>NC_052152.1:55700817-55991595 GCF_902713615.1 Scyliorhinus canicula | reverse complement strand
GTCCTGCTGTGCACTCTCCTGTGCAGCTTTCTCCAGCGATTCAGTTGTGAGATCCTGGTCTGTTGTGCCTCTGGCCCCCTCTTCCTTATTACAAAAATAATCCATCTTCAGTTTCACAACGTCCTGTTGCTTGCTTGCTGGCAGCTACAAAATGGAGGAATTTCTCCTCCATGATTTCATGCCAAAAACAGGGACCGACAGATCAGTGTACATGCTGGGTGCGTGACCTTCTTTCACTCCCGGCAGAAAGACTCCCATCATTTGGCAGACAGGAAGCAGAGAGTAGGAATAAACGGGTTCTTTTCAGAGTGGCAGGCAGTGACTAGTGAGGTACCGCAGGGACCCCAGCTGTTCACAATTTGGACGAAGGAATTGCATGCAATATCCCTAGATTTGCGAGACCCTAAGCTGGGTGACAGCGTGTGCTATGAGGAGGATGCAAAGAGGCTGCAGGGTGACTTGGACAGGCTGGCTGAGTAGGCATATATTTTTTTGATTATAAAAGTTAGAGTACCCAATTCATTTATTTTCTAATTAAGGGGCAATTTAGCGTGGCCAATCCACCTAGCCTGTGCATTTTTGTTGGTGTGGGCAAAACCCACGCAAACATGGGGGAGAATGTGCAAACTCCACACACACAGTGACCCAGGGCTAGGATCGACCTGGGAGCTCGGCGCTGAGAGGCTGCAGGGCTAACCCACTGCGCCACTGTGCTGCCGTGAGTGGGCATATATTTGGCAAATGCAATATAATGTGGGTAAATGTGAGGTTATCAACTTTGGTGGCAAAAGCAGGAAGGCAAATTATTATCTGAATGGTGGCAGTTTAGGAAAAGGGGAAATGCAGCAAGATATAGATATAGCCTGCTCCACCATTCATCACGATCATGGCTGATCATCCAACTCAATAGCCTAATCCTGCTTTCTCCCCATAGCCTTTGATCCTATTCTCCACAAGTACTATATCCAGCTGCCTCTTGAATATATTCAAAGTTTTAACATCAACTACTTCCTATGGCAATGAATTCCACAGGCTCACCACTTAGTGTGAAGAAATGTCTCCTTATCTCTGTCCAAAATGGTTTACCCTGAATCCTCAGTCTGTGACCCCTGGTTCTGGACACACCCATCATTGGTAACATCTTCCCTGCATTTACCCTGTCTAGTCCTGTTAGAATTTTATACGTCTCTGTAAGATCCTCCCTCATTCTCTGAACTCCAGTGAGAACAATCGCAACCTAGTCAATCTCCTCAAAAGACAATCCTGCCATTCCTGGAATCCGTCTGGTAAACCTTCGGTGCACTCCCTCGAGAGCAAGACCATCCTTCCTCAGAGAAGGAGACCACACCTCCACACAATACTCCAGGTGTGGCCTCACCAGGCTCTGTATAGTTGCAGCAACACATCCCTACTTCTATACTTAAAATCTCTCGCAATGAAGGCCAACATATCATTAGCCGCCTTTACTGCCTGCTGCACCTGCATGCTTACCTTCAGCGACTGGTGACCAGGGACACCCAGGTCCCACTGCACACTCCCCTCTCCCAATTTACAACCATTCAGGTAGTAATCTGCCTTCCTGTTTTTGCTTCCAAAGTGAATAACCACCTTATCCAAATATACTGCATCTGCCATTGGTGAACAGCCGCTGAAACTTGGCGTGCAGGTAATGCAGGCGGTGAGGAAAGCTAGTGGTATGCTGGCCTTCATCACGATAGGATTTTGAGTATAGGAGTAGGGATGTCTTGCTTCAGTGGTGAGGCCACACCTTGTATTGTGTGCAGTTTTAGTCTCCTAGTTTGAGGAAGGACATTCTTGCAATTGAGGGTATCCAGTGAAGGTTTACCAGACTAATCCTCATATGTCAGGACTGACATATGAAGAAAGACTGGATCGACTGCTTGTACTCACTCACTGGAGTTTAGAAGAATGAGAAGGGATCTCGATAGATATAAAATCCTGATGGAACTGAACAGGCTAGATGTGGGAAGAATGTTCCTGATGTTGGGAATGTCCAGAGTTAGGGGTCACAGCCGAAGAATAAGGGGTAAGCCATTCTGGACTGAGATGAGGAAGAACCTCCTCTCTCAGAGAGTTGTGAACTTGTGGAATTCTTGGTTGGATATGTTCAAGAGGGAGCTGGATGTGGCCCTTGCGGCTAAAGGGGTCAAGGAGAATGGAGAAAAAGCAGGAGTGGGATACTGAATTTGCATGATAAGCCATGATCATATTGAATGGTAGTACAGGCTCAAAGGGACGAATGGCCTGCTTCAGCACCTATTTTCTATGTTTCTATCGGTCGCAGCTGGCAGTCCTTTTCGACTTTGAAACTTTATTTCCAATACCTGATTTTCCAAATTTATAACTTTTTACTACTGAAAATTTAATCAATTTCAGTTGAACATGCGCATGCTTACATTTACACACAAACTTTGTTTTAAATATATTCCCGTTTCTTTTGAAATTGAAACAAGTATAGAAAAAAAGTATTATCTTGTTTTTACTTTACAAAGCAGGGTCTGGATTCTTCACACCCCGATGCCGAAATCACGTCCGGCGCCGGGACGGCGAATGTGTTTCTGTGCATGAAATCGGGATCAGCGCCGGTTCCTCGATTCTCCGCCCGCGGAAAGCAGCGTACTCAGAGAGTATCCCCTACCTGCAACCATTGCCAGAGGCCCACCCCGCTATTCTCCGCCCCGACCGGCCGAAGTCCCAATGGCTTGTATCTAACATGGTCCAGCCGTTTGGGACAGTCACGTGGCGACTTCAAACTCGGTCCGCGGCCATCATGGTCAGGTGTGGGCCGATCGGAGGGCAGGGGGGCCTCATACGGGACCGGGCTATTTTTATGCAGGCAGTCCGGGTCGGCACGCGGCCGATCGGGGGCACTATTTACGAGATCCAGCTTCGCGGTCCGAGTCCACCATTGAGCATGGCGTGGCTGTTGGAGGCCTCCGCCATGCGCATGCACTGCCTCTGACCGGGAAGTGTGGGGGCCGTATCTGCAGCTAAAGCTGCGATCTTCACGACAGGTCTCTGCTAGCCCCCTGCAGGGCTGTGAATATGTGGCCTTTTGACGCTACTTTTTCTGGCGTAAAAGGCCGCAGTTTTTTACAGCGGCATGGAGACATGATCCCTGAGACAGAGAACCCAGCCCCATAACGTTAGACGAGGTGATGTAACTTGTCAAACACACAATGTCACACTATTTCTTATTGTTTCCACTGCTTTGCACTATCCAAACATCTAAGGCATCTCCTTCATTCTTAGGAGAAGCACTTACATCCTGTTTTGCAGAGAATGTTGGCACAGTGATGATTGTGTAAGTTTCTTCCAGTGTTGACGTGTCAGCCGTATTGACTGGCCTCGTTTGATCGATATTCCTCTCCAACAAATCTGGTCTGGCTTCCCTCTCACTGTCCAGTAGCTGTTACTGTCGTCAGATGCATCCACCCCAGTCACAGAATGCTGACCACTTCTCGACCCATACTTCATGTCTTGGGAGTGCAGGCGGATGTTATTCCCATCGTTGAGCTGCTTGACCATGGAGCCGCAGGTCACATACTGCTGATTAGAGATTGGGGAAGAACTGAGGAGCGCGCAGAGGACAAGACTAGATCGGAGCTCCAAGCTGGGGGTCACCACCATTAGCATCACATGCCCACCTGGCCACCCATCAGCCCTGCCCGTGTGCCTGCGCTGACCAGCACACAGCCCAGCCTCGCGCCACTCTGCCCCCTCGAACACCGCAGCCTGTTGGGGACTGCCCATGATCGGGAACACTACGACCCTCCCAACACCAGCCCGCGGCCCTGAGTTTGAAAACCCTGTTGTAGCACACTTGTTATATCACATTCATCACTTGGTGTGCTCTAGTGACCGTGCCCGCTTACAAATGATCAGATCTTCTAAAAAAGCCTAAGCTGATAGAATGCCCTTTGGAACGCAACATGAATTAGAGAATCAATATTTCCTTCATATAATCATATCATGTTAAATGAACATCTAAAAAAGGGCACCATGGCACGTCTTACCCAGTGATGGAGACCTCCAGTATTTACCTGTTTTGCGGTCATTAGTTGGGAATTATTTGCTTAACCTTTTCAAAGCTGAAATAGAGAGAGACTGTTTGAAAAGATCAGCATTACCATTTCTTAAAATACCTCAAAATTCAAATGTCAACATGTCATTCATCACAGAAAGAATTGTGAACTTCAGGGCTCCATGCAAAATATATGAAATTAACTGAAATCATATCCCATTGTAATCATCTGAAGGGAAATGCCATCAGAAGGATAACTAGGCACTTTGCTTTAAAAGGGAAATAAACAGGAGCAGTCAGGAAGTCACTTTCACTGTTTGCCGATCTTGATATGGTTGTTGCACACTGGGACACCAGTCTCGATTGTTACCATGGTTTTGCTGATCTTGTACCTTTCCAATCCTGTGTGATACATCAAGATATTTCCACATGATTATTAGAGCTGGCTTTTAAAGCAGACCAAGGCAGGCCAGCAGCACGGTTCAATTCCTTGACCAGCCTCCCCAAACAGGCGCCGGAATGTGGCGACTAGAGGATTTCACAGTAACTTCATTTGAAGCCTATTTGTGACAATAAGCGATTTTCTTTTCATTTCGTTTCATTTCATTTTCATCTGTTTTCCTTTCAGATTTTCTTTCAGCTGCCTTCGAATGAATTATCTTAATCACATTTTTAAATCACATAACGGATGTCCACCTTTGATGAAACTAGAGTGGAATTGAATCATCGCAAAGCGAATGTTTGCTATGATGTGCACAATGTTAGCTCAGAATTATACGTTTGGGGTCGGGGGGTGGTGCAGTGGTGGCAATGCTGCCTCACGGCGCCGAGGACCTGAGTTCGATACTGGCCCCGGGGTCGCTGTCCGTGTGGAGTTTGCACATCCTCCCCATGTGCCGCCCAAAGATGTGCAGGCAAGGTGGATTGGCCTTGCTAAGTTGGGTAATCTAAAAAAAATTTAAAAGAATACATACGATGGTTAGAACTATCAAATGATAAACAACTCTATTGTCATTTATTTATATCTGTCTACTTTAAACTTAACCACCTAAATGTCTCCAGTAAGGGCAGCACGGTGGCCTAGTGGTTAGCACAACTGCCTCACGGCGCTGAGGTCCCAGGTTCGATCCCGGCTCTGGGTCACTGTCCGTGTGGAGTTTGCATATTCTCCCCATGTCTGCGTGGGTTTCGCCCCCACAACCCAAAAATGTGCAGAGTAGGTGGATTGGCCATGCTAAAAAGCCCCTTAATTGGAAAAAAATAATTGGGTAATCTAAATTTATAAAAAAAAAAATGTCTCCAGTATTGAAGAATACTCAGTATGTCCTTTTGCTTGCAATAGTAGAAAATATTTAATTGAAGCATTTGTAATTTTCACAGTTTAACATATTGACATTTCGAGAACACCCGCGCGGGCTGACCTCACACCAAACCCCCGAGAAGAACAACAAACAGTAAACCCCGTCCCCTACTTCTCCTGCCCTGTCCCCAATTACCCATATACTAAGTTCTCTGTCCTTATCTAACATCGCCATGCCTCCTGTTTCCCCCCCCCCCCCCCTCCCCCTTTTACCCCCTTGCTGCTGACGTTCAATTTTTCTTGAAGAAATCTATGAACGGCTGTCAACTCCGGGCAAAATCCCTGTATTGATCATCTGAGAGCTTTTCTCCAGACTGAAAACCGTACCATATCGCTGACCCACACTCCTGACTTTGGGGGGCACCGAAGTCCCTCCATTTCAGCAAGATCCCTCTCCGGGCCACCAGGGAGGAGAAGGCCAGGATATCGGCCTCTCTCCCCCCCCCCCCACCCCCCCCCCCCCCCCCCCGCCCTTTACCCCCCGGATTTTCCAACACCCCAAATATTGCCAGTTCTGGACTCGGGAGTTATCCTACCTTCCAGGACCTTCTGACATAGCATCCGCAAATACCTGCCAGAATTCCCTCAATTTCAGACATGCCCAAAACATATGTACATGGTTGACCGGGCTACCCCCACAACGCCCACATCTATCCTCCACCTCCTCGAAGAACCTGCTCATCCGGGCTACAATCATGTGGGCCCTGTGGACTACCTTGAACTGGATCAAGCTACGCCTAGCACAATATGAGGATGCAGTTTACCCTTTTTTTTGAGGCTTTTTTCCAACAGTTCAGTTTCCAGCTCCCCTCCTACCTCCTCTTCCACTTCCTCTTCACCTCCCTGATATTTCCTGTATATCTCCAAAATCCTCCTCCCCAACCCCTGTTTTGACAGCACTTTATCCTGTAGTCCCCTCAGGGGGAGGCGAGGAAAGCTTGGAACCTGCCTCTGTACAAAGTCCCACACTTTAAGGTACTGAAGCCCATTGCTACCTTTTGCTTGCAATAGTTACATTTTGCTCACATTAGTTACATTTCCCGACAAGACTCTTGCTAATACAAATTGATGTAGTGAAACTTTGTAGATGGAATGAAGACTGATACAAGTGCAAATTTAGTAATCTGAATCCAGAGCTACTTTGCCTTATTTTTTGGTACTATATTGCAGTAGGTTCACCAGCACATGTGTGGTTATTGTATTGGCCCAACCACACAGTCAATCATTTATACCTCTAATATTGATGCACGTTTTCTTCCATTCTTCATTACAGGAATCAAAGTTTAAAGAGACTGGAGTAATTACCCCAGAGGAGGTGAGTGTGAGAAGTTTGTTTAAGTAAGTTGTTTAAATGCTAAAGGAGGAAGTAGGCTGCATTTTTGATTAAAGTAGATTATCTTGTCTATAATAGTAATGTCAATCCTCAGTAAAGAACAAATTGAATCTAAGGTTTCTCTGCTTCAAGCAGAAACTCACCAAAATCTTATTCTATACGCTCAAAATTCTATGCTGTGATATTAGCATAACAAGTTATGTGCCAGGAATTGACATCAGAAGAACCGGAGAATTGCAAATGTTACACCCTTGTTCAACAAAGGTTGTATGGATAACCCCAGCAATTACAAGCCAGTCAGTTTAACATCAGTAGTGAGCAAGCTTCTAGAAACAATTATTGTGATAGAATTAGCAGTCTCATGGAAAACAGTGGGTTGATTAGGAAGCCAGCATGGATTTCGGAAGAGGAAACTGTGTTTAACTAACCTGCCAGCTGGTTTGAAGAGGTAACATAATGGGTCAATGAGGGAATACTGTTGATGTGTACATGGATTTTCAGAAGGCATTCGATACAGGGCCGCACAATGGACTTGTGAGAAAGGTTTAGCTCAAGAATAAAAGTGACAGTAGCAATTTGGATACAAAATTGTCTGAATAATAGGAAGCAGAGAAGAATGGTCAGTGGGTATTTTTTGGGCTGGAGGAAGGTTTGTAATGGTGTTCCCCAGGGGTCAGTATTGGTACCCTTGATTTTCCTGATGTATATTAATGATCTAGATCTTGTGTGCAGGAGGAAATCTCAAAGTTTGAGAATGATACAAAACTTGAAAGTATTGTAAACTGTGAAGAGGACAGTGCAGAACTTCAAAAGGACAAACATAGACATGTTAGTGAAATGGGCAGATAGGTGGCAGGTGACGTTCAATGCGGAGGTGATGCATTTTGGTAGGAAGAACATGGAGAGGCAATACAAAGTAAGGAGTAAAATTCTATAGGAATGATGTGAACGCATTGAAGAGAGTGCAAAAGAGGTTTACAAGAATAACTGCAGAGATGTAAAATTTCAGCTAGATTCAGATAGATTGTAGAGGTTAGGACTGTTCTCCTTCAGAGAGAAGGCTAAGAGGAGATTTAAAAAAAAAAAATTTAGAGTACCCAATTCATTTTTTCAAATTAGGGGCGTGACCAATCCACCTACCCTGCACATCTTTGGGTTGTGGGGGTGAGACCCATGCGGACACGGGGAGAATGTGCAAACTTCATACGGACAGTGACCCAAAGTCGGGATCGAACCTGGGACCTCGGTGCCGTGAGGCAGCAGTGCTAACCAGTGCACCATCGTGCTGCCCACTGCTAAGAGGAGATTTGATAGAGATGTTCAAAATAAGAGGGAAGGATAGGAAGAAACTGTTCCCACTGGTAAAAGGAGCAAGAACGAGAGGGCAAAAGTTTAAAATGATTTTCAAAAGAAGCAAATGTGATGTGAGAAAAAACTTCTTCTTGGGACGATTGGTTTGGGTCTGGAATGCACTTCTAGAAGTGTGGCATTCAAGAGGGCATTAGATAATTACTTGAATAGAAACGATATGCAGCGGTACGGGGAAAAGGCAGGAGGGTGGCATTAAGTTATGGTGCTCATTTGGAGAGCCGGTGCAGACACGATAAACCAAATGTGCTGTGACAATTCTGTTCTTATGGGTGGGTTTTTTTCAATTGTACCTAATATTAACTCCAAATCTGAGCAATTTTGCACCATAGTTGATAAAACCATGGATTGAGAAAAAAAAACTTTTGGTATATATATATATATATATATATATATATATTTCAAGAAAATCCTCTTGAAAATTTGTTGTATTGAACTATTGCACATTTATAAAAATGCGTTAAAAAACAAATGGTGCCAGAGAACTGAAGGATCACTAAAGTTATTCCTATACTTAAAAGGGGAGATAGAAAAAAGCCAGGGAACTACAGACCAGTTATCTTAATGCTGCTGATTGGAAAGGTAATGGAATTTTTACTCCGAGATGTAGTAGAGAAACATAGAAGCTCGGAACTTGCCATTTCTGAAGTTGTACCGCAGAGATACCCATGAAGATGTGCTGGGAACCCTTTTGAAGTCACCATGGGAGTACTGCATGGCAATTGCCTGGGAAATGTCAACTTCTATTGTACCCTGCACCTGGAACCGCCTGATTCTCCAATTTAAATCGGAGAGTTTAGACATTTCCAACTCTCTTAGCAGAACAGGAAAGGGATTAAAACCACTTCTAATTCCTGGGTAACAATAGTACTGACCCCCACACAAGCACGAGGGAGCATTGGTGGGTACTCTACTCTGAGAGTTGCTTGGCTTTCGCAGGTGAATGGTTTGGATTGAGGGCTGTCTGATGGGTGTCTGGGGATGTAGGGTCCCAGTTTGTGGCAGCAGACTCTTCGTAGGTTGTGCGGCTGCGGAGGCAGCCTCATGCACAAATCCAAGTCTCCCGCCATCTGCTCCCATGATCTTGCCAGTAACACTCCACCCTCACTGCTAAGGTGTTGCCAACACACACCTTCTCTGTTCCTATCTCTTTACCCAAAAGTGATAAGAATGAGGAGCTCACCACACAAGGAGTAGCTCAGGCGAATAGCATAGATGCATTTAAAGGGAACCTATGTAAGTATGTGAGGAAGAAAAGAACAGGATATACTGATGGGGTTAGATGAAACACCGGCATAGATCATTTGGGTCAATGGCTTGTTTATATGCCAGAGACTCGATGTGACTTCTTTCAGTTGATGCAGAATATATTCCTGTGTAGCCTTAGGCAGGATACTGTCATAGTGCTATGAGGAAGTATGGGGATTATTCCATTTTTGAATGGAAATCTACATATTTAATTTGAAAAATGTTGTTGGTGGATACTTTTATGCCGAAGTTGGCTTTGGTGAAACTCATTTCTTTAGTCAGATGAAGTAAAGGATTGCTAAATTCTCCTTCTTCTTACAAATCTCAATTCATTCAGGCGATGAACTCAGAATAAGTTTGTAGCTTATCTTGGTTGTTAGTGCCACATAAAAAAAACCTTATTTTCTAATTGAATAAAAAGATTAGAGCACGTTGGATATTTGCATTGAACCTTGAATGCTTTGTGGAATAATTAATGCTTTTTATCTACTGAACAATTAATTCTGATTCATTCTAATAGGCTATTAAATGTACCTTGTTCTAAAAGTGGAATACGTTTGCAACAATTTTCCTATTTACTATGCTAAATTCAAAACTCTCTTTAACCAATGGTGAGAGTGTTTAAACAATTTTAAGTTACAATTTTCAATTGGATATATTGCTACATACTTATCCACATGATGCTTAATATTATGAGAAATAGAGGCATTCTCAGATTGTGATCATACAAACATGATTATTCCATTTAAATATACTTAATTTTTCATTAAAATATTTTTTTATTTTTGCAGTTTGTGGTAGCTGGCGATCACCTGGTTCATCACTGTCCCACTTGGCAATGGTAATGGAATAATGGATTGTGAAAAGTGTGATTAATAAATGAAAACAGAAATCTAGATCTTGTATCAATGGAACTTGTTAGGCCAAAGTACTTTTGCATAGTATTATGTGCTATCTACAGCACAGAAATATGCTGTCCGACCTAACAGGTCCATGCAAGTGTTTAGTGGTCCATACAAACCTCTTTCCACCCTTCATCTAACTCCATAAATTTATCCTATTCTCACTTGTGCCAATCTAACTTTCCTTCAAATGCACAGCGTCACCTCAATAATTACTTGTGGTAGGGTGTTCCACACTCTAACTACTCTTGGGTAAACAAGTTTCTCCTGAATTCACATTTGGATTTATTCATAATTGTCTTGTATTTATGGGTCCTAGTCCTGGTCTCCCCTGCAAGTAGAAACATCCCCCAGCAAACCTTTTGCTAATTTTTAAGACATTTGGCATCCCTCGGTCTTTTCTAGAGAAAGTACCCAGCCTATTTAAAATTCCTCTGTGTACCATCTCAATTTGGATGCTTTTCTGGTGTATCTTCACCTGAGTCTAATATGTCAACATCTTTTTTTTTAAAGTATTTTTATTAAGGTTTGCAGAATTTTCATAATAAAATTGTAGTAACAATAATAAAAAAAACAAACTAGAGTGAACATTAACATAGTGCAAAAAGAGAATATACAATAACAATTAAATGGACATTACCCCACGCGACTCAGTCTTCCCACACCATCCCAATGAAGCACTCACACCCCCCACCCCGCGGATTGCTGCTGACATTTTAATTTTCCCCGAGAAAGTCGACGAACGGCTGCTGCCTAGCGTAGACCTGCTGAAGGCAAACTTTATTTTCTCGAGGTTGAGAAACCCATCCATGTCGTTAACCCAAGTATCTACACTCGGGGGGCTTCGAGTTTCTCCACATTAATAAAATCCGTCTCCGGGCTACTCGGGAGGCAAAGGCCAAGGTGTCGGCCTCTTTCGCCCCCTGAACTCCCGGGTCTTCTGACATTCCAAAGATCCCTATCTCTGGACTCGGCACCACCCGTGTGTTAAGCACCTTGGGCATTGTCCTCGCGAACCCTTGTCAGAACTCTCTAAGCTCTGGGCATGCCCAAAACATGTGGACATGGTTTGCAGGGCTACCCTTGCACCTCATACAACTGTCTTCTACCCCAAAAAACTTGCTCGTTCTCGCTGCCATCATGTGTGCCCGGTGGATCACCTTAAATTGAATTAGACTGAGCCTGGCACATGATGAGGAGGAATTAACCCTGCCCAGGACCTCTGACCACAGACCCACTTCCAACTCCTCACCTAGCTCCTCCTCCCACTTGTCCTTGAGCTCCTCCACCGGGGTTTTCTCCGCCTCCTGTAGTTCCTGGTAGATATTTGACACCTTCCCCCTCCCCCACCCAGGTGCCGGAGACCACCTGTCCTGTATCCTCTGGCGGCAGCTTCGGAAAGGCCACTACCTGTTTTTTCAGGAAGGCTCGTACTTGCAGATATTTAAAGGCGCTTCCTGGCGGCAGATTAATTTGTCCTCTGGCACCTTCAAACTGGGAAAGCTTCCGTCTATGAACAGATCTCCCATCCTTCTAATGCCAGCTCTGGAACCCACCATCCGTCCTACCCGGACAAACCTGTGGTTGTTACATATCAGGGTTCAGACCGACGCAGCGAACCTGAAAACTACCAAAATTCCGCAGAACCTCCCCTCCACAGTGTCCGAAATGTACAGGAGCAAATCATCCGTGTATAGCGAGACCCGATGTTCCCCCCCCCCCCCCCCCCGAACCAGTCCCCGCCAATTCCTCGAGGCTCTCAGCGCCATAGCTAGCGGTTCTATAGCTAGGGCACATAGTAACTGGGAGAGGGGACACCCCTGCCTTGTTCCCCGGTGAAGCTCGAAGTACCCCAACCTCAGCCGGTTTGTACATGCACTTGCTACAGGCGTCTGGTACAGCAATTTCACCCAGCCAATAAAGCCCTCACCAAACCTGAACCTCCCCAGCGTTTCGCACAGGTACTCCCACTCCACCCGGTCAAAGGCTTTCTCTGCGTCCATCGCTGTTACCACCTCCGCCTCGCCTCCCTCTGAGGGCATCATAATATTCAAAAGTCTCCAGACATTGGTATTGAGTTGTCTGCCTTCAACAAACCCAGTCTGGTCTTCCTCTATTACCCCTGGGACGTATTCCTCAATTCTTATGGCCAGAATCTTAGCTAGCAATTTAGCATCCACGTTTAAAAGCAAAATTGGCCTGTATGACCCACAATGTTCCGGTCCTTCCCTCGTTTAAGATTGAGTGAGATCAAGGCCTGTGACATTGTTGGGGGAAGGGTTCCTTTCTCTCGCCTCATTGAAAGTCCTCATCAGGAGTGGGCTCAATATTTCCGAAAATTTCTTGTAGAATTCTACCTGGCAACCTTCCGGCCCCGGGGCTTTACCCGATTGCATGCCCCCTATACCCTTGACAATCTCCTCCAATTCAATTGGGGCCCCCAGTCCCTCCACGAGGTCCTCTTCCACCTTTGGAAACCTCAACTGGTCCAAAAATTGCCTCATCCCTTCCGCTTCGGGGGCTCCGACTCGTATAGTTTCTATAAAACTCCTTAAAGACTCCGTTCACCCCCCTGGATCCAAGACCATGTTACCCTCCTTATTCTTTACTCCCCCGATTTCCCTGGCCGCCTCCCTCTTTCGCAGTTGGTGTGCCAGCATTCTACTCGCTTTCTCCCTGTACTCCTAGATTGAACCCCCTGCCTTCCTCAGCTGTGCTACCACTTTCCCTGTGATCAGCAGTTCAAACTCCACCTGCAGACTCCGCCGCTCCCTCAGTAGCCCTGCCTCGGGGGCATCCGCGTATCTCCTGTCCACTCGGAGTATCTCCTCCACCAGTCTCTCCCTCTCCGCTCTTTCTCTCTTTTCCCTATGGGATCGAATTGAGATGAGCTCCCCTCTGACAACTGCCTTCAGAGCCTCCCAGACCGTTGCCGCTGCTACCTCACCCATATCGTTTGTTTCCAGATATCTGGATGTTCCTGCTAATCCGCCCGCAAACCTCTTTGTCCACCAGCAGCCCCACATCTAGTCTCCAGAGTGGGCACTGCCCTCTCTCCTCACTAATCCACAGGTCCACCCAGTGCGGGTGAGACTGCGATTGCTGAGTATTCTGTCCCCGCCACCTTTGGGATTAGAGCCCTGCTCAAGACAAAGAGGTCTATGCAGGAATAAACCTTATGAACGTGGGAGAAAAAAGAGAACTCCTCTCTCGGCCACGCAAACCTCCAGGGATCCACCCCCCGGTCTTCGAATCCAGCCCTGAATGGAACACCTAGCCTACCGATCCCTTTCTTAATCTCGTATGAGCTTTAAATGTGTCTCCTGAAGCATTGCTATGTCTTCCTTTATCCCCTTCAGATGCGCGAACACGCGCGCTCTTTTGACCGGCCCATTCAAACCCCTCACATTCCACGTGATCAGCCTGGACGGGGGGGGGGGGGGCCCACCATGATGACTAGCCATCGCCCTTTCTTGGCCAACCTCGAGCCCGTGCCCTTCTCTTCCTCGAGCACCCCCAGAGGGAGCCACCGCCCCCGACCCTTAATTGGTACCCCAAAATTGATACCTCCACTGTCAGCAAAGCAGCATCCCCACCACCACCAACAGCCCCACAACCCAAAACCCCCTGCCAAGCACCAGTTGAGCACTTGCTCGCCCCACACTACGCTCTCGAGAGTCAGCTGACCTCGGCAGCTCCCGCCCCTGGTGCCGATCAGACTGTCGCCTCATTGTCCGGACCCCTCTCCCCACATGAATAAACCAATTAAAGTACCTTTCCAGCCCCAGTGAGTAAATAGTAATACGAAACGAAAAATAAACAGAAGACACTAACATTGCCCCGTGAGGAGACACTTGTTGAACCAAGGCTCCAACGTCCCGAAAGATCGCACTAAGTACAGGGCCCCCCCTCCGTATCTCAACTTTTCCAGAAACACTGCACCCTCCAGCCACCACCACAGCCCTTACAATCTCCCAACATTGTATACAAGCTTACATTAGAAACGGTACCGTGTTACCCAGCCCCACCGCCGCATTCCACCAAAGCTTAGCTGTCCTTTAATTCGAGTCCAGCTTTTCTTGTTTGACGAATGACAACGCCTCGTCCGGCGTCTCAAAATAGTGATGCCGTTCCTTGTACGTGACCCATAGCCTCACTGGGTGTAGCATCCCAAATTTCACCCTCTTGCTGAAGAGGGTCGCCTTCACCCAGTTGAATCCAGCACGCCTCTTGGCCAGCTCCGCACCCAGGTCCTGGTACATGCGTATCACGCAGTTCTCCCACCTGCTGCTCCGTTCTTTATTTGCCCACACAAGACAAGTTCCTTGTCCGAGAAGCGATGAAATCTCACCACCATGGCCCTCGGTGGTTCATTCGCCTTGGGCTTCCTTGCGAGGGCTCTCTGCGCCTCGTCCAGCTCCAGGGGTCGAGGACATACCCCCGTCCCTATCAGCGTCTCCAGCATCTTGGACACAAATGCTCCTGCATCTGACCTCTCCACACCTTTGGGAAGGCCCAAAATTCTCAAGTTCTGTCTCCTGGACCTGTTTTCCAGGTCCTCCTGCCACTTCTTGTGGCAGTCATCCTCCACCTTGAGGGCCAATACGACCACTCATCCTCATGGTCGGATAGCTTTTCTCCATCTTTCTTAATCGCTTTCCCTTGTGTCACCTGAATTGTGATCATTTGGTCTATTGATGCCTTCATCGGGGCCAGCATGTCCTTTTTAAGATCAGCAAAGCAGACCCTAAGGAACCCCTGTGACCACTGCGCCCATAAACCCTGGTCTATACTGGCCGCCATGCCGTGCCTCGGTGCCCGCTCCGCACGCTTCTGTCTGTTGGGACTTGAGCGCTTCACCCGGCCACTCCTGGTCTAGATATCCATACAACAGAGAGGGAATCCTTTTGCCGTGTTTGCTTCACCAATCTGCCCCAAACAAGTCCGAGAATAAAGGTCCGAGAGTCCGTTCCAGGTGGGAGCTGCCGAATGCGTGACCTACTCCTCCATGGCCGCCACCGGAAGTCTCGTCACCACTTCTTCAATGGCCTTTGCGAAATCTTTTTGCAGTTGTTCCTCTGCTGCTGGAATTCAGCTTTAATAAAGGCCATCAAGTCAGTTTGAAGTCTTTGAGCTTGCCCTTCCCCCGCCTGCATGCTTGAGGCTTTTGTCTTACTGCAGCGCCAGGCAAATCCCTCACTGTTTCTGCCGGGTCTGGTAACCAAGAGACATACCATTCCTGGGGGAAAGTACTCTCCAACATTCACCAACATCTTTTCATCAAAATTCCACCCGTATTGATTAAAAAGAGCTCTTTTCTGTAACCGTGGGAGGAGCTGCCTTGTGTGTGACCACTTACTCCATGGTCCACACCGGAAGTCATCTTATTTTATAATATGAAGAGCAGGACTATTTTCAGTACGCTAAGTATGGTCTAACTATGATTCTCTACAAGTTTAACATAGGTTTGCTTTTTTACATATAGCTTTATTACCATATTTCACTGCTTGTAATGAGTGTGGCATCTCTACCCCAGATCTCTGTTTCTCTATCTAATTTAGACACTATTTTGCCAACGGATATGTGCTCTCCTTACACCATGATTCACCTCCTCACACTTATCTATCCCAAAATAATTTTTTCAACTGCATGTCATTCTACAAGTTAATGATTTTCCTGTATTTGGGTGAGTCTTCCTCTGTATGAACTACAATTCCCAATTTAATGATGCTGCAGATTTTGAAATTGTACTCCAATTCTTGAATCCAAATTATTTCTGTAATGCGAACAACAGTGGTCCAAGTTCTGATTCTTGTGGAGCACATTATCCACCTTTTGACAGACTTTAACTCATGCTCTTCTGTTTTTTGCTTTGTAACCAGCTAGCTACTCATTCTGCCACTTGTTCCCTGCTTGCACATGTTCTGACCTCCGTCATGAATCTTCGCTGTGGTATCTTATTGGCCCTTTGAAAATCCAATTATATCATTGCCATGATCCTTATCTAATCTTCCTATTACTTCTTTAAAGTACTCAATAAAATTGGTCAAGCATCACCTTCCGTTTTGGAAACCACATTGACTACTCTTGTAAATGATATTTTCGGTTTCTAGAGGCGAAATTTTCCTTTCTTCTAAGTATACTGGCTCAAGCGAGAAAAAGTGGCATGCAGTTGAACGCGCTGCGCAACCTCCTTTTCATGACATTTGGTGCAGCACTTGGAAGAAAATAAATGTGGAATCATGGCCCATGCTGGCAGGACAGATCCAGAAAAAGTCGAAGGGGGCACCGATCTCGGGTTAAAAAAAAGAGGAACCACCCCCTGTGCACATGGAGAGCCCACAGGCACACGGACAAACTATGCCACCCCTCTCCCACTCCACTGGGAACCCCCACGAACAAAAGGAGCAACGAACAAAGGGCGCAACCCATGGATCTCCTCATAGGGACCCCCCTGCTCGCTGGGGGACATTGCTAGGGTATGTGTGATTTCCCCCTGGGGACTGTACTTAGCTGTACACCTCCAGCAGGTTACCTTCGTGTGGTTCCCGTTTTGAAAACCTTGCTCACATGATCGCAATGTGGGGGAATGAAAATCCGGGGAAGGCCCATAGTAATATGTAATCTATTTAACTGAGGTGGGAACCTCGTTACTTCAATGGGGGGGGGGGGGGGAACGGGCAATCGCACATCCTGCCTGCAAGACTCTAGTTTTTTTACTCTCGCAGGAGTTTGCTGGTGCAAAATCCTGGCCTAGATGTTTTTCTATTACATCTTTATGTAAAGATTCCATCGCCTTTCCTACCACTGACTTTTTTTAAATTTAAGGTGTCCAGTTAATTTTTTCCAATTAAGGAGCAATTGGTATCGCCAATCCACCTACCTTGCACATCTTTGGGGGTGAAACCCATGCAAACACTGGGATATGTGCAAACTCCACACGGACAGTGACCCACAGCCCGGATCGAACCTGGGACCTCGGCGCCATGACGCATCTGTGCTGCCACCGTGCTGCCCTTCCCACCGCTGACTTAAGTGAATTAGTCTGTTGTTCCAGGACTTGTTTCTATTTCCTTTTTAAAAAATCACAGGAGCTGTCCACCAATCCTCAGATACTATTCCCTTTATCCCTTTGTAATGAATGTTTGTGCATGTACCCACACCTGCTAGAACCTCTGCTCCCTTTCCTCACTTGTTTTCAGTTTTATAAATGCAAGCCCTCTGCACCAGGGCTTTTACCCTCCCTAAGTTTGACTTGTTTATCAATTATCGTCCTGCGACTCCACTCCCACTTTATATTTAAATATCTATCTTTCAAAATTTATTTTAATGTCAACTGTCCCAAGTTAGCCTTCCTGGCAAGGCACTTATTTAGTATTGCTGCCATTTTGCTGTGGTTCCCTGTGAATTTTATCATGTGTATCCCTTACTGGTTCTACCCCCTGTCCTGATTTTTTGTTTGTGATTATAGAATATTACCTTTCATATTCTTGTTAGTTTTAATTTTGTAGTTTTTCTTTGCCTTCCAGATGTTTTTTTGATTCTTTCCTACCTTTTGTATTCTCTTTTGTCAGCCTGTCATTTGTTGTCTATGTACAATTTACATTAATAGTAATGGATCAAGGGACCAATTGGCATGTATCACGAGCTACTGATACAAATGTAGGTGCAATTGGTAAACTGCGGGAAAAACGTAGGGCAGGATTTTCCTCCCTCCCACGCGGCGTGTTTCACAGAGGCAGCCTGCCCATTGGTCCTCCGCTATTTCTTGTTAGTTGCATTTTGCTCCTCCATGGGAGAGTGGGTTGCTATCAGCGAGACTGGAACGGCCAGATTCCGGTCAGAGAGTCTGCAAACCGACATAGTCAGATTAAATGAGTGGGGTCTCCTCCTTTCCTCCCCGGTGTCATTGGTCACCCTCCCTTTCCAAGTTCCTTTCCTCTTGCTTCAAGACCTTGCTTGCCTTATTTTTCCACCAGGTCGAGAGCACTATATCTCCTATATATCTGTGTGCCCGCTCCACCTCCAAATTTGGACCTGCCTCCAACTCCATAATTCCGTGTTAGTATTCCGGCTGTCCATCCAACAACCTACATCCTTGTCCTCACAGGTAGCAAATACATTGAATGTGTTGGACAGGACCAATGTCTGCAGGATCTCTTTATCTATCTCCTCTTGACTTCCCTTAGTCTGCCAAGTAGCACTCTCCCTTTCCTGCACGTGAGCTGTTCTTTGAAGTGGTGGCCTACACTCTTAGAGGAAACTATCCAAAGGTTCCTCTGCCTCCCTATTTGTCAGAATGCCTCCCAACTCCCACTGAGCCATTGTTTAGGGTAAATTGCTATACTCTGAGGATTGCTAAATCTTTGGCTCAAAAATCCATTAAACCACCATCTTATCTAAGTTACGATGGAGCATTAGGTGTCTCTTTATCCTGCCGGAATATTTAGGATGGGGAGGTTCCTTGATTTAAAAACATCTGGTGTGTGCATCGAGGGAATTGGCGATTACGTATTACTGGAGTTGCAACAGCGAGCCCAGGTTTACCTCTGCAATTTATTTTGTTCAGGTAATCAACAATGAGGCCACCAGCTACACTCAAGTACTTTGAGGGCCGGACCAAGCCCAACCTTGATTCTCTGGGCCCCGTTTCTACCAACCAGAAAGCCATTTTGTTTGAAGTAGAGCAGGAAAATTATAGTTAGAATTTTCAAAATAATAAGGCCTTAAGGCATGCTAATGCAAACTGGTATTTTAATTGGTAAATGTAAGATGGTAAAAATAATTAATTCATAATGAATTGATTGTAATCTATGCTATTGTTGCTTCAGGGGTACAGGGGAGGATGTCAAAGTCAAACCATACTTACCTAAGGAAAGCAATTTCTGGTGACGAGAAATGGTACGAGCTTATTCATTCTGAATCAATACTTTATGACCTGATGTCTCCTTGCTATTTAAAATAATGCTCAGAGTCAGATTGTTTCACTGTTCACAGCGTTCACCGATCAGATATTCTATCGCTTTTCCTTTATTCCTGCCCTACTTATTTAATGAAAGTGATAATTTTGCTAAGTTTTAAGAAGTAGAGTGAGCTAATAATGCTGTTTTGTATACTGTTTCACCAAGAGTCTTTCTCCTCTCCTCCTCCCCCCTCCCCCCAATATAGTTCCTTGCTATAAGCGTTGCAAACAGATGGAGTACTCTGATGAATTTGAAGCAGTCATTGAAGAGGGATGACGGTGATGGTGGATGGGTGGATACTTATCACAATTCAGGTATCATGATAGTAGATGAAAAGAGATGGTTTATGTATTGAACATGTTAATTGTCCAGTTTTTAAAATGTCAAGAACATAAACGGTTTTAAATGCTAAACTATAGACTAGCGTCAACCAAAGTAAATTTAGTCTTGTTTTTTTTGCTGGGCATATTTATTTATAAAGTAATGAAAATTGTGCAAAATGTTATACTGTGGTTAGCACTGCTGTCTCACAGTGCAGGACCCGGGTTTGATTCCGGCCTTGGGTAACTATATGTTTGAAGTTTGCACTTTCTCCTTGTGACTGCATGGCTTTCCTCCCACAGTCCAAAGACTGCAGGTTAGATGGATTGGCCATGCCAAATTTCCCCTTAGTGTCCAAGATGTGCAGATTAGGTGGGTTATGGGCATAGGGTGGGGAGTGGGCCGATGTAGTGTGCTCTTTTGGAGGTTTGGTTGCAGACTCAATGGGCTAAATGGCCTCCTTCTGCGCTGTAGGGATTCTATACTTGATTTAGCCAAAAATTAGCTATAAAATTCTAAAGGTTTGATAAGCTGCAGCTTTTTGAGGAATTACTTATAGTCACTGTCTTTCCTTGCATTTCAACTGTGAACTATAATATGCCTTAGATATAAAGATATTTGTACCTTTATTTTCTCATGTATTTGGGTTTCCATTGCTGCTAATATTTACAGTACTGCAAATTATACCAGGATTTCAATTGATTAGCTTGAGTATGAGGATTTGCTGTGCTTTAAGATGAATAGTGAAGTACTAAAATGGCTGAGTAAGGATAATTAGGAGATCGAACTGAAAAAATCAAATGGCATCATAACCTGATTTCTGAAACCCAGATGAGATCACTGTAATTGCAATTGGCTGTCCTTTTTTAATATATAAGCCTGCCTAATGTGCAGTTATCTGTTGAATGTTCAAGGATTGTTTTGCTCACATGAATTGCAAACCTTGCCTGACAGGGCACCATCAGTTTCAATATTGACGTTTCCTCTCATTGGCAGGTGTGGCTGGATTGACAGAATCTGTTACAGAGATTACTTAGAAAGCAAAGACAACGCAAAATGTATAGGCAGCCCACAGCATGTATGAATGATAATGAGGAAGACGATGATGAAGGAGAAGCAGCTGATATGGAAGGTGAGAGCACAAATGCATGCTTGGGTAACAGTCTGTTTGGAATGCTCTATTCTTTCAGGGTTCCTTGACTCTTGGTTTCCTTAGTATCAATATGTCAAGCTCTGAATGTGCCCATCTATCTGAGCATCCATGGCTCTCTGGGTAGAGAGGTCCAAAGATTCACAATCCTTTAAATGAAGGAATTTGTCTTCATTTCAGTCCCAATTCTGAGTCTGTGACCCCGTATTCTTGACTCACTACCCATGGAACATACTGCCATAGGTAGTGGTTGAAGCATAATATATAGACGCATTAAAGGGGAAATAGATGAGCACATGAGAGGGAATGGAATAAATGGTTGTGATAGATTTAGCTGAGAAGAATGGAGGAAGCTTGAGTGGAGTTTAAACATCAGCATGAACAGGCAGCACGGTGGCCCTAGTGGTTAGCACAACGCCTCACGGCGCTGAGGTCCCAGGTTCGATCCCCGGCTCTGGGTCACTGTCTGTGTGGAGTTTGCATATTCTCCCCGTGTCTGTGTGGGTTTCACCCCCACACCCAAAAATGTGCAGAGTAGGTGGATTGGCCACGCTAAATTGCCCCTTAATTGGAAAAAATAATTGGGTAATCTAAATTTATTAAAAAAAACATCAGCATGAACTCGTTGTGCTAAAGAGCCTATTTCTGTGGCCTCTTATCTTAAAAATACACACAGATTTAAAGACTATCGTAGATTACAAAGTACATCTTAAGCTACAATGGTCTCATTGTAACACAACACAGAATGGTTAAGGTCCCTTTTAAGCACACAAGATCACTGTGGGCAAGTGCACTCTCCACTCTGAAGCCCAGGTGTATGTGGATGTCTCCTCAGTATCCCCCCCCCCCAAGATGATTGCCACGTGAGAGTTTCCAAACACCACTCCAAAAAGCACATTTTAAGATTTCTCTCAAGTATGCTTTCCCGTAGAGGGTGTGTATTCCAAAATCGAGACCAGTTTTCAGAATGACACTTTTAAACAAAGGTTCAGCTCCATTTTCAACAGTGAATCCAGTCCAGGATTTCACAGGAACCCCTTTAGGATTTCTTTGTCTTGGCTGATGTGCTAACTGCTCACAAGCGCTTTAACTCTTGATTCTCCAACTGTATTAAAAACGGCATCCAACGTGTGATTTACCTTTTGAAGGCTGTTGTCACACTTTAAATCTGGCTACTGCAATTGTCTCTTTAACTCCAAACATTTTGTTTACTCTTCCCTCGGGTCTCCTTGAATTGTTCTGAACAATACCTTGGTCTCTGTTCACTTAAACTCCAGAATTCTTGGACATTTCTCTATTTTTCTTAACAAAGCTGGACTTTAGATTTCCGGTATCTGTTTCCCTACCATTACTCCATCGTGTGGCTTTTCCTTCTCGTAGTGAGATAATGTTCCCTCTTTAGCCTTCTCAAACCGACTGACTTAGTAGAGCTGTGAGAGCTATCTTCCTCTCACTACCTATCTCCAACTGCAAACAAATTAACTAAGCTTAAAAGCTTTGCTACCTTTCAAGCTACCACTGTTGGTTTATTCATTCTTCACACTATAGCCCTCTCTAAGCACAATAGTCAGAACTTAACCAACCCCCACAAAACACCTTTGCCCAGCATGAATCTAGGTTATTACCCTTCCCAGGCACATAAACCATTAAATTAAACCCATTTAAAACTAATGTTTACCAATACTAATATAAATCCCTTAAAAATATCTTTGTTTTCTTAACAAGTTCTACACTCCTACCACCTTTTGTATGGCAAAGTATTTTCTGCCTGCTTTTTTGGTTATGATTTTAACTGATTTTAAGGTTATGGCCCTTTGTCCTAGATTTTGTCCAGTGGAAAATGTTTCCCTCTGTTAAAAGTATAAATTCCTTTCACGATCCTAAAACTTTCAATCAAATCAGTTCTTAACCGACTATTTCAGGGAATACTAAACTTAGTTTATGTAACCTCTCTTCATAATCTAACCCTTAGAGCCTTGCTAACTTTCTGCTGAATCTGCACTCCATCCAAGGCCTGTACATACTTCCTGTGGTTAGATGCCCAGAACTGTGCATAGTATTTCAGATATGATCCAACTTTGTATGACCACACCAAAACTTCCTGACCTTTTATATTCTAGCCTCACAGCTATAAAGGTTGACATTCCATTAGTCTTTCTGATTTATTTTCTGTACTGTTTACACTTTGGTGATCTTTCTACATTTCTTTGGTCCTCCAGTGTTACTAGTTTTTCACATTTTAATAATGTTCAGATTATTTTTGGGGGTCCAAATGGATAAGCTCATAGTTATCCCTGTCGAAATTCATCTGCACGCTTTTGTCCACTTAATCTATCAGTCTCTTTTGTAATTTTCTGCTCCATCTAACACTTAACAGCTATTGGTGAACATGAGCTGATATTCTGACAGCTACAGCTGGGATGTCAAACAAGATTAATATTTTAATAGGTTTTGATTCTCTCCCTCTTGCTCTTCACCTTTAAGATACTGCTTAAAGCCTTTCTCTTTGGCCAAAGGTTTGGTCATTTGTCTTAATGAATCCTTGTTTGGCTTGGTCCGATTACACTCCTCTGAAGCACCCTGGGACATTTTTATAATGTTAAAGGTTCGATCGAACTGGAAGTTAAAGTCAGAATGGTGAACTGATGTAAACAAAAAAAAAACGAATGATCTCAATGGTATCCACAATAAGCCAATTTCATTCTAAATATTGCTGTTATCTGTGTATAGTAGCAATAGTACTTATCATTGAACTGCTGTGTTCTATCTGTGGTCCGCGCGTTGCTATTTTAGTTTTGGCTACTGGTTGCCCCAACTTTGACTGAATTGCATTCAGATAGGTGAAGATAAAATAAAGCATTCTGTTCAGTGATCTGTGCTACTACACATGTATAGATAATCTGGTAATCTGTTCATATGATTATATTGTCAGATTGATAATAATCGCTTATAGTCACAAGTAGGCTTCAATGAAGTCCCTAGTCGCCACGCTCCGCCGCCTGTTCAGGGAGGCCAGTACGGGGAATTGAACCCGCGCTGCTGGCATTGCTCTGCATTACAAGTCAGCTATTTAGCCCACTGTGCTAAACCAGCCCCTGATTATATAGTTTGTGTTCTTGTTCCAACATCATGATAAATGTTTCCTTTTTCGCAGCCTATGAAGAGAGTGGCTTGTTAGAAGATGCAGATGATGTAAGTTACAAAATGCTACAATATTAGAGTAAAACATGTGTATGTTTTAACTACTCTCTCATCACCCAAGTTAAAATATAGTAATAAACTTAGCTTGTCATGAAGCATCATTGGTAAAGTGACACACTGGCAGATGAAAAATATTAGGCTGATTCAGGAAGAAGCTGGGAAGTTTCTCTCTGACCCTCCAAGGCAAGAGGCTATGGTGATTGAAATCACCAGTTCCAGTTTACACACCCACTTCCCGTAACTCGAGATGTCTTCCACTTATGGGAGTTTCTCCAGAAGCACTTCTGCAAATCACATTCGCAACACAAGCTGGTAACCTAGTCCAGAGAATGACATCTCTGCAAAAAAAAATCACATGGACAAATACAGTTTAATTAAGGAAAGCCTGCATAGATTTCTTAAGGGAAAATCATGTTTAACTAACTGAAGTATTTTTGAAGAGGTAGCAGAGAGAGTTAATGAGGATAATGCTGTTGATGTGCACATGGATTTCCAAAAGATACAGTGTCACATAACCGACTTGTGAGCACAGTTATAGCTCATGGAATAAAAGGGACAGTAGCAACATAGATATGGCTGAGTGACAGGAAACAGAGAGTAGTGATTAATGAATATCTTTCAGGCTGGAGAAACGTTTTGTAGTGGAGTTCCCCGGGGTCAGTGTGGGTCCTTTGCTCTTCCAGATTGTACGTTAATGAACCAGACTTTGGTGTACAGGGCTCAGCTTCAAAATTTGCAGACGATACAAAACTTGGAAGCATTCTAATCTGTGAGGAGGTTAGTGTAGACCATTGAAAGGGAATTGACAAGTTGGTCGAATGGGCAGACAGATTGCCGATGACGTTCATGCAAAGAAATATGAGGTGATTAATTTTGGTAGGAAGAACATGACTAGACAGTATGAAATAAAAGGTACAATTCTAAAGCGGGTACAGGAGCAAAGGGACTGTGTGTATATATGCATAAATCATTCAAGCTGGCAGGACGGTGGTTAGTAAAGCCTATTGTATCATAGGCTTTATTAATAGGGGCATAGATTATAAAAACAAAGAGGCTTTGTTGAACTGGTATAAAACACAGGTTCTGCCTCAGTTGGAGTATTGCGAACAGTTCTGGGTGCCACGCTTTCGGAAGGATGTGAAGGCATTGGATAGACTGCAGAAAAGATTTAAGAGAATTGTTCGAAGGATGAGGAACTTAAATTTTGAAGATAAATTGGAGAAGTTAGGATTATTTTCCTTGGAGAGGCTGAGAAAGCTGATAGAGTTATTCACAATTAAGAGTCTGAACAGAATTGTTAGGAAGAACCTGTTTCCACTGATGACAGAATTGACAATGAGGCCACAGATTTAAAGTAATTGACAAAAGAAGCAAAAGCAATAAGAGAAACTTTTCACTCAACAGGTGGTCAGGGTGTGAAATTGCACTGCCAGAAAGTGTGATGGAGGCACCTTCAGTTGAGACATTCAAAAGTACTGTTATTTGAAAAGGAACCGTGTGCAGTGTTACAGGGAGAAGGCAACAGAAGAGCACTAGGTGAATTACTCATTTGGAGAACTGGTGTAGACACAATGGGCTGAATGGTCACCTGCGCTGTTACAATTCTGAAATTCTGAATACCTTTATCCCTATATGCAAATGTTTAAGTGGCATGTATCAGAGATCTTTAAAGACTGCATAGTTTAATCCTTGCAAATAATTCCCTTAAGAGTTACCTAAGCCAGTTTCCAATACTGGACGATTGGAAGTCCGAAAGTTGCCCACACTTTGTAAATAAACCTGAATCCAGAAATAAACAAGCAGGATCAGGTAACAAAAGGCTGATAAATAACCACCTGATTAACACAAAACCGATACCTCTGGTCTGCATGATTCTCAGGCAGGACCTTCTGGGATTCAAGATTTTTTCCTCTTAGATAAAGAAAGTCAAAGTACAGATACACCTAGCTTATCCTTGCTTTCCCCTCTAGGGACTGGCACATAGAACAGTACAGCACAGAACAGGCCCTTCGGCCCTTGATGTTGTGCCGAACAATGATCACCCTACTTAAACCCACGTAACCTGTATACCCATAACCCAACAATCCCCCCATTAACCTTACACTACGGGCAATTTATCATGGCCAATCCACCTAACCCGCACATCTTTGGACTGTGAGAGGAAACCGGAGCACCCGGAGGAAACCCACACACACACGGGGAGGACGTGCAGACTCCACACAGATAGTGACCCAGCCGAGAATCGAACCTGGGACCCTGGAGCTGTGAAGCATTGATGCTAACCACCATGCTACCGTGAGGCACATGGCTCTACAGGTTAAAATAATATAATTCAAACGGAGGGAGAAAGGAAGATTTTATTTAAATGCAATCATAAAAGTGATACAATTTGGATTTGAGTAGGCTATAACTGAAACCAGACATTTTTTACATTATGTTTTGCACTAGGCAACC
This sequence comes from Scyliorhinus canicula, assembly GCF_902713615.1. Classification (NCBI taxonomy): domain Eukaryota; kingdom Metazoa; phylum Chordata; class Chondrichthyes; order Carcharhiniformes; family Scyliorhinidae; genus Scyliorhinus; species Scyliorhinus canicula. The sequence continues at coordinate 55,965,250 of NC_052152.1, read as the reverse complement.
CTGGATACCAGTAAGATCGAAGCAAACAAGCCCAAAGCAGATGCTGCTGGAGAAGATGGGATTCTTCAGACGAGAACCTATGATCTATACATTACTTACGACAAGTATTATCAGACACCGAGACTTTGGTTGTTTGGTTACGATGAGGTAAATAAATCATTCTTTTCCAAGCATTGTTATGTAAAAAGCACAGTATTTCACAAACCTTTTTCTGGATTTTATTTCCATGAATATTATTGATTATATTATAAGAGTATGATGTGTGGAATAAGCCAAATTATATTCTTTTAATGTGGTGCAAATTTTCTTTACATGAAGATCGATGTGCATAAAACTATATTAAACCTTGGGTATAGTCATTTTTTTATTTGTCGTCTTCAGCAACGACAGCCACTGACTGTTGAAGAGATGTATGAAGACATTAGCCAGGACCATGTCAAGAAAACAGTGACAATTGAAAATCACCCTCACTTGCCTCCACCTTCAATGTGTTCTGTTCATCCATGCAGGTATTTATTTATTTAATTAATTAATTTTCAGTAGCCTAACCTCTAATTTGGGAATTAATGATTTATAAATGTTCATTCAAATGAACAAAACAAAGCTCCCTGGTAACTTATAAAACATCTGATTTTCAATAATATATTTAACCTGAATTATTGATAATTCATATTGGAACGAAGGGAGATTTCTAAATTTCAGTGTAGCAGTAGAAATTTAAATATTCATTTATCAAGCATCTGGCATGCAATTGATAAGTAAACACATACTGCCCTTAAAATGAAACAAGGGTAACGTTGAGTCTATGTTTTTTGATATTAATAGTACTCAACATCTTTTTGATGAATTCAATGAAAAAATGTTAGTTATGAATGTAGCCAGATCTAAAATAAAATATCTCTATGGAATTGCTTACATCTGTGGATTGTCCTGACTATGCATCATTTGCACTTTGAGGCTCAGGTGCAGTCAGTTGTCGCTCTGTTGATTATAAACCAACATGAAAGGTGTTCCACCTCGGGTGGAGATGCACTCTCCTGCCACTCCTCTCCATAGGGAAGTCTAATTACTTGACTCCGTTCTTCCTAAGAGTGAAGCTGTAATGCTGATTTATTAAGGAGCAGGAACGCCAGGAAAAACTGTCTGTCGTTCCAGGTTCTCACTGCGGTACATCAGTGACTAAGAAACCCTTCTATCCATTTCTGGAAAATCTAAAGAATATAGAATATAGAACATTACAGCGCAGTACAGGCCCTTCGGCCCTCAATGTTGCGCCGACCTGTGAAACCCCTCTAAAGCCCATCTACACTATTCCCTTATCAATAAGCCCGTAATCTCCTGGCTCCTCAGCATCACCTTTTAGGAGTACCACAAAGATGCAATGGGGAATTCTTCTGAGGTTCCCAGGTAAGGGTTTGCGTGGCAATTGTCCAGAAGTGCTAACTTTCCTGGACAATTGCGCTGCAATGAGAACTATCCAACCAAGTGACAAATCACTAACTTCAGATGGTTGTGCCAGTATTAGGCTAATAATTACTCTGGAAAGAGTTAGAAAAAGTAAAATCACTTCTAACCAATTTATAATTAGCGATTTTAAATATCCAGATTGATCCTCGCACGGGATTCGCTCCGCACTCCTACCCTTTCCCCTGGCCTTCTCCCACGCCTCCCATGTTCCCCATTACTCCGTTTCCTTTGGATTCGACACTGGGAACCAGCTGCGCAACCTGAATCTTGTTCGGTATGAGTCAGGAAAGTCGGGCAAGACAGGCACTGAAGAAACTTAGCGTAGGTAAGTGGGTATGAAGTGGCACCCCGGCGCTGATTCCGAAGAAGTTATGGCCCATAACTTTTTGTGTAAGAATATGCCACTTCCAAACTGTAGGCTGTGCAATGTCATTATGTATCTTTCTCACTGTCATTCTAGTTCAACTGATCCTCTGCTGATTGCACAACATTCTGTCTATTTGTGCAGATTACAACTAGTTCCTCATCTTTAGTTCATAAATGACTGGACGTAATTGTCAGTAAATAGCAGTGCATTTTGTAAGAAATATGTGATCACTGGCACGCCATTTGACGTATGACCAATGATGATTGGATTACTTTTATTTCTGGCCTTTATTCTGTCTTTTGTTTTTAATATTTTTCTATGGCTCCTCAGCCTAGATACTGAGAACAATCTATTTCTACCTGTGCTCCTGATCCTTTAATGATTTTAAACATTGCTGTCATATTACTCCTTTATCAGCATTCTAACAATTAAAACCACTTTGTATCAGTCTACCTGCCTTATTTGTAATCTCTCAGCAGACTGTGATCTCTGTTACACACTCTCTGGGCTCTCAGCTGACTTGTTATTTTATGGAGCCCTATACTGCACACTTTGTTGTAACTGAGGCCTTATTAGTGTGATGTATCACAATGACACTTGTATATCATTCTCCACGTACAGGTGGGACCTGTACTTTGTCTTCATGTTGTCACAGCACAAAATGGTATTTCACAAATGAATGTTATTTGGAAAGATAGCACATTTATTGCTTCTTCGCCAATTCTGGGTACTCGGCAGCAGCAGATAGCCAGAACTGGGCAGTGTTTATTCTCACAACTTTATTCACAGCAAGCACTCTTGGGGCAGTTCAACTTCTGATTTTCCATGCAGATGACAAAGACGTTGAGCAAATGTTGTAAATAGATCACAAACGCAGTTGTGCTTATCTGTTTACATGTCAAAATAAATACTGCCAATTTTTTGAGAATGAGCAACGGGTCCTTTTCATGCAGTAACTATCATTGTGTTTGCATTCAGAAACCCAGACAGTTGTGGAAACATACCTGAAACTCCATTTCTCTATCTAGTTTTCCAAATCTCGCTAAATGTTGTAATCTTGTCACTTGCTTTGCATATGATGGGTGAAAGTGACGAGGCGCCATGGAAGCGATAGGCAGACATTGCAATAAAGTGTCACTCCACAGCCTTGCCAACACACTGCTAATCATTGCACTTGTTTCACAGACCCTGAGTATGTTGTAGATTTCCCAACCAGGGGGAGACAGCCTCCCATTAGCTCTTTACCACATGGCTTTAAAAATGTTATCTTGTGATATATCTATACATCCATTAGCTTTTTCACAGCCTTATTAACCTGAGGTGCTACCATTTAAGATCCTGCGGACCTGTTCCCTAAATGCCTCTCCTCTTCCTCAGCACCGAATATACGTCCAATTCAGGGTAGAATTACTGTTTTTTTTTATAAAAAGGATCACCTCACAATTATTTGTAGTGACATCCATATTTCGCTCATTCACCACCATATCAATATCTCTTGCAGCATTCAGAAGAATTAACTGCACCGCTCATTGATTTTGGGTATTGTCTGCAAATTTTGACAGCCCTCTAGGCTTGTATCCAAATCATTAATATACGCATGAACAGAAATGTGCTCGTTCTTGTCCGCATCCTGAGTCTTAAGTCTCCATTTTTTTTGTCCTGTTTAAATGACAAAGCAATAATGTAACTTGATCATTCCTGAGATCACTTGTATTTGCTCTCCTCTGTCAGTGCTCTTTTTGTATTTGTAAACAGTAGTTTAAAAGTATCTAACTTCTTGTGTTACAGACATGCGGAGGTGATGAAAAAAATTATTGAAACAGTTGCAGAAGGTGGAGGTGAACTCGGTGTACATATGTATCCTTGGAGGTTAACAAACACCCAAAATGTTAATAAAAGCTTAGATTTTCATAGGTTTCTCATTTATTGGTTAAAAAAAATACATTTATCTAGTATCTTTAACACAATTTCTAACCATTGCTTTCCTCACCAGCATCATCTCCATTTACCCTTGAAAAAAGAACTATGAAACAACTGATCTCAGTCTTGGTGACGTTGTCTCCTAGTCCACTGTAGCTCACCTTAATGTTTCAGTGCATCTGTAGAAAGGGTTGGCCAAGGGATTATGGGATAATCTTAGCCAGTCAGAAATCATCTGAAACACAATGAATACTAGAGCGTGATCCCACAGCAGCAGCTCAACTGATTATTTATAATTTACTAAAGGGAAGTAACCTTAGCAGAGAGTATTATGACCTCGCTTCTAAATTCCCTTTGTTGGCATCTTGTTCCACTGTGGAGTCTTGGTCATTGAATATTTTTAAGACTGAGTTAGATAGATTTTTGATTGACAAGGGTTATGGGGCGGTTAAGAAAGTAGAGTTGCTGCTAGAATCAGATCAACCATGATCTCAAATGGCAGAGCAGGCACAAGGGGTTAAATGGTCTACTCCTCATGTGTTTGTATGTATAACATGAACAGCAGTCATGTATGTCATAGACTGATTACTTGACCCATGGTTGACTACATGGTCTGGTTGCCGAGACTCCGCGCAATCTGGAGTTGGACTTCTCTATGCTCTCTGCCAATAGGTGAAGCTCACAGTCAGATTGCCCAGTGCACTGTCCTCTTTGATAGGCTGAATCGTCAAGGTCTTCATTTCCATCCTCTGCAGCAGGACTAGGAGATATGAAGTTGCTCTCCAGGGGCATGCTTTCTGGATGATATTAATTCGCTCTTGCTCCTGACCACTTCTCTTCTGTGAAATTTCAGCACGCTGCCCTTAAGTTGATCTTTGTTTGTGTGAGGTTGAATGATGCTATATCTTTTGGGGGGACACTGTCCTCTTCCTCCAATCATGCTGTGTCCTCTGAATTTTCAGGATTAGAGAGAGTCAAGTGTTAGTAGTTGGTAGCTGGCTTAGCAACAGTGCCTTCAGTACCTTCTAGATCATTAATGTATATTGTGAAAAGTTGTGGTCCCAGCACAGACCCCTGAGGCACATCACTAGTCATGGTGTTAGTGACAATGTACTGGCATGCATAGAAGATTGGTTGACTGGCATAAGGCAGAGATTGGGGATAAAGGGATCCTTTTCAGGATGGCAGCCAGTGACTAGTGGTGTTCTGCAGGAATCAGTGTTGGGACCACAGCTATTCACGATATACATTAATGATCTGGAAGAAGGAACTGAGGGTATTGTTGCTAAGTTTGCAGATATAAATGCATGTAGAGGGACAGGTTGTGTTGAGCAAGCAAAGAGGCTGCAGAAGGACTTGGACAGGCTTAGGAGAGTGGGCAAATAAGTGGCAGATGGAATACAATGGAGAAACGTGTGAGATTGTACACTTTGGTAGGAAGAATAGAGGCATAGACTATTTTCTAAATGGGGAAAAACTTACGAAATCAGAAGGCAAAAGGGACTTAGGAGTCCTAGTTCAAGATTCTCTTAAGGTTAACATGCAGGTTCAGTTGGCAGTTAGGAATGGAAATGCAATATTAGTATTCGTGTCGAGAGGGCTAGAATACAAGAGCAGGATTTGACAAGCTTTGACAAAGGGTCATCTGGACTCCAAACATTAGATCTTTTCTCTCCCTACAGATGCTGCCAGACCTGCTGAGATTTTCCAGCATTTTCTCTTTCGATACAAGAGCAGGATGTACTGTTGAGGCTGTATAAGGCTCTGGTCAGATTTTGAATATTGTGAGCAGTTTCGGGTCCCATATCTAAGGAAGGATGTGCTGGCCTCGGAGGGGGTCCAGAGGAGGTTCATAAGAATGATCCCTGGAATGAAGGACTTGTCATATGAGGAGCGGTTGAGGATTTTGGGTTTGTAATCAATGGGGTTTAGAAGGATGGGGAGTTGGGGGGGGGGGGGGGGGGGGGGGTGGATCTTATTGAAACTTGCAGGATACTGAGAAGCCTAGATAGAGTGCATGTGGAGAGGACGTTTCCACTAGTGGGAGAAACTAGAAACCAAGGGCACAGCCGCAGACAGAAGGGACGATCCTTTAAAACAGAGATGACGAGGAATTTCTTCAGCCAGAGGGTGGTGAATCTGTGGAACTCATTGCCGCAGAAGGCTATGGAGGCCAAATCATCGAGTGTCTTTAAAGCAGAGATAGATAGGTTCTTGATCGGGAGAGTGGAGATGAGAAACATATCAGCCATGATTGAATGGCAGAGCAGACCCGATGGGCCGAACGGCCTAATTTTGCTCCTATGTCTTATGGTCTTATATTATTTTCTAGTAAAGGCTCAAATCCACCTTTATCAGTTATCTAATAACCAAACTATAAATGTACTGCATGAGACGGGGAAAATGCGAGATGCGCAGAGTCTGTTTGGGATTCAAGGTAGCACAGCTGACTATGGGAGTTCAAAACTAAATGAACCATCTTTGGCAGATTCTGTAAGCCATCATCAGAATCAGGTAAATCTGTAAAACCCCAGGGTACTGATGATGGTCGGTCAGCCAGTCTGGCTCAATAATGAAACCTGGTAGATAAACCATTGACTGGGAGCTGGACTTTTTCCCCACTTAGCTTGAGATAACCCTGCAAACAAGTGTTCATAGGTCAGTTAGTTTTAGCTGGACCTGCAATGGAAAGCATAGCAGTGTTCCAAACTACCAGGCTGTATCATTTTAACAGATTAACCTCCAGCAGACATTCGGTTGGGTTTCCTAAAATTTGGGATTTGCCAACCTGTGCTTAAGCTCTCTGGACTTGTGTGAGTGGGATGCGCTAGTATAGGGTGAGAATGTACACTCTAGGCCATGGAAGAAATTCTACATGTGCAGATATCTCAATAGCTTGACTTCAGTCAGTCACTTTTTAAATAAAAAAATATAGCACTTAGTTTCACACTTGTTAGATACCCTGTTATCAAAAGTGTCATCTGTATGAGTGTTGCGACTCTTTTACATGTGCCAGTACATATTTGATTTTCTAGAGAAATAATTACCACACATGGCACATGAACCTTTTTCAAATAGCTCACTTAAATTTAGTATACTTTGATTGATCTGACTTTATTTTGAAATTAATAGAATTGAAAATTGAATGCTGTATATAGTACACTTCTTCAGTCAATTTGATACTGCTGGGAAGGCAATAAGACCATGAAGAAATCCTTCTGAAAACGAGTTTTCAATTATTTTCAATTCAACTTTGCCATGTCTGATTAAATACTTTGCCGGGTCTTTGCTTTGGAAATCAAGAATCGTGCATAAAGAGACTGGGAAATGTATCCAATGGATGTAAGCTAGTTTCAGTCACATCTGGGTTTGGGATTGATCGTCACAATCCTCTGTACCCAAACTGTGCTGTCATGAGTGTGATGCGTTCTGCAAAGTGTTTTCTCCCAGGCCACAAAAGAAAGATGGGGTAGTCACCAAGTATGTACATCAGATCTTTCTTTCATTATGTTTAGACCGATGTGGCAATGCATGGTTCCCCTTTTTAATCTCATTTCTATTTTTTCCAACTATAAGATAGTTTGACGCAGCCACAATGAACATTGAATAATAGTGTTTCTTAATGTTAAACTCTTCAGCCATTAGGACTTCTGGGGCACAGGAGTATTTTAGATTTGTTATGGTTAAGTATTAATTTGTATCAAAACAAAAGGGCAGTGCAATTGTTTATTACACTGATTTTTAGTGATGTTTCCTTAACCTATTGGTTTTTCAGGTACCTTCTTATTTTTTTGAAATTTGTTCAAGCAGTCATTCCAACAATTGAATATGATTACACAAGGCACTTTACCATGTAACTTCAAAGTTTACACAATCAGAATATTCTCAGACTATGTTCTGGGTTGACAACGTGCTGCTGCGTTTCAACCGTAGCTAATAATTCACTCAACATAATTCTGACCATTGCTTGTTCAGGTTCAGTTCCTATTTACAGAACTTCTGTAATGAGATTGGCAGGAGCTTGTCTGCTTATCCAAATGAAGAGGCGGATTCAATTGTGAAACTTTATTTTCTTTTGTTTTTTTCCATGAATTCCTCATTTTGTGCTCTCCGTTCTACTTTTGAGTGAACAACTAAAGTAAATGCATACTCTCTTATTCATGTTTCATTGCATTTTGAAAGTAAGATGTATTGACTTCTATTAAACCAATTTATATTTGCAGTAAACAAATAAATGAAAAAGTCTGACAAAGATTTTCTTAAAATGTTCTGTTTTTCTTTCAAATGGGATTGCAGCACATTCCAGGCCGGAGGGACTATAATTTTATTCTTCAAAGGGTGGCACGGTAGCTCAGTAGTTAGCATGTTGCTTCTCAGCGCCAGCGATCCGAGTTCGATTCCCAGCTTGGGTCACTGTCTGTGTGAAGTCTTCACATTCTCCCCATGTCTGCCTGGGTTTCCTCTGAGTGCTTCGGTTTCCTCCCACAAGTCCCGAAAGACGTACTTATTAGGTGAATTGGACTTTCTGAATTCTCTCTGTGTACCTCAACAGGCGCCGGAGTGCGGCGACTAGGGGATTTTCACAGTAACTTCATTGCAGTGTTAATGTAGCCTACTTGTGACAATAATAAAGATTATTGATTATTATTATCATTACCACTATGATCTTGTGCCTATCCTATTTTAGTATTAAATTGTTCCATCGATTGTCAATATATCATAATGCTTGACAATAAGGGCAGCACGGTGGCACAGTGGGTTAGCCCTGCTGCCTCATGGCGCCGAGGTCCCAGGTTCGATCCCGGCTCTGGGTCACTGTGTGGAGTTTGCACATTCTCCCCGTGTCTGCGTGGGTTTCACCCCCACAACCCAAAGATGTGCAAGCTAGGTGGATTGGCCACGCTATATTACCCCTTAATTGGAAAAAGTGAATTGGGTAATCTAAATTTATTTTTAAAAAATAATGCTTGACAATATTGCACCACCAAAACATTAATTGCTCAACATGCCTTAATTTTTACTGCCATTAAAAATGTAGTATTGTTCAGTACCTTCTGCAATTCTGAACAATACAATTTCACAGCGTTCTTCAGAGGTGGATTTACAGTGAAACACACTGTGCCTAGACCCAGGGCCCTGAGCAATGGGGTGGGGGGGCTCAGGCATTAGAGTCTGATTGATTGAATTCCCTTAAAGGGGGAAACAGACTGGTCCGAATGTTAAGGCACACACAGGGAATGAGAGTGGCTAGGTGGAGAGGTAGAGAGGCAAAGGCAGAAGATCCTGTGTTTTACTTTTGCGACAAAATGTGCAAGCAGCAGATTTATCGATGCAGGGCTGAGGGTAGGCAAGGGGAGTAGGCATCGGGCAACTTGACCCTCTGGGTTGAGGATGGCAGTCTAGCCAGCAAACAGCAAAGTGCCAGGTGAAAGCCATGAGCCAAGGACAGTCTGTCGGTCAGCTGCCGTCAAACAGCGAGGAGAGCAGGCAAGGGATAGCTCGCTCCAGCCAGTCATGAAGAGGGAAGGCCAGCCAGGAACAGCGGAGCACCGAATCAAGCCTTATCAGCATGAGGAGACATGAGTGCAGCCTTGAAGACCCCAGGCGGCTGAGAATTGGGGGGGATGCCAGGAGAGTGAGGGTCTGGGTGGACCAGAGAAGAGATTGTATGAGGAGTACTTATCCAGACTTGCAGGGAGGTGTCATAATATCCACTCATGTATATAATGAGATGCAGACATGCAGTGATTGACACATAGGATGACCAGTAAGCAAACAACACAGTACAGCCAATCACCAGACAGAACACTACCACTATAAAGCCAGAGGGCACTAGGTTTCCCGCTCTCTCGGGACCCAGCTACTGAAACAGTCAGAGTCCACGAGCTAGCCAGTGCAAACACCATGTGGTAGCCAGTAAGTCTGGTCAGGCTACTACAAGGTCACCAGTCAGATCAGTATAGTGTCGACCCACAGCTGAATATGTACAGCACTTCTGAAACAGTGTTGGATCTCCTCCAGTGTTAGACGTCTGTTTCTAACTTCCCTGCATCGAGTGCAGTCCACATCGAACCAACCTGCCTAACACATCAGGAGGGAGAGTATTTTGTGGCTTGCGCCTTTATGTTCAATGGGACATGGATGGATAGAGCCAGGAGTGGCAACATGGTGGGGGTGGAGGGACAGAAATAAAGGTGAGGCCCTGCAAAGTGTAAATCTTCCTCTGACGTTCTTACTCCATAACATCCTAGCATTGCGGAATTATTATTTCCACGGTGTTTATTTCAAATTTTCATCTAACAACACAATTTACATTTACATAGCACCTTTAACATACTAAAACATCCCAAGGCAATTCGCAGGAGCAAACTCCAAAATTTTCAAATGCATGCTCAAAACCTACAACAGCATGACTGGTATTACTGCATCTGACCACCAGCCATTATATCAGACCAGCAGATGTTCTCTCTTGAACAGAATTTAGACTGGAGAACAAGGTAGAGGGACAGATTTTCTAGATTTTCTTGCTTCCTCCATTGTTTGCAAACCATGGCAACTTAGATGGTTTTTCTTCTGCACTGCTCCTCAAAATCATCAACCACATCATCGTAGGTAAGATCTTGGAAGGATGCATTTTCAATTGTCAGCATTGCTGAACTTGTCAAATGTTGCTGACTCATCGTACTTCGCAGATAGTTTTTCACTCTTTTCAACACAAAGAATGTTCACCTGCGGCATTGGTGGCACGTATTGTTAAGAAGATCTTCAGAATGGTTTCTACATTTGGAAAGATTGCCTGCAAACCATCAGATACAATTCTGTACAAATCAGCTGGTGATCTCAAGGCACAAGTCATTATCGATGGTGTATGGTTTCACCTCATCTTCAAAAATATTTGTGTCTATGTCCTGGTAGAATTCAATTGACCTCTTACTGCAGAGGCTCTTAGCATTCACATTCAAACTTGTTGAAAAGCATGCAAAATTATTCAACAGTCTTCTTCAGAAATTCACTTATACTCTGCAATTGCGCCACTATTATGTCACAAATAACATTGATAGTCTCAATGATGATCTCTTTCCCTTTTAAAGAGATCGTCTCTAGTTCCATCAAAAAATATTTTCCTGTGTCTTGTACGCTTCTCATCAGCAGAGGGACCTGTATTCTTTGTTAATGTTAGTACCTCAGCTTCCACTGAGATATGGTCATTTTGAACTTCCACACCAAAACTTGTAACTGAGGCTAACAATTGTGAAACATTCGATAAAGTTGTATCAACATTTTGCAGCGATTTACTGTTAGCATTAATTATTTGAAGTAAACGGTTCCCCAATCAATAAAAGCTACAATTTTGTACTTTTCAAACTTCTCTGCAACAGATTTTGCTTCAGTTTTCACACGTGATGACCAAACCTAATTTGAAATTATATCTGAAACCGTTGTCTCCAGGCACTCAGAAGTGTGGATTTGTAGCTGGACAAAACAGAAATCGCTCTACAACTTCACCATCGCTGGTCACATATCTTAAAATTAATGTTAATTGGTCCACATGACTCACATCTGGTGTTGAATCAACTATTATGGATAGTATTTGGCATCTTTGACGTAATTAGTTAACTGGTTTCTGAGTTGCTCTGCCATTACTGTGGTGAAGCCATCGTAGGTTCTGTACGGTAAAAAGTTGGTCTCTCCTGAGCCACAATATTGATAACTTTGCGAATGTTCTTTGAGAAGCTCATGCAATTCACTGAGATATTCAAAGCAGGCAAAAAATGACCTCTTTGACTTGACACTGATGACTCATCATGTCCTCTTAAAGGTAGTCCCAAAGAAGACAGCAGTTTAGCTATGGCAACATGTCTCAGTACTTTCCTCCAGTAAGAGCATTCCTTTCAAACTGAGCCGATAACACGATTGATTCTTCTGGATAATTTACATCATACATATCCTTAATGTGACTTTGGGAAGTTTTGCGATCAGCAATATCTCTTCCAACATTTCTCCAGTTAGAGTAACCATCGACAAATGATGGGTTTCCCTTTACTAGGATCAGGGAATAATTTTCCAGCATAACAATAGACGCCCTTAGAGATTTTCTTGGAAAAAAATCAACCAATCTCTCAGTCATGCCATATCTCTTCACCCTCTAAAAATGAGACTCATGAAGACTTCTAACCTGCTTTCGGCCTTGAGCCTTCAACACTTTTCTCAAATTTTCTATGTTCTCTGGTCTATTTATTACAAAATGTTCAATCAAACCCAGTGGATCAGATTTAGGCCAAAAGGCAATGTCTTCAGGGTAGGTTTCTTCCCTCTCTTCAGCAGCAGAAGAGCAATGAGCTTGAGAATTATCCTGTTGTTCCAGTCCCATTTCAGTGCTCCCGTTTGTTTAAGTATTTCAGGCCATGTGTTGTCTCTGGAAAGCAGCAGGTCAATGTCATCAGACAAAGTCACCAAAGCCTTTTTGGATGTTGTTGTTGAGGATGAATGTGTAGTTTGTGCACTTCTCAATACATCAAACCTGAGCTTCGCCTCATTGATTCACCTTCAACTTCCTGTGTTTTGACTTCCAAATTCTCTCCATATTGACTGGGGTGATCTGTCTTAATTTTAATGATAAGTTCAGAATCTTCTGTCAAGCAAAGCTTACTTCAGCAAAAGCAGCCGATTGTCCAAACTGCTGAAAAGCAGTGATGCATTAAACAAAGCTTATGAATTGGTAGGGGGATTGTCTTCGGAATTTGTGAACGAATTGGTGTGAGGATAAGCGGGAGTTCACTGCCAAAATCCTACCAGAGTAATGGGCTGCCGGCAATTTTGGGGAAAGCTGTGATGTCAATCAAGGCAAGCCAGGTAGCATAAAAGACTGTAATTGATCAAAGAGAAATGACACCAAAAAAGGCAGTAAATTCAACATCCAAAAACAACAAGAAGAAAGAGGATATTGGTTGCTGCTCAGTCCTCTCACGCTCAGTCCTGCCTGGCTGGCCTCTAGCTCTGGTTGAGTCGCCTGGTTCCCACTAGCTGCTGCTCCCCGAGACATGACGCCGTCACTTGCCTGGCCTTCTTCGCATCTCCTGACTGCAACTCTCGGCTCCCCCCTCAGGTGGCTGGGCCACGAGCCTCGGAAACCGTGTGTGTACCTGGTTGCTGCTGCTGCTGGTTATCTGGCCAGGTAGACTGTTCTTTTTGGTTGGTTGCTCAACCTCCCTCAATGAAAGTTCAGAAGCTTCACACCAAATCAACAGATGTGTCTGACTGATGCAAATCTCAACCACCTCTCAACATCTGGCAAACTATTTTCCCACTCTAAAGGGGAGTCCAACAATCCAAGCCAATGTTGTTCGGTATTGCCTGAGCAAATGTAGTGCTACAAAGGCTTTGATTGGTTTTCCCACCACAACAGTCACCTCTCCATGTGCTGCAGTGCTGCGCTTCTCGTTCCTACTGTTTTCTGTCTGTTAACTAATTCTCAATCGTTTCCTGGCAGAACGGTAGGGAAAAAGGCCAGCAGCAGCAGCAGCCCAGGGTGGGGGGGGGGGGGGGGGGGTCGTTTCTGTGGGTTGGGTTGAAGGGACGTGTACATGTGTTCTTTGTTTATGATGTGGAGATGCCGGCGTTGGACTGGGGTGAGCACAGTAAGAAGTCTTACAACACCAGGTTAAAGTCCAACAGGTTTGTTTCAAACACGAGCTTTCGGAGCACGGCTCCTTCTTCAGGTGAATGGAAAGGCTTGTTCCAGAAATGTTTATATAGACACAGTCAGAGATGCCCGGAATGCGAGCACCTGCAGGCAATCAAATCATCAAAGATGCAGAGAGAGAGGTAACTCCAGGTTAAAGAGGTGTGAATTGTCCCAAGCCAGTTCAGTCGGTAGGCCTCTGCAAGTCCAGGCTTGTTGGTGGGGGCCGAATGTAATGCGACATGAATCCCAGATCCCGGTTGAGTCCGCATTCATGCGTGCGGAACTTAGCTATAAGTTTTTGCTCAGCAATTTTGCGTTGTCGCGTCTCCTGAAGGCCTCCTTGTAGAATGCTGACCCGGAGATCAGAGGCTGAATGTCCTTGACTGCTGAAGTGTTCCCCAACTGGAAGGGAACAGTCCTGCCTGTTGATAGTCGCACGATGCCCGTTTATTCGTTGTCGCAGTGTCTGCATGGTCTCGCCAATGTACCACGCTTCGGGACATCCTTTCCTGCAGCGTATGAGGTAGACTACATTGGTCGAGTCGCACGAGTATGCGCCGCGTACCTGGTGGGTGGTGTTTCCACGTGTAATGGTGGTGTCCATGTCGATGATCTGGCATGTCTTGCAGAGATTACCCTGGCAGGGTTTTGTGGTGTTGTGGTTGCTGTTCTGAAGGCTGGGTAATTTGCTGCAAACAATGGTTTGTTTGAGGTTGCGCGGTTGTTTGAGGGCCAGTAGTGGGGGTGTGGGGATGACCTTGGCAAGATGTCCATCCTCGCTGATGATGTGTTGGAGGCTGCGAAGAAGATGTCGTAGTTTCTCCGCCCCAGGAAAGTACTGGACGACGAAGGGTACTCTGTCAGTGGTGTCCCGTGTTTGTCTTCTGAGGAGGTCGGTGCGGTTTTTTGCTGTGGCGCGGTGAAACTGTCGATCAATGAGTCGAGCGCCATATCCCGTTCGTACGAGGGCATCTTTCAGCATCTGTAGGTGTCTGTTGCGCTCCTCCTTGTCTGAGCAGATCCTGTGTATACGGAGGGCTTGTCCATAGGGGATGGCTTCTTTAATGTGTTTCGGGTGAAAGCTGGAGAAGTGGAGCATTGTGAGATTATCTGTGGGCTTGCGGTAAAGCGAGGTGCTGAGGTGACCGTCCTTGATGGAGACGAGTGTGTCCAAGAATGGAACTGAATTTGGAGAATAGTCCATGGTGAGTTTGATGGTGGGATGGAACTTATTGATGTCATCGTGTAGTCGTTTCAGTGATGTCTCGCCGTGGGTCCAAAGGAAAAAAATGTCATCGATGTATCTGGTGTATAGCATCGGTTGAAAGTCCTGTGTGGTGAGGAAGTCCTGTTCAAACTTGTGCATGAAGATGTTGGCATATTGAGGTGCAAATTTGGTCCCCATGGCTGTTCCGTGCGTCTGGATGAAGAATTTGTTGTCGAAGGTGAAGACATTGTGATCCAGAATGAAACGGATGAGTTGCAGAATTGCGTCTGGAGATTGGCAGTTGTCGGTGTTGAGGACTGAGGCTGTTGCAGCAATGCCGTCGTCATGGGGGATGCTGGTGTAGAGTGCCGAGACATCCATTGTGACGAGGAATGTTCCTGGTTCAACTGGTCCATGGGTGCTGAGTTTCTGTAGGAAGTCCGTCGTGTCGCGACAGAAGCTGGGTGTACCTTGTACGATGGGTTTCAAGATGCCCTCGATGTGGCCAGAGAGGTTCTCACACAGGGTCCCCACACCCCCACTACTGGCCCTCAAACAACCGCGCAACCTCAAACAAACCATTGTTTGCAGCAAATTACCCAGCCTTCAGAACAGCAACCACAACACCACAAAACCCTGCCAGGGTAATCTCTGCAAGACATGCCAGATCATCGACATGGACACCACCATTACACGTGGAAACACCACCCACCAGGTACGCGGCGCATACTCGTGCGACTCGACCAATGTAGTCTACCTCATACGCTGCAGGAAAGGATGTCCCGAAGCGTGGTACATTGGCGAGACCATGCAGACACTGCGACAACGAATAAACGGGCATCGTGCGACTATCAACAGGCAGGACTGTTCCCTTCCAGTTGGGGAACACTTCAGCAGTCAAGGACATTCAGCCTCTGATCTCCGGGTCAGCATTCTACAAGGAGGCCTTCAGGAGACGCGACAACGCAAAATTGCTGAGCAAAAACTTATAGCTAAGTTCCGCACGCATGAATGCGGACTCAACCGGGATCTGGGATTCATGTCGCATTACATTCGGCCCCCACCAACAAGCCTGGACTTGCAGAGGCCTACCGACTGAACTGGCTTGGGACAATTCACACCTCTTTAACCTGGAGTTACCTCTCTCTCTGCATCTTTGATGATTTGATTGCCTGCAGGTGCTCGCATTCCGGGCATCTCTGACTGTGTCTATATAAACATTTCTGGAACAAGCCTTTCCATTCACCTGAAGAAGGAGCCGTGCTCCGAAAGCTCGTGTTTGAAACAAACCTGTTGGACTTTAACCTGGTGTTGTAAGACTTCTTACTGTGCTCACCCCAGTCCAACGCCGGCATCTCCACATCATGGCTACCATTGACACCGCAAACTGCCGGCTCAAAGTGGAGAGGATCTCCAGGAAGATCGCGCATATAGACACTGACATTCAGTTTCTACAAAGATGCAAAAAAGCAGACAAGATCCCGAAAGGACTACAGATCAAAAACCCACTCAAGTCGACTTACAACACAGACTACGCTGAAAGACTCTGCCACCGCACCTCTGTCACACTCCTCAAACACCTCGTACACCAACTCTACAGCAGTCGACGCAACCTGGAAACCAAGAGAGAGGCCATATTCTCAACTTGCGCTCAGGACACAGCAGACCAGCTGCGGAACACCGCCAAACAGATGAGACAGCAATACTATGCCACCTACATGCACACCAAGAACAGGAAGCTTGAGAAACTTGGCATCACCACCAGCAGCAATCAAGCTTCTCCCGGTACAACAGTCGAAAACAATACAGGGAAATCCATTGTCAACTTGTCAGACTACACCCTTCAACCAGACGAAATCGAAGTCCTCAGCAGAGGGCTCAATTTCTGCACCACCACCAAAATGGACCCCATCAGTCTCGCGGCAGATACGGAGGAATTCATCAGGCGAATGAGGCTCCGGGAATTCTTCCACAGACCCCAAGAGGCCGACAGCGAACCCAGGGACACGACCAATGAACCGGAACAGCAGACCGCGAGATCTGCAGTGCCGCAACCGAAAAGGAAAGAGTCAAATTGGACCCCTCCGGAAGGCCGCTGCCCTAGACTCGACATGTATGCTCAAGCCGTCAGAAGTCGTGTCAATGCCAGATTCATCACTCGCAATCACAAGGCAGCCTCAAACGTCACCCAAGCACAACGCAACGCCATCCGCACTCTCAAGACCAACCGCAACATCGTCATCAAACCAGCAGACAAAGGAGGGGCCACCGTCATACTGAACAGAACAGACTACTGCAAAGAAGTATACCGACAACTCGACAACCAGGAACACTACAGGCAGTTACCCGCAGATCCAACCAAGGAACACATCCGCCAACTCAGCAGACTGATCAAGACCTTAGATCCAGACCTTCAGAACACCCTACGTGCTCTCATCCCACGTAATCCCCGCATTGGAGATCTCTACTGCCTCCCGAAAATACACAAGGCCAACACACCAGGCCGTCCTATCGTTTCAGGCAATGGGACCCTGTGTGAGAACCTCTCTGGCCACATCGAGGGCATCTTGAAACCCATCGTACAAGGTACACCCAGCTTCTGTCGCGACACGACGGACTTCCTACAGAAACTCAGCACCCATGGACCAGTTGAACCAGGAACATTCCTCGTCACAATGGATGTCTCGGCACTCTACACCAGCATCCCCCATGACGACGGCATTGCTGCAACAGCCTCAGTCCTCAACACCGACAACTGCCAATCTCCAGACGCAATTCTGCAACTCATCCGTTTCATTCTGGATCACAATGTCTTCACCTTCGACAACAAATTCTTCATCCAGACGCACGGAACAGCCATGGGGACCAAATTTGCACCTCAATATGCCAACATCTTCATGCACAAGTTTGAACAGGACTTCCTCACCACACAGGACTTTCAACCGATGCTATACACCAGATACATCGATGACATTTTTTTCCTTTGGACCCACGGCGAGACATCACTGAAACGACTACACGATGACATCAATAAGTTCCATCCCACCATCAAACTCACCATGGACTATTCTCCAAATTCAGTTCCATTCTTGGACACACTCGTCTCCATCAAGGACGGTCACCTCAGCACCTCGCTTTACCGCAAGCCCACAGATAATCTCACAATGCTCCACTTCTCCAGCTTTCACCCGAAACACATTAAAGAAGCCATCCCCTATGGACAAGCCCTCCGTATACACAGGATCTGCTCAGACAAGGAGGAGCGCAACAGACACCTACAGATGCTGAAAGATGCCCTCGTACGAACGGGATATGGCGCTCGACTCATTGATCGACAGTTTCACCGCGCCACAGCAAAAAACCGCACCGACCTCCTCAGAAGACAAACACGGGACACCACTGACAGAGTACCCTTCGTCGTCCAGTACTTTCCTGGGGCGGAGAAACTACGACATCTTCTTCGCAGCCTCCAACACATCATCAGCGAGGATGGACATCTTGCCAAGGTCATCCCCACACCCCCACTACTGGCCCTCAAACAACCGCGCAACCTCAAACAAACCATTGTTTGCAGCAAATTACCCAGCCTTCAGAACAGCAACCACAACACCACAAAACCCTGCCAGGGTAATCTCTGCAAGACATGCCAGATCATCGACATGGACACCACCATTACACGTGGAAACACCACCCACCAGGTACGCGGCGCATACTCGTGCGACTCGACCAATGTAGTCTACCTCATACGCTGCAGGAAAGGATGTCCCGAAGCGTGGTACATTGGCGAGACCATGCAGACACTGCGACAACGAATAAACGGGCATCGTGCGACTATCAACAGGCAGGACTGTTCCCTTCCAGTTGGGGAACACTTCAGCAGTCAAGGACATTCAGCCTCTGATCTCCGGGTCAGCATTCTACAAGGAGGCCTTCAGGAGACGCGACAACGCAAAATTGCTGAGCAAAAACTTATAGCTAAGTTCCGCACGCATGAATGCGGACTCAACCGGGATCTGGGATTCATGTCGCATTACATTCGGCCCCCACCAACAAGCCTGGACTTGCAGAGGCCTACCGACTGAACTGGCTTGGGACAATTCACACCTCTTTAACCTGGAGTTACCTCTCTCTCTGCATCTTTGATGATTTGATTGCCTGCAGGTGCTCGCATTCCGGGCATCTCTGACTGTGTCTATATAAACATTTCTGGAACAAGCCTTTCCATTCACCTGAAGAAGGAGCCGTGCTCCGAAAGCTCGTGTTTGAAACAAACCTGTTGGACTTTAACCTGGTGTTGTAAGACTTCTTACTGTTCTTTGTTTATGACAGGTGTTAATCTATTTCTTCTTTTGTGTATTTATCGGGGGGGGGGGGGTTTGCTCTTTTTTGTTTTTCTTAGTTGTTAATATTTTTTGTTAATATTTTCTGTTATTGATATTTTGTGAAAATCTGAATAAAAATTATTTTTTTTAAAAACGAATTCTCAATCTATAGCAATGTTTTACTCCTAATCTCATATGTTCTAATTTTGTTTATTAACCCCCTTTGTGGGAACTTATCAAAAGCCTTCTGAAAATTCAAATACACCACATCCACGAGGTCTCCATTAGCTATGCTGCACATGACATAAATCTCCAATCGGTTTTTGAAACGTGATTTTCCTTTCATGAATTCATGCTGACTGTCCAATACCACGACTATTTTCCAAGGGTATAATTATCATATCCTTTATAATGTTACAATCGCAGCTGATGTTACTACAGGTCAAATCAGATTTCAGCGGGGAACCTGGCTTGATAAATCACAAAGGTTTTTAAATCGTGAGGAAAGTTATTGAACAAATTAAGAGACATCTCCTGATGAACTTTTAACATGAAGAATTAAACATTTATAAACAAAAAAATTGAACTATATTACACCAGACAAAAAGATCTCAATACAAGTACAAGAAAATGATTCAAATTTTCACTATTCCTTCATCCCTGCTATATCTTTAAAATTGAGAAAGATAAAATAATTTATCATGTCTGCCTTACAGTCTAATATTCAGGGTACGTATGTGGTACATTAACAGTGAATTAACAGAAAAACTGGGGTCCGACACACCACATTCAAAAATAAATGGCAGATGCAACCAAAGCAGATTCTATGGATTTCTCAATAACCCACACAGGTACTTGTCACACCTTGAACCAACTGGCCTCACTGAAACTCTATCTTTCTCATAAGGGTTTCCAATCTCCACATTTGAGGGACTTGCCTTGGAATTCTCTCCAAAAGTCATTCCTCCTCGGACGGCTTCAACAAGAATCCACCTCCAGGGGTTCAATCTTGCCTTCTGAGATTCCTTTCCCCTGGGTCACCATGTATACTCAACGTCACCTCCCAAACAAACTTTCATGCCAAACAGAACACCACTACTCAAAAAGGGTAGCTTTACCCCTACGGCCCACAGCATGGGGTCACCAACCTTTGGCTGCCCTCTCTGATCTTATGGGCGTCTCTTGAACCCACTTTGCTTCAAATCTACTCCCTACAGTTCACCCTTTAACTTGTAACCTTCTCTTATCATTTATCTGACTCAATGGGCTCTATCCTTGACTCTGATTTTAGCCCTGCCAGGGTCTTTCTTCTGGGACTTCTTTCTGTCTGTCTCCCTAGTTTGGGACCACCTTCTTGGTTTGGGACCTTCTCCCTGTCACCCTTCCAAAGGCTTGCTCTGTGGGACACCTTCAGCACAATAGCACTCCTGTTCGGGTCACCTGAATTGACCTTTCACACCGCTTGACTTCCTCTCTTCTGCACATGCAGACAGGACCAGCTCCCATCCTGGAGAAAGTAAAAATGCTAACTGCGTATGTGTGGTGCTTTCCTATCTGTCACCAAGGCCTACTGGGAACTGGAGATCCTGGCCTCCGAACTCCTGATCTCTTACTTCTGATTGACAAGTGAAATAAAGATTTGCATTGCATCAGAACAATAGATTCTAACATTTTCCCTACTGCTGTCAAACTAACACTTCTGTCGCTCTGAGTTTTCTCTCTCCTTCCCTTCTTCAATTGTGGGGTTACATTTGCTACTTTCTAGTCTGCATGACCTTTCCAGAATCTTAGAGTTTTAAAAGATAACCACAAATGGTGATGATTTTGCTTTTCCCACTTACATTTTAGACTTACCTTTTCTTCCCTTAACATCTCCACTACAAAAGCAATGCAACGTGGATGCTAGATATTTGAAATAAAAACCCCGGTCTATGCCATAATCACCCCCAACATGTTCTCCCCTTCCCACAGCACCTATCCCTGAAAGTGGAGGTATAACATCTGCCCATTCACCTCCTCAGTCCTCACTGCCCAAGGCCTCAAACACTCCTTTCAGGTGAAGCAGTGAATCCGGTGTATATCCTTCACCTTGGTCTATTGTATTTGTTGCACTCAATGCAGCCTGTATTGGGAAATCAATGCAGAGGGGAAATCAGTGCAAAGGGGAAATCAAATGCCGATTGAGTGACTGCAGAATACCTACACTCAGTCTGCAAGTCTGACCCCGAGCTTCTGGTCGCCATCATTGAATTCTCAACTTGGCTCCTATGTTGACCTGCCTGTGCTAAGCCTCCTGCAGTGTTCCAATGACGATCAATGCAAGGTCGAAGAACATCACCTCATCTTTCAATACAGCACTTTTTAGCTGTCTGCACCCAACGCTGAGTTCAGAAATTTCAGACAGTCACCTGTGACACTATTTGTTTCCTATTTATTTGCTGGGTTGGGTTATATTCTCCTGAATTTGGACAGCAGGTAGTCATCATTCTACCATTCACATTCTTATGGACACAAATTTTGTTTCACTACCAGTCCCGATACCACTCTCTTTGGCTTTTCGCCGCCAATTCTTTTGCCATTTAATTTCCCTTACCTACCATCCTATCACAAACCTTCCCTTTGTGTTCTTATTTTCTCACTTGCTTAAAAGCTATCATATCTCTAACTTTTCACAGTTCTGAAGGTCATCCACCTGAAATGTGAACTCTGTTCCTCTCTTCAAATATGGAGCAAGACCTTTTTAGTACATTCCTGCATTTTTGATTTTATTTAATCCCCATCTCCTTTTGCCTTGCACAATCCCATTTGTTATTTAAATTCTGCCATCCACCCATTAAGAGACTTTGCCTTTCACTTTCCTGAACACCCCTTATTTGCCTCTGGCCTTGCTTAAAACATGATACAATCATATTTTTCCAGTTCTGATGACAGGTCATAGGCTTGAATCTTTCTGTCTCCAGATTTTGGGAAGTGGGTCGCTTTTCAACGAAATAAATTGTTTTAAGCCTGTTGAGTGGAGAGAGGCAGACTGACAAACTCAATGGAATTTACATTTACAATTCAGAACAATTTACGGCTACAAAATGAAGTTCTGAGGTCACATGGGTGCAGCCGTGTTCTGCCTCCTTGTGATATTCCAGCCAATCATATCAATAGACGGCTGATCATGGGCTGAAGGTCCACACTTAGAGATTGTGCTTCCGGCACGCACTGGCAGCAGAAATGTTCACCCTTATTTGCACAGCTGCAGTGGGTGAGTTAAACATTAGTTGTTGTTCTTGAATGAAAAAAAGAACTCATGTATGTGATGTAACTTTATTTATAATCTGTGATGAATGGAGGATTTTAAGAATATTGGCTTCTAAATATTGGGACAAGTTGAGGGTTAAATGCCTGGGGTTACAATGTGTTTGACTGCAGTGGTCATGCCATTAAAAAGGCTTTTGTTTTGCTTCTAGGAAACAGAGGTGAAATTGACCAGACAAAGGTGTTCTGATTGAGGACGTCCCTGGGGAGTTCATGTGCTTCTTCAACCTGCAGAGATACTTTGGTTTTCAGCTTGAGGAGATGAAGTCATTGCTGGGTGGAACCTGGGAATACAGAGAGGTAGTGGAATTTTGGAGAGGGCTTTGAAAGAGAGAGAGAAGAGCTGGATTCTGATCTGCCTGACCCAGAGTCCACATTTCTCTCACAGTAGGATAGTTATAAAAGTAATACTATGTAAAACAGAACAGCCTTGTCTGAGGACAAGGAAGAAGCTGAAACACGCCAGGTGAATCAGCTTTTTGAAGATATTCAGCCAGAGTCTGAAGGGGTTCTACCGGGGCCAAATCTGTTTTATAAAGCGTTTTTATTTTGAAATAATTTTATTGGCATTTCTCATATTTATAAACAATTGTATACATGCATCATATTTTTCTTACTCGTATTAATTTACTTTATTGTACAGAAAGGTTTATTTTGTCTTTTCTTTTCATTGACTCCATATACATTTCGCTGCACTTTGGATTGGTGTTTTGTCCCTCCCCCCCCCCTTGCGTACTCCTCCTGTTCCCCCCCCCCCCACCCATTCGTTTCAGCGGTGCTTTGCTTTTATTTTCAGGAGGGGGAGTTACCCCCCCTCCTTCCCTTCTCTTCTCTTTTGTGTTTCTCCACCTTCCTTCCGTCATCACCGCCCCCTCCCTCCCCCCCCCCCCCCTCCCACCCAGGTTGTGCAGTCCTTTGATTCCTCATCTATCTTGGATTTTTGTTCTTAACTTACTCCTCGTTGCTGGCCTCGAACAAGTTTTGGAACAGGCCGACAAACTGCCCGCAAGTATCTCGGAAGCCTTCCTCCAACTCTCAGATGACGTACTTATCTTCTTCAGGTGGAGAAATTCCAAAAGGTCAGGGAGCCAGTCTGAAGCCCTGGGTAGTGCTGCCGATCACCAGCCGACCAGAATTCTCTAATGTGCGATTAGGGAAGCGAAAGCAAGGGCGTTAGTCACTTCCCTATGTGTAGTTCTGGCTGCTCTGATACCCTGAAGATTGCCGCAATCGGGAATGGCATCACCCTCACCCCCACAACCTTGTCCAGAACCCAGCAAGTCTGGGACAAGCCCCGAACATGTGGGTGTGGTTGGTCGGGCTCCTCTGGCACCGTTCACATTTATCCTCCACCTCCGGGAAGAACCTACTCATTCGGGCTCTGGTCAGGTGCGGATCTTGAGCTGCATTAGGCTCGGCCTTGCGCAGGAGGAGGTGGAGTTAGCCCTGCTCAGTGCTCACTCCATAGTCCCCATCCTACCTCTGTTCCCAGTTTGTCCTCCCATTTTTGTCTGGTCTTGTCCAATGGCGTTCGGGCTCTGTCCAGTAGCTGTCCATATATTTTCCCACATAGCCCCCACTCCATGCTGCTTGTGCTTATCAGTTCCTCTAGTAGTGTGGTTTTTGGGGGCTCGGGGCACTCTACTGTCTCTTTGCTTAGGAAGTGTTTTATTTGGAGGTGTCTCATTTCCTGTCCTTTTGTTACTTTCCCACTTGCTCGTAGGTTCGTCCAGTGTTGCCAGTCTGTGCCCCACGTAAAATTGCCCGAACATCAGTGTGCCCCCGTCCTGCCTCCATCTTTTGAAGGTGGTGTCCAGCATGGCTGGGGGGAATTTTTGATTGCTGCAGATGGGGGGCCATGGGGGACATTATAGTTAGCCCGAAATGTTGTCTCAGTTGGGCCCACGTTCTCAGCGTAGCTGCTACCACTGAGCTTGTTGTGTATCTTGTTGAGGAGGACGGGAGTGCTGCTGTAGCCAGGGCCTGGAGGGTCGTTCCTTTACAGGAGGCCTCCTCCATCTGTACCCACTCTGTGTCGGGTTCTTGTACCCTCACTCTTCCTGCTGTTGTTGCCCAGTAGTAGTATTGTAGGTTCGGTAAAGCAAAGCCCCCTTTGATTTTCCTCTTTGCAATGTTGGTTTGGGAATTCTCGGGTTCTTACACCCCCCACACAAACGCCATGATTAGACTGTCTACATTTTGGGGAAAAAGCCTTGGGGATGAAGATCGGTATGGATCTAAACAGGAAGAAGAACCTCGTCAATACGTTCATCTTGATCGACTGCACACTCCCTGCCAGGGAGAGTGGGAGTGAACCGCACCTTTGTAGGTTCTTTTTTAACTCTTCCACCAGGCTGGTCAGGTTCCACTTGTGGATCTGTGTCCAGTCTCTGGCTGTCTGGATTCCCAGGTAACGGAATCTGTTCTGGGTTGTCTTAAACGGGAATCCCTCCAACTCTGTCCCCCCCCCCCATTTGGGTTCACTGTGAATGCCTCACTTTTGCCCAGGTTAAGTTTGCAGCCTGAAATGGTTCCAAACTCTTTCAGTATTTGCAGTATTGCCTTCAGTCCCTCCTGTGGCTTCGAGACATAGAGGAGCAGGTTATCTGCATAGACTGAGACTCTGTGCTCTCTGTCTCCTCTCCGGATTCCCTTCCAGCTTTTTGCGTCCCGCAGGGCTATCGCCAGGGGTTTGATAGCTAGCGCGAACAAGAGTGGGGACAGGGGGCAGCCCTGTCTTGTTCCTCTCTGTAGCTGGAAGTATTCAGAGCTGGTGGTGCTAGTTCGGATGCTCGCTTTGGGAGCATTGTACAGGAGCCTCACCCAGGCGGTGAATCCCGCTCCTAGCCCAAACCGTTCCAGTACCTCGAGGAGCTAGTTCCATTCGACTCTGTCGAAGGCCTTTTCTGCGTCCAGGGAGACGATCACCTCTGGTGTTCTCTCCCCGGAGGGGGTCACTATTACATTCAGCAGCCGGCTGATGTTCGCATTGAGCTGCCTACCCTTGACAAAGCTTGTTTGGTCCTCTGCGACCACCTCCAGTACACAGCCCTCCAGCCTTTTGGCCAGGACCTTTGCGAGTATTTTCGCATCCACGTTCAGCAGTGAAATGGGTCTGTATGATCCACATTCAATCAGGTCTTTATCTTTTTTTGGGTATCAGTGAAATTGTGGCCTGCGCTAGCGTGGGGGGTAGGGTGCCCCCTGCCAGTGAGACCTCAAACATGTCCCTTAGGTGTGGGGCCAGGACTGGTGCAAATTATTTATAGAAGTCCGCCGGGAACCCGTCGGGCCCCGGTGACTTCCTCTCCTACATGGAGCTGAGGCTCTCCATGATTTCTCCCAGGTCTATTCGTGCTTCAGCTTGGCCCGTCTGTCTTCCCCCACAACTGATAGTTCCAGTCAGTCACGGAACTGTTTCATCCCCGCATCCCCGTCGGGGGGCTCTGAAGCGTACAGTCTCCAGTAGAAGGTCTTGAATGCCCGATTGACCTCCTTTGGCTCTGTTACCAGTCTGACTTTACTATCCTTTACCTGCGCTATTTCCCTCATGGCTGCCTGCTTTCTCAGCTGGTGGCCCAATAGGCGGCCAGCCTTGTCTCTGTGTTCGTAGAAGGTCCCCCGTGTCTGGCGGAGTTGGTACACTGCTTTCCTAGTGGATAGCAGGTTAAAGTCCATTTGCAGATTTTTCCTCTCCGCCAGCAGTCCCACGGTCGGGGCCTCAGAGTATTTTCTATCGACTTCCAGAATGGAGTTCACTAGTCGCTGCCTGGCCACCCTCTCTTCCCTATCTCTGCTTGCCTTGTAGGCTATGATCTCTCCTCTGATCACGGCCTTCAGTGCCTCCCAAACCGTGGAGGGTGAGACCTCCCCGTTTTGAATGTTACTAACGTAATCGCCTATGGTCTACGATATTGTCTGGCAGAAAGTCTTGTCGGCAGGAGGTCTGTGTCCAGCCTCCTTGTGGGGCGCTGGACACGGCTTGTCTCGAACCTCACATCCACATAGTGGGGAGTCTGTTCAGAGATAATGATCACGGAGTATTCCGCTACCTTGATCCCTGGGAGCACCGATTTTTCCACTGCAAAGAAGTCGATACGGGTGTACACCTTGCACACTTGTGGGAAGTACGAGAATTCCTTTTCTCCTGGGTGCAGAAACCTCCATGGCTCCACCGCCCCCACCTGCTCTATAAAAGCTCCTAGTTCCCTGGCCATGCCAGTCTTTCTCCCTGTTCTGGGGTTTGAGCAGTTGGTCAGTGGGTCCTGCACGCAGTTAAAGTCACCCCCCATAATCAGTTGGTGTGTGTCAATGTCGGGGATTTCCGCCATGGTCTTCTTTATGAATTCTGTGCCGTCCCATTTGGGAGCGTACACATTTACCCGTAAAACCGATGCCCCTTCCAGGCCATCGCTGACCATGACGTAGCGTCCCCCTGAATCCGTAACTGTCTTGGTTTCTGTAAACCTCGTCCTCTTGTTGATCAGTATTGCTACTTCCCTTGCCCTCAAACCATAAAATGAGTGGTACGTCTGTCCCACCTAGCCCTTCCTTACCAGCAGTCGGTCCTTCTCCCTCAGGCGCGTCACTTCTAAGTAGTTTATGTCTGCTTTTAGGCTTCTTAGGTTGGCGAAGACTGGATCTTTTCACTGGGCCATTGAGTTCCCAGACTTTCCAGGTAACAATCCTGGTGGGAGTTTCTGACACCCCCCTCCCTCCCCCCACTGGTCCTGCGGGATCACCCATACTTATCTCTTGGATGAGCCCCTGCACTCCGGGGTTTCCCTTTGTTAGGGGACTGTCCAAAATGGCCGTGATCGCTACTCTCATCATGAGGTCAGGCCCCAACGAGGGGTTTCCCTTTGTCCAGAGGGCACCCAACATGGTCACCAACTATGTGTACGCCACGTGGATGCACCACGGCATTCCGGGATCTCCCTCTGCCCTGATGCCCTCCCGAGTGGCTGTTTGCGGGCCATCTTGGTTCCTCGCCCTGCTCCATGCCTGCCGAGGCCTGCGTCCATTCTGTTTCTCTACATCAAACTTCCCTTTCCTTCTTTTTTGTACTGTGCTCCCCTGACCCCTCTTTCGCCCCCCCAACCCGTCCCTCTTCCCCCCCCCCCCCGTGTTCTTCCTTCCTTTTTGCCCCGTGCCCCCCCTCCCCCGTCTTTGTGCCAGGCGCTCCCTTGCCCCTGAGAGGTGCGCTGCGGCGACTCCTTTCTTTCTGACCTTCCGTGTTGGCCTTCCTCGCTAGTACGGTGGCTCCCCTCCCAGTACTTGTCTCGCTCTGGCCGTGCTTTACCCCCCTCCTTCCACGCCTTATCTCGCCCTCCTGTCTGCTTTTCTCACTCTCGCTCCCCTTGCTCTGCTCCCCCTCATCACATTGAGGTAAGAGACGAGCCCGAAAATGAGGCAGCACAGTCCCGTGTAAAACAGAAAACATATGCATAAAGTTCATGGTATTATTGTCTGTTTGCGGTCTGTCCTCCGCCTTATGTTTCGATACTTTTTTACGGCCCTGCAGCTTTCATCATTGTTGCAATTGTTGCTCCCCCAATTTGTTTGATGTAACAAACTCATCAGACTCCGCTGGAATGTTAAAGTACAGTTGCTTGCTTTGAATTTTACCCGGAGTCTGGCCGGGAATAACATCCCAAATCGTACCCTACTTTTGTAGAGTGCTGATGTCGCTCTGTTGAACTCAGCCCTCTTTATTGCCAGGTCTGCCCCAATGTCCTGGTACACCCTTATATTATTCGCTTCCCATGAGCGCGATTTCATCTGATGGGCTGACCTTAAGATTTTTTTGCGGTCCTGGAACCGGTGCAGCTTCACGATAATCGCTCTGGGCTGCTCCTCGGCTTTGGGCCGGGGTCGAACCAACCTGTGCACCCTGCCCATTTCTGGGGGGTTCGGAAAGCCTTCCCTCCCCACTAGCTTGCCCAGCATTGGGCAATGTAACTTGTTGGGTCTGTACCCTCTATCCCCTCTGGTAGGCCCACTATTCTGACGTTCTGCCGTCTGGACCTGTTTTCCTGGTCCTTCACTTTCCCTGTTAGGCTCCTCTGGGCCGTCACCAACCTTCTCACCTCAGTTTCCAGAGCTACGATCCTGTCGCTCTGGTCCGAAGCAGCTTTCTCCAACTCCAGGATTGTTTTCTTCTGCACTTCCACCTTCCTTCTCAGGCCTTCTATGGTTTGCTGCATTGTGTTTGTCGCCTCCGACATCACCTCCTTCATCATGGTGTGGAGCTCCATCATGATCGCCTCCTTCATGGCATTTAGCTCCTTTTTCAGCACGCTTCTCCATTCGTCCCCCTGTGCAGGGGGAGGGGGGGGGGAATGATTGCCGCGTCCTGTTCCTGCTCCGCCGTTTGTTTTGCCAGCTTTTCCCCCTCTGGTCCGCCTGAACCTCCATCTCGAGTCGGGTGGCCACCTTCTGTGCGCCTGCAGCTCCTGCCCTTTTCCTTCGCTGCTGCTCCTAATGTCTCGCCGTCCCATCGGTTTATTATTTCCAGGCATGTTCCTTTCTCACGTCTTTCGTCTTTGGCTGGGTTTTGGTGGGCTTTATAAACCGAAATTCTCGATAAATTTCCTGTTGGGTTCGTTTGGGAGGAGAGCCACCTGATGTGCGTCCGCTCAGCACATCGCCGCCACCAGAAGTATAAAGCATTTATTACTCTCTGACCTTCTGACTTTAAGATGGATTGGGAGCTCTATGTTTCTTGTTGTTTAATTGGAAATTGTGTAGTAGTGTTAAGGGCTGTTCTTTTTGGGTGTGAAGTTAAAAAGTTTAAATAAGGGGCGGCACACAGCGCAGTGGTTAGCACTGCTGCCTTTGGCGCTGAGAACCCGGGTTCAAATACTGTCCCTGGGTCACTGTCCGTGTGGAGTTTGCACATTCTCCCCGTGTCGGCGTTGGTTTCACCCCCACAACCCAAAAGATATGCAGGTTAGGTGGATTGGCCACACTAAATTGCCCCTTAATTGGAAAAAAAATGCTTGGGTTCTCTAAAATTATAGAAAAAAATGTTTAAATATTGTATTCAAAATAAAGTTTTGTTTTGGAATACCAAAGCCCTGTCACTCCCGGAGTGAATGCATTCTTTCCGCACAATCTTACAAATAAACTAAAATACTGGGGTTTCGGACCAATAACCTAGCCACTGTTGAGATCTGGTCTGGAATCGTAATAAATCTACTGGCATAAACATTTGGTCCTTCCAAAAATATATGTTTTCCTCTGCCTCCTGCTTGGCGAATCAATTTTTCCCAAGGGCAGGAAAACGGAAAGGAGGAGATACCTGTCCCATGGTACAGGCAAGGTGTTTGCACCCTTTATATTACTTTGGGTATATCCGAGATTTGTCCGTAATGAGCACAGTCAGAAGTCTTACAACACCAGGTTAAAGTCCAACAGGTTTGTTTCGAATCACTCCGAAAGCTAGTGTTTGAAACAACCCTGTTGGACTTTAACCTGGTGTTGTAAGACTTCTGACTGTGCTCACCCCAGTCCAACACCGGCATCTCCACATCATGTCCTTAATGAGGCAGCGCACGAGCCTGGAGCATGCTTCAGAGGAACAAGGTAGGTATTTCCCCCATTGCATTTTCCAAAGTGTATTTGCTTGGGTTGCCAACGAGCAAAATCTAGCACTTCAAAAAATATACAAAATTCAAACAGGAAACGCTGGGAAATATCAGCATTTGTGGAGAGAGGGAGATCGAACGTTTCAGGTCCACAATCTTCCATCAGATCTGAAAAAAAGGGGCAGTTAGCTCATTTAAAATTACAGTTGAACTTGTGTCTTAATTTCTGCGATAATCTCCGGTTTGCCCCGGGGAGGATGGACGGGGGGGGGGGGGGGGGGGGGGGGGGGGGGGGTTCCGAACATGGCGGAGGGAGGGAATTGAGAGGATGGGGGACTTGTTTATAGAAGGGTGCTTTCCGAATATGAGGGTGCTAGAGGAGAAGTTTGCATTGACGTGGGAAACAAATTTCAATATCTGCAGGTGCGGGACTTTCTGCATAGACAGGTACCAACCTTCCCACTCCTGCCGCTAAGGGGGATTCAGGACAGGGTAGTTTCCAGAGGATGGATAGGTGAGGGGAGCGTTTATGACATTTGTAAGGCACTTATGGGATCAGAGGAGATGCAGACTGAGGAGCTGAAGCGAAGGGGGAGGAGGAGCTGGGGGGAGAGATAGAGAAGGGCCTTTGGGCGGACACGTTGAGTAGAGTCAACGCAACCGCAACTTGTGCCAGACTCAGCCTGATTCAATTCAAAGTCGTTTACCGGGCTCACATGACGGTGGCCCAGATGAGCAGATTCTTTGGGGTGGAAGATAGGTGTGCAAAATCTGCGGGAGGACCAGAGAACCATGTCCACATGTTCTGGACATGTCCATGGCTGAGGGGATTCTGGCAGGGGTTTGCTGACGTCATGTCCAAGATATTAAAAACAAGGGGGCACTGAGTCCAGCGGTGGCGATTTTCGGGGTGTCACAGGATCCAGGAATCCAGGAGGAGAAAGAGACAGATGGTCTGGCCTGTGCTTCCCTGGTAGCCCGGAGGTGGATATTACTAGCATGGAGGGACTCAAAGCCCCCGAAGTCAGAGACCTGGCTATCGGACATGGCTAGCTTTCTCTGTCTGGAGAAAACTAAGTTCGCCTTGAGAGGGTGACTGTTACGGTTCGCCCGGAGGTGGCAACCATTCATCGACTTCTTTGCGGAGAACTAATCGTCAGCGGGGAGGGGGGGTTAGGTTAGCGTAGATTAGGGCAGTGTTCTTCAAACTTTTTTTCCGGGGACCCATTTTTACCAACTGGCCCACCTTCGGGACCCAACCCGGCCGACCTTTGCGACCCACGCCAGCTGACCCTCGCGACCCACACCGATGGACCTTCGCGACCCACCATTTTCTCTTACTGTTAATGAGAGACGTGAGCCTGCTTGGTGTTCACGATCTCACTCCATTCAGGTTCACAGGAAGAGAGGGCTATGCGTATATCGGGTGAAGGATTCAGCCAGTTCCTTTGTGGCGTCTTCATCTTTGTGAGGATGGAAAATCCAACCTCGCACATGTAGGTCGTTGTGAAGGGCACGAGCAACAAAATGCTTGTTTTACTCAGCTCCAGATACTCCTCAGAGTCGCTACTCCAGAATGTTGACAGCCTCATTGACTTGTGCCGTGTTTTTAATATGCTGTCACAGCTGAGACGCATAAACTCAATTTCTTCTTTTGGAGGCAGCTGCAAGTTAAGAACTGATTCTGGGCTCGCAAACTCAAAGGGATTTTTCACCCACCTCCTCTCTCTCAGCATCTTAAACTTCTCCTCTGGAAAGTAGCAACCAAAATTGTTGATCAGGGCAGCCAGATGCAACTCAATAAGGCTTGCCAATCCATTTACAGTTTCCTTACTAATGCTATTTTCTTCGATGTATCGCAGTAGTGTGGGAAACATGTAGTAGTTTTGGCTTTGCACTCACAATTGCCAAACTTTCAAGATCTTTTGGAAAGCTTCGATTTCTTCAGAGTGCCAAAAGCAATCATCATCCTTCCCTTGCAATTTGAGGTTCAGTTCGTTTAGAATTGAAAAGATGTCTGCAAGGTAAGACATTGCTAGCATCCAAGTTTCATCAGTAAATGAATCAGCCAGAGGGGACAATCTCTCGAGGAGGAAAACGTGGATTTCGTACCTCAGTTCGTAAACTTTGAGTAGCACCCGACCTGTTGACAGCCAACATACTTCTGTGTGGAACAATAAATGTGTGTGCTCAGTGTGGTGAATGAGATTCACACGGCATTATAAGTTACCAATGTCACTCTGTTCCCAGTATATATATGTACCTATATTGTAAGTGCAGTCGCACTACCTGACCACCAAGGGGAGTAGCTCTGGGAGTACTCGAGAGTTTGTACTGGGCTCCCCCCTTGGCTCCACCCAGAACTCCTCCCCCTGGAGCTGCTGTATAAAGATCCGTGCCACAGAGTCAGCCAGCCAGTTCATCGAAAGTTCAACGGCTAACAGGCTGGCTCTGTTGTAAGTATATTAAAACCGCTATTCTAATCCTACAAGCACGTGTCCGTAGAATTGATGGTTCCATCACTCAGCCCCCATATCGGAACACAGAGTGTCAAAAAGTCTGGCATTGAGTGGGCTGCGTTGAATGAAATTCACAACTTTCACTATTCCTTTCAACTTCAAGATTGGATGGAATTATTTTCGATGCCAGTGCCTCACGGTGAATAAAACAATAATTCCAAACAATGTCCTGACCAGCTGCCTCCTTATCCTTACTATAACTCTGCTGTTTTTCCCAGTCACGTTGGCTGCTCCATCACTTGTGATTCCTCTGCAATTACCCCAGTCGAGCCCGCACTTTCCAACCACAAAACTATCCAAAAGTTCAAACATTTCTGCGCCAGTCGTGTGGGTTGCTAACATCAGGTAGCACAGCAAATCTTCAACAAATTCATTGTGCCAAACATACCTATCGTATACTAGCAAGGTTGCACAATCTGAAATATCCGTACTTTCATCCAATTGTATTGAGAACGCCTGCACTGATTTTAAATGAGAAATAAGCTGGGTTTCTAAATTCTCAGCAATATCAGAAATTAGGCGAGTCACTGTTGTATCACTAAGTGGAATGCATTTCACTTTTTCAACGAACCTCTCATCTATGACCGTACGAACTATGTCTAATGCTACAGGGAGAATTAATCTCTCTGCTACAGTGTGGGGCATTTTCTCTTTAGCTACACGGTAAGCTACCATGTAAAAGGCTAATTATACTTTGTCGTTGAGTGTAACATTTCTGCTGAGGGCTTCAGCTGACAATTTAAGTTCTCGCTGCATCCTTTGAAAAAGATCAAGAGGTTTGTCCTCAAACTTTCCATGCTTAGTCTTCAAATGCCATTGAAGTTTTGAGGGTTTTAAACTTTCATTTCCAGCACTTCCCTGCATATAACGCACATGGGCCTTGCATCCTGATTTGCATTGGCACAATTAATAAATCCATACCTTAAATAATCATCTTTATACTGCTTTGTGCCTGATTTCAGTTTCTTCTTAATGGGCTGTTCAGTAGAGGCCCTGGAGCTCACACCAGCACTGCTTAGTCCTGGTGTGGACCCTCCTGAACAGCCCACACCAACACTGCTTAGTCCTGGTGTGGACCCTCCTGAACAGCTCACACAAACACTGCTTTGTCCTGGTGTGAACCCTCCTGAACAGCTCACACCAACACTGCTTAGTCCTGCTGTGGACCCTCCTGAACAGCTCACACCAACACTGCTTTGTCCTGCTGTGGACTCTCCTGAACAGCTCACACCAACACTGCTTTGTCCTGGTGTGGACCCTCCTGGACAGCTCACACCAACACTGCTTTGTCCTGTTGTGGACCCTCCTGAACAGCTCACACCAACACTGCTTAGTCCTGGTGTGGACCCTCCTGAACAGCTCACACCAACACTGCTTTGTCCTGGTGTGGACCCTCCTGAACAGCTCACACCAGGGGCTGGTTTAGCTCACTGAGCTAAATCGCTTGCTTACCAAGCAGGCCAGCAGCACGGTTCGATTCCCGTACCAGCCTCCCCGGACAGGCGCTGGAATGTGGCGACTAGGGGCTTTTCACAGTAACTTCATTGAAGCCTACTCGTGACAATAAGCGATTTTCATTTTCACCAACACTGCTTTGTCCTGCTGTGGACCCTCCTGAACAGCTCACACCAACACTGCTTTGTCCTGGTGTGGATCCTCCTGAACAGCTCACACCAACACTGCTTTGTCCTGGTGTGGATCCTCCTGAACAGCTCACACCAACACTGCTTTGTCCTGCTGTGGACCCTCCTGAACAGCTCACACCAACACTGCTTAGTCCTGGTGTGGATCCTCCTGAACAGCTCACACCAACACTGCTTTGTCCTGGTGTGGACCCTCCTGAACAGCTCACACCAACACTGCTCTTTCCTGGTGTGGACCCTCCTGAACAGCTCACACCAACACTTCTTAGTCCTGGTGTGGACTGTCCTGAACAGCTCACACCAACACTGCTTAGTCCTGGTGTGGACTCTCCTGAACAGCTCACACCAACACTGCTTTGTCCTGTTGTGGACCCTCCTGAACAGCTCACACCAACACTGCTTAGTCCTGTTGTGGACTGGACTGAACAGCTCACACCAACACTGCTTAGTCCTGTTGTGGACTGTCCTGAACAGCTCACACCAACACTGCTTAGTCCTGCTGTGGACTGTCCTGAACAGCTCACACCAACACTGCTTTGTCCTGGTGTGGACCCTCCTGAACAGCTCACACCAACACTGCTCTTTCCTGCTGTGGACCCTCCTGAACAGCTCACACCAACACTGCTTAGTCCTGGTGTGGACCGTCCTGAACAGCTCACACCAACACTGCTTTGTCCTGGTGTGGACCCTCCTGAACAGCTCACACCAACACTGCTTTGTCCTGGTGTGGACCCTCCTGAACAGCTCACACCAGGGGCTGGTTTAGCTCACTGAGCTAAATCGCTGGCTTACCAAGCAGGCCAGCAGCACGGTTCGATTCCCGTACCAGCCTCCCCGGACAGGCGCTGGAATGTGGCGACTAGGGGCTTTTCACAGTAACTTCATTGAAGCCTACTCGTGACAATAAGCGATTTTCATTTTCACCAACACTGCTTTGTCCTGGTGTGGACCCTCCTGAACAGCTCACACCAACACTGCTTTGTCCTGTTGTGGACCCTCCTGAACAGCTCACACCAACACTGCTTTGTCCTGCTGAGGACCCTCCTGAACAGCTCACACCAACACTGCTTTGTCCTGCTGTGGACCCTCCTGAACAGCTCACACCAACACTGCTTAGTCCTGGTGTGGACCCTCCTGAACAGCTCACACCAACACTGCTTAGTCCTGGTGTGGACCCTCCTGAACAGCTCACACCAACACTGCTTAGTCCTGGTGTGGACCGTCCTGAACAGCTCACACCAACACTGCTTAGTCCTGTTGGGGACCCTCCTGAACAGCTCACACCAACACTGCTTTGTCCTGGTGTGGATTCCCCTGAACAGCTCACACCAACACGGCTTAGTCCTGCTGTGGATTCCCCTGAATAGCTCACACCAACACTGCTTTGTCCTGGTGTGGATTCCCCTGAGCCACTCTCTTCAGTAGGTTTAGTTGTGAGATCCTGGCCTGTTTGTGTCTCTGGTCCTCTCTTCCTTATAACAAAACGATCCATTTGAAATGTTATTTTCCTGTTGCTTGTTTGCTGCGAACAAAATGGAGGAATCTCAATCGCGCCCGAAGCACGTGATGCCGACGTTCGGGGAACATGACCTGCCCTCTGCCTCCCTTTAGGCAGGATGATTAGATAGATTAGGTAAAAAAATCTTCTGTGTCTCTGCAGCAACCGGCTTTTAATAACGCCGGCTGCTAGCGGCCTTCAAAATGGCCGTGAACATATTTTTTAAAAATCGGTCGCACTGCGCATGCGCGTCCGAGGATTGGGCGCACATGCACAGTGCGGACGATTTTTTAAAATATGTTTGTGGTCATTTTGAAGGCCGTTTGCTGCCGGCGTTATTAACAGCCGACTGCTGCGGCTGATTCGTGCGATCGGGAGCGTCGCGAAGGATGGCTCCGCGACCCTCCCGACACCCGCCCGCGACCCACCCGCAGGTTGCACCCCCAAGTTTGAAGAACACTGGATTAGGGGGTTAATTAATGGTGGGACATGTTGGGGAGGGAGGTGGTATTTGCACTATGTTTATATTTTCATGTACGTTGTTTACATTGCTGCTGTTACAATGCCAAAAAAATAGCTCAATAAAATGTTCATTAAAAAAAACAACTTGGATCTTAATCAAACGGGTTTCTGACAGGCTCGAGCTGAAATGCACCAATTTTTTGGGGGGTGTAATTTGCGTGATCCTTTTCTTCTGTGTCTGTGCGGATGTTGCCTGGAAATTCGGACGGAGTGGAAATTCAGCTGCCAAACGAGCGGAATTCCACGCAGTGTGACTGACCGGCCCGGTGTTTACCCGGAGGTGTGTGACGGGTCTGTGCAGGCTGATGGCACGATGTGTTCTTTCATGTTGTGTAGCGGATGTGGTGGGAGGATAGGAGGCTAACCCGCCCAGGTCACCGGGGCTGCACAGCGCACGTCAGAAACCAAATAAAACCGGGCAAGTTGGCGGACTTTGGAGAAAGACATTTTTCCAAACACTGGATCGGATGGGAAGCATGAAGCGCTGCTGCACACTCCTGCTGCTCATTTCATGTGTAATAGACGGCGGGCTGTCGGCAGTCAGGTTGCACTATTTGGCTGCTGTTGAAACTGAATGGGTTTATTCCAGACATGGAGGGGAAAGGTACAAATCCAATTTTAAACAGCATTCAACTACTGAAGTGACACCAGTGTTTTTTTCATATTGTCTCTTTTCAGTCTCTATTTCTCTGTTGAAATGTTCATGACTTGTAAAAAAAACTAACCAGCAGTTTAAACACCCCCAAAAAAACCATTACATTTGCACTTGTGTTAATTAATTGTTCCGCGCTTTTACGACTGCACTAATATTTCTGAAATGGTGTGTTTTTTTTCAGTTCCTCTGCTGCAATTGACTCCTATTTTAAGATAGTTTACAAGGAGTATCATGACTCTAACTTTGCCATAGAAAAGGATGGCCCTGCCTGGAGAGGTAACTAATTTCACTATTAAATCAAAAACAACGTGGAGCTATCAAGCGATACTCGAGTTAAACCATCTTTTGTTGTTACCATTTTCTTTCTTTTTTTTATAATTAAGGGGAAATTTGGTGTGGCCAATCCACCTATTGGGTTATGGGGGTGAGACCCACACAGACATGGGGAGAATGTGCAAACTCCACACAGACAGTGACCCGGGGCGATTGAACCCGGGTCCTCAGCGCCGTGAGGTGGCAATGCTAACCGTGCCTCCCGTGTTGTTACCATTATCTACAGTTGATGAGAAGATGTTGATATTTTGGTTATGATACACTTTTTTGCAATCTTTCACTTTGTGGGGTATTTTTACAGGTTTACTGGGCCCCACGCTGCGAGCAGAAGTGGGGGATACTTTAAAAATCCATTTCAAGAATAAGGCTGCTTATCCTGTCAACATTTGCCCACAAGGAATTATGAAGGGTCAATCAGCCGATGGTAAGATTGGATTTAATTCTTTGTGCAATAGGTCGAAGTGCAATCAGGCCCCATGTCGAGTTTGTCATTGACAAAATCGCTGGCTTATTTCTCTAAAGTTTGAACTCAATGATTTCATTGTGAGGAATTTGCTTCTATTGGGTTTGCAAATACGTGTCGTTTCAAGATAGTGCCAGACTCTCCCAAACTATGAAACCACTGAAGACATTGTGTTAGGATCGTTGATACAAAAAGCTGCAATTTGAAGGAGAATATTTTTTGTGTGCATCCATCTCTTTTCAAACATGAAGTCAAGTGTAAGATGATAGCAGTGCAGTCGTCTCTCAAAATGTTTATCACCTCAATTTCCTCCCTCCCAAACTTCCTGCCAACCCCCAACCCCAGTGAGTTCCTGATCATTTATGTGATATTAACTGGAGATACTGAATGAAGACCAGGTTTACAGACAGAGAAAACAACACTTGGTCCAACTTATATTATTGACCAGCTTTATGATTTAGAAATAAAATGTACGAACCGGATTTATCCCATGACAGGGAAATTTTATCTGCCCTTTAGGGAAGACTGCTGGAGTGGCACTAGAATTGCATATTCTGGTCAGATTCCTGTACTCTCTATTCCACAGGAGTATGTCTAGGAGATCATAAAGGCTGCCACTTAGCTCACGATACGTTCCATTTCATCTGGTTTCTACTGGACATTCTTACTAGAAGGCACATATGTTCCCATGCCAATTGGACACAGCCAATTGTAACGAAAGGGAAAATGCTGGAAAATCTCAGCAAGTTTGGCAGCATCTGTAGGGAGAGAAAAGAGCTAACGTTTCGAGTCCGATGACTCTTTGTCAAAGCTAACAGACAGAGAGAGTGGGAAATATTTATACTGTGGAGCGAGAATGAAAGATGAGTCATAGCCACAAAAACCCAGGGAAACCGAGTGCTAATGGCCACAGATACCAAGGGGAAAGAGTGCTAATGGCAGTCCCCAGAGAGGACAAAAGATGTGAAAGGTCAAACAGCAGGGAAACTAACATCAGAGGATGTACTGTAGGTGTTGGGGGAGGGGAAGGGGGAAGCAAAGAGGAGAAAGGTGTAGGAAAGGTGCAGGAAAGAAAGAAATGGTAAAAGACAGTTAAAATGAAATGAAAACAAATGGGTTGAGGTGGGGCTGATCATCTGAAGTTGTTGAATTCAATGTTCAGGCCAGAAGGCTGTAGCGTGCCTATCCGGAAGATGAGATGTTGTTCCTCCAGTTTGCGTTGTGCTGCACTGGAACATTGCAGCAGGCCAAGAACAGACATGTGGGCACGGGAACAGGGTCTTTTGTTAAAATGGCAAGCAACAGGAAGGTCAGGGTCCTGAATATGCACAGACCGAAGATGCTCAGCAAAGCGATCACCCAGTCTGCGTTTGGTCTCTCCGATATAGAGGAGACCACATTGGGAGCAGCGAATGCAATAGACCAGATTGAAAGAGGTGCAAGTGAAATGCTGATTAACCTGGAATGAGTGTTTTGGGCCTGGGATGTTAAGCATGGAAGAGGTAAAGGGGCAGGTGTTACACCTTCTGCGACAGCCAATTGTAATCTCGATTTTATTGGGATTCATACCAAATCATGGATGATGTCTGATATCCTTTGCCTAGTGCTTGGAAGGACTGAGCACGAAAGGCTCCTTTTTATGATCTAAAGGATACATCTATACAACCCCTCACCACTTCACAGGTAATTAGGGACAGGAAATAGGCAACATAATAAAGGAATTCATACATCTATAATTGAATAGCCTGCCGTCATTTCCTGTTTGGACTGACATGTGGAAAATGGCTTGTTGTGATGAATCAAAGGCCGTGTTGCATCTTGTTACAAGTCCTCAAGAGAGGAAAGGCAATTATGGGAAAGAGAAAGATTAAAACAAACAGGTTTGTAACATTCTTAAATCATGTTCAGATATGAATTCATTCCTTTTTCTGTTTTACTATCAAATTGGGTAGTGTGTCATGACTTATGCTCAATTAAAACATCAACGCTTTTGGAACTTTTCAATTCAACATGATGTATGTGCAATGGCAATTCATTTTTAAAGTTACGAATACAGAAGTTCACACATTGGGTAACCTATTATGTTGAACCATGAACCTGTAAACACTGCCAGCAGAATTATGCAATTTGTTGAGAAGTTCTTTCATTCTATATAAATGCACATTTGAAATGTTATTAAAACTGTGTTATTCTTTAGAGAAGTCAGAGAGCTCTTCCAGGCAGGATCATTTTCAAATGTACCATCACCTTTCGGCAATAGTTTTTGATCTTTAATTTTTTTTATTGAGTTTCATAAATAACAATGAAAGTGAATTTAATTTTCCCTTTGGAAAGTCTAGCATTGATGAGGTGAACAATGGCAAAATTGTGCCCCCAAAAGAAAATAATTTGTGCTGACGAGTGCTTTGTTTGGATCTCTGTACTTCGAAGGGTTTTCATTGGTGGCTTTGATAGGTGTATCAGCACAGCTTTCCTCCGGGAGCTCTGGTTTCCTCCCACAGTCCCGAAAGACGTGCTGTTAGGTAATTTAGACATTCTGAATTCTCCCTCAGTGTACCCGAACAGGCGCCGGAGTGTGGCGACTAGGGGATTTTCACAGCAACTTCATTGCAGGGTTAATGTAAGCCTATTTATGACAATAATAAAGATAATTATTATAGAAGTCTGTGGCAACGTAAAGTTGTTACTGAGGCGAAATTCCAGTCAGATACTTAATTGTGTTACTGCAAGAAACTTTAGCCCAGAAAGTCCCACCAATGACCTGTCTAGCTTTCACCTCTCAATCCTCTCCATTATGGGATCAGCTTTTTGTTGAACTGCTTTTGTGTTTCATTTGAGAAAGAAAGTGGCTCCAATACAGCTGACCACAGCAGGCAGTTAATTGAACTATACACTCGTAATTTCACTGGGTGTTCTCCTCAACTCTCTTCCACCTTAAGCAGTTTAACTGGATATTCCCTCAGGGTTTTCACTGACCTTCTACCAAGAATACAGCAGATAATCCAGAAACCCCAACAGAAATTCTACCCCATACATGTTCAGATACAAGGCACCAGTTGTGCAGCATTTACCTTGACTCCCATTTCATTAATCATACTTTGAATCAGGGCACAGCATTTTCTTAATATCTCTAATTTCAGCAACATTACTTAATGTAAGTGTTATGGGTTTTGACTGAAGAGATTTTCATGTCTGTTGCACCGGTGAGATTGCTACCCTGTATGAAATGCAATCGTGGATTAAACTGGACTTAAAAAATTGATTCAGTCATGTCTGGTCAAGTTAGTTAATCTGATTGTGTTAATCCAAGTTTAGAAGCAAATTGGTTAATGATGAAGTCTGAGCTTCAATATTGCTGACTTGTAAAGATTATTTATAGGGAGGGGGTGAATAAACAAATTACATTCAAAGACACAAAGTCTTCTTTCTTCCCCCACTGTTATTTCAACTGGTATTCTTAGGCATGGATTTAAATCTATTGCACAGTGGGTAATACTGACCAATTTAATATTATACAAATGTTATTAAGTTATCTGTACACATTCAATCATAAAATTCATTGAATATTCAATGTACTAAGCACTACAATCACTGTAGATTCATCAGCCCATCATCCAAGCAATCTTCTGCTGCTTCATAAATGGCCTTCCCTTCATCCCAAGGTCTGGAATGACAATGTTTGCTGATGACTGCACACTGTCTAGTTCTGTTCCCAATGCCTCAGATAATGAAGTAGTCGCTGTCTCTATGCAACAAAACCTGGACAGCATTCAGGCTAGGGTCTGATAATTAGCAAGTAACATTAAGGCTACACAATGCCAGGCAATGATCATTTTCCAACAAGAGAGGGCCTAACTTTCCTTGACTGCATTATCACCACAGATCTTCCACCATCAGCATCGTACGGCTCACCTTTGACCAGAAGCTTAACTGGACCAGCCACATACAAACTGTGGCTAAAAGAGCAAATGAGAGATTGGAGCATGTATCCTGCACCATGTAACTCGTTTCATGACTCCTCAGATCCTGTCCATTTTATGCAAGGCAAAAATCAGAAGTGTGATGGAATACTTTCCCCTCGCCCAGTGAGTGCAACTCTCGCAACCCTCAACGCCATCCAGGACAAAGAAATCGATATGAATGGCACCCCAGCCACCATCTTAAATATTCACCATCTACACCACCAGCATATCATGCCAGCCCCGTGTACGAGCTAACAAGGGCAGCAGGTACATGGGGACATCCTTCCGCAACCATCCCCCCCCCCCCCCCCCCCCCCCACCGTACAAACCCCACCTACAAAATTTCTCCCTCATTCACATTGTGGCCTGATTAGAAAATATTTTGTCATTACTTCATCGCCATTGGGTCAAAATCCTGGAATTTCTTCCCTGTTAGACTTGTGGATGTACTTACACCACACATGGACTACAGCAGTTCAAGGTGGCAGCTCACCGCCAATGTCTGAAGAGCAGTTAGGGATGATCAATAACTGTTGGCCTTGCCAAGCTGCCCACATCCGATGGGTGAATGAAAAAAAACTCCTTAATTCTTCTTCTTGGTTACATTACGCTTCAGATATTGCAAGACGCGTATCTGCTTTATGGAATTTAGAGCTGGCCAGTTGCCGTCACTGCATTTCCCTCTAATTGGGGGAAATGGAGCATTTGGCTTACATGCATCTTTGGGCACCATCAATTAGCATCTTTCCAAAATCCCATCTGCCTTCTGAGGTGGATGTAGAATATTCCAAGACATTATTTAGAGGAATAATAGGAGAGTGATCCCTGATGGCCTGGTCAATATTTATTACTCAATCAATTTCTCACATTGCTTTTTTTGGGAGTTTGCTATGCACCAATTGGCTGCTTCATTTTCTACATTCCAACTGAGTCTACTTCAAAAGTACTTAATTGGCCTTAAAACGCTTTGAAACATCGGTGAGCATGAAAGGTGCTATATAAATGCAGTCTTATTTGATGCAGATACCCTTTTAATGTTGGCAAGATGTTTACCATTAGTGCTAACGTTTGTTTTCTCCAAACAGTGACACAAAGTTGACTCTGATAAAAAACGGTAAATAGCTTGAGAGCCTCTCCGGCTTTAAACACAGCAGTTGCCATTATACCATTGTACTATGAAGCTGAAATATGTGAGACTGGCTTTTTCACCTGGCCTTGCAGGTTGTGCCTAAATTTATATTACCATTAA
Organism: Scyliorhinus canicula; assembly: GCF_902713615.1. NCBI lineage: Eukaryota > Metazoa > Chordata > Chondrichthyes > Carcharhiniformes > Scyliorhinidae > Scyliorhinus > Scyliorhinus canicula. Next base: position 55,922,543 of record NC_052152.1, on the reverse strand, counting down.
CCAGAAACTGAACTGGAGCAGCCATATAAATACTGTGACTACAAGACATGTGAGGCTGGGAAATCTGAGGCAAATTAATCACTTCCTAATTCCCCAATGCCTGCCCTCCCCCGCCCTCCAAGATACAAGATAGGAGTGTGTTGGAATGTGGAATGGTCTTCACTTGCCTGGATGAGTGTAGCTCCAACGACATTCCAGAAGCTCAACACCATCCAGGACAAAACAGCCCGCTTGATCGACCCCCCATTTGCCAACATAAACTTTCACTCCCTCCACCACTGGTGCGCAGTGATAGTAATTACAATGTGTAAAGGAGGTCCTACCTTGATCTTCTTTTACTCTACAAGCTTAACCTACGCCTTTTTAAATTCAGGCAGCTTTTTTGTACCTACTCCAATGCTCACAGGTTCTATTGCCTCCTTTACGGCCCCTAAACATTCCCCAGTTCTCAGCAGCTCTGTAGAATATTGCTGTTGGTTCCCAGGCTCTTTTTGCCTGTCCCTAGAAATCACTTTTGATCCCACCAGGTCATTGGAGAGAAGCAGTTTGACCACATCCACCAGAAAACTGGGGTCACCATTCCTTGAGCATGTGCCCTCCTTCAACACCATTTACCATCACTTTGGCACTTACTACACTCTCTGTTGAAGAGCCATGCCTTTTCCCAGCAGTATTGTTTGGTTGCCCCATGCAATCCTCAGTATGACTACAAGCTAGGCGCCTCGCTCTGGGGAAATGTGACCACTTCTCCTTCTGTTACAAAATCCTTGAAAACTCGCCCGGGTAACCCCCCGGGGCCAGATATTCTCCCCCCCCCCCCCCCCCCCCCCCCCTTCCAGGACCTCGGAGCCCACCCGCACCGCCAGCTAAGGGACCTAGTCCAATTTATGTCGGTAGGACCTGCATAGAACGAGCGGTTTGGAGAACAGCGGCCGCCGACCGGCGTGGCGCGATTCCCGCCCCCACCGAATCTCCGGCAATGGAGAATTCGGAAGCCGGAGGGGGCGGGATTCACGCCGTCCCCCGACGATTCTCCGACCCGGCGTTGACTGATGGTAGCCATTTTTGGTCAGTGTCCTTTCTTTTATCTTTTAACAAAAACAGGTTCTCTTTAAACAGTTCAGTATGTGTTTGGTTAGCTGGAGAAGTTATAGATACATTTCACTCAATCACAATGTCCCATCATTGTGACAAATCTAAACAAGATACACTGCAGCAACTCACAAGGCTCTTTCATCAGCACCTTCTAAAGCTGCTACCTCTATCACCTATAAGGACAAGGGCAGTAGATGCATGGAAAGGCCACCAGCCGCAAGTTCTCCTCCAAGCTGCACTCTGTCTTGACTTAGAATTATATCACCATACCTTCAATTTCACAGGATCAAAATCCTAGAACTCCCTCCCTAACAGCACCGGGGATGTACCTGTGCCAGGTGGATTGCAGTGGTTCAAGAAAGCTACTCACCATCACTTGGTCTTTAGGAATGGGCAACAGATGCTGATATTGCTGGTGACGCCCACTCCCCATGAAAGAATAAAAAGACAAATTGACATGTGCTGACACATACAATTATAATGCTGAAAACTGTGCAGACACATAAATATGGAATAAGTTGACTATCTGCTGTGTGGTATTTTGTTAATTTTCTATGTGTATATTTATGCTAAAAAGATCCACCAATATTTGAAATGTTGCCTGGTAAATGTGCAGGTGTTGATTCTGTGAATTAGCATAATGAATGACGTTGTTGGGGGCTCTGTGTTTGTAGATGCCCTGTGTAAATAACTTGGAAGGGTAAATCACATCTGTATTGACAGCCTGCTTAATGTTTCAACTGTATGTATTAGAAAGGGGGAACAATCAATACATTTACTGAACTATTAATTATTAATGACAAGATTTTTCTGGAACTTCTGTGGCATGTCCACATAGATCTTCTATGTCACATTTGTTTTAAATATAAAGGTGCCGATAATAGGTTTTGTTACAGCCGCATGGGGAATCTGGTACTTGTGGAAAATCTGATGACCCACTCAGATCAGATTGCATAAACGGAGCAGCCTTGGTAAACAGGCTATTGATGATCCCTGTCCGATTTTAAACATCAGTCTGAGAATGAAAAGGAGTAAGTCCGCCGACCAGACTGAAAGCCCTGCCCCTTCTGCCCTACGCGTGCAAGACTTGGAAGATGTATCAGCATCAGAGCTTCAACCACTTTCCCTTGAGCTACTTTAGAATCCTCTGACGAGAAGATGGCAAGACACTCAGATGCTCACCCGAGCTGGCACCCCAAACATCCACACCATATTGGTACAGTCACAACTAGGCTGCGTTGGGCATGTAGCCAAGATGCTTGCTTGATAAAGCAAATCTTATATGCTGACATTGAGTCTGGGGTGCTCTCTTTTGGTGGTCAAAGGAAGCGTTACATGGACATGCTGAGGGGCTTCACTTCGGAATTTTGATATCGATTTTGAGTCCTGGGAGAAGCTCATCCAGGTTCGCTGCACCTGCTGCAGTGAAATAAAAAATACAGTGGCCTCTTTCAAAATTAAGCACATATCAGAGTCAGAGAAAATCCCAAGCCAGTAACTTGTCCAAAACTCCATTGTCTGGGGAAATCCTATCCTCTTTGCAGCAGAACCTTCCTGATGGAGGTTGGCCTTAGCAGTCATCTGCTTACCTTCTGGAACCTGAACAAACACCCAAGATGATGAACATGGTCATCCTCACTTTGAAGTACAAACTAGAAAAGAAGGTTTTATGTGGAAATGTACTGTGAGCTGACTGATCTGGTGGAAAGGTCTCTGTAGTTTGCTGGAATGAGCCAATGGGATTTAAATTTAGAACTGTGACTGCTTTCTCTGCAGCAGTGAGAGCTGTCCATATTGTGATTCTAGATCTGGCTAAAACATGCATCAGTGCGCCTCCTAGCTTAATGGAGAGTTGAGGAACAGTTGACATAAGGATGGAAAAGGTGTTACATAGAGACATAGAAGATATCAGCAGGAGGAGGAGGCCTTTTGGCCCTTCGAGCCTGCTCCACCATTCATCACGATCATGTCTGATCAACAAACTCAATAGCCTAATCCTGCTTTCTCCCCATAGCTTTTGATCCCATTCTCCCCATGTGCTGTATCCAGCTGCCTCTTGAATATATTCAATGTTTTAGCATCAACTACTTCCTGTGATAATGAATTCCACAGGCTCACCACTCTTTGGGTGAATAAATGTCTCCTTATCTCTGTCCAAAATGGTTTACACTGAATCCTCAGACTGTGACCTCTGGTTCTGGACACACCCATCATTGGTAACATCTTCCCTGTATCTACCCTGTCTAGTCCTGTAAAAATTTTATAAGTCTCTATGAGATCCCCCCCCCACCCCATATTCTTCTGAACTCCAGCGTGAACAATCCCAACCTAGTCAATCTCTCATATGACAGTCCAGTCCCGCCATCCCTGGAATCAGTCTGGTAAACCTTCGCTGCTCTCCCTTGAGAGCAAGAACATCCTTCCTCAGAGAAGGAGACCAAAACTGCACACAGTACTCCAGGTGTGGCCTCACCAAGGCCCTGTATAATTGCAGCAACGCAGCCCTGCTTCTATACTCGAAACCTCTTGCAACGGAGGCTAACATATCATTAGCCTTCTTTACCGCCTGCTGCACCTCCATGCTTACCTTCAGCGACTGGTGCACAAGGACACCCAGGTCCTGCTGCACACACTGCTCTCCCAATTTACAACCATTCGGGTAGTAATCTGTCTTCCAAAGTGAATAACCTCACATTTATCCAAATTATACTGCATCTGCCATTGATTTGCCCAACTTGTCCAGATCTTGCTGCAGGATCCCTGCATCCTCGTCACAGTTCACCCTCCTACTCAACTTGGTATCATCTGCAAACTTTGAGATGTTACATTTTGTTCCCTTATCCAAATCATTAATATATATTGTGAATAGTTGGGGTCCCAGCACCCATCCCTGTGGTACCCCACTAGCTACTGCCTGCCAATTTGAAAAAGAGCCATTAATCCCTCCTCTTTGTTTCCTCTCTGCCAACCAGTTTTCTATCCACTTCAATACTTTTCCCCCAATCCCATGCGTTTTAATTTTGCGCAATAATCTCTTATGCAGGACTTTGTCAAACGTCTTCCGAAAGTCTAAATATACCACATCGACTGGCTCCCTGTTGTCACCTGTACTAGTTACATCTTCAAAGAATTCCAACAGATTTGTCAAGCATGATTTCGCCTTCATAAATCCATGCTGACTCTGACTGATCCTGCTACTGCTTTCTAAATGTTCCGCTATAAAGTCCTTGATAATGGATTCAAGCATTTTCCTCACTACCGATGTTAGGCTTACTGGTCTATAATTCCCTTCTTTCTCTCTACCTACCTTTTTGAATATTGGAGTGACGTGAGCTACCCTCCAATCTGCAGGGACTGTTCCAGAGTCTATAGAATCCCAGAAGATGACCACCAATGCATCCACTATTTCCAGAGCCACCTCCTTAAGCACTCTGGGATGCAGATTCTCAGGCCCTGGGGATTTAGCCACCTTCAATCCCATCAGTTTTCCTAGCTCCATTTCTCTGCTAATGTTGATCTCCCTCAGTTCTTCCCTCTCACTAAACCTTTCATTCTCCAACATTTCTGGGATCTGAGTTGTTTCCTCTTTTGTGAAGAGAGCACCAAAGTATGTATTCTATTGCTCAGCCATTTATTTGTCCCTTATTATGCATTCCCCTGTTTATGTCTGTAGGGGGCCCACATTTCTCTTTACCAATCTTTTTCTCTTCACAAAGCTATAGAACCGCTTAATGTCAGTCTTTTTGTTCCCTGCAAGCTTACTTTCGTACTGTACTTTCCCCTTTTTAATCAATCCCTTCGTCTTCTTTGATTAATTCTAAATTGCTCCCAATCCTCAGATCTATCATTTTTCTTGGCCAATCTGTATGCTTCTTCCTTGGAGCGGATACTATTTCTAATTTCCTTTGTATGCCATGGATTGGCCCTCTTACCTCCTTTGCTTTTTTGCCAGACAGGAATGAACAGTTGCTGTAGTTCCCCCATGCATTTCTTGAATGCTTGCCATTGTCTATCCACTGTCATCCCTTTAAGTAACTCTCTCCAATCTATCAAGGCCAATTCACACCTCATAACTTCATAGTTCCCTTTTAAGAATCAGCACCCTAGGCCGGGATTCTCCCCTACCCAACAGGGCGGGGGGTCCCGGCGTGATGGAGTGGCGTGAACCACTCTGGCGTCGGGCTGCCCCTTTAGGGCCAAGCCCTCACATTGAGGGGCTAGGCCCGCGCTGGAGTGGTTCCCACTCCGCCGGCTGGCGTGAATGGCCTTTGGCGGCATGCCAGCCGGGGCTGAAAGAACTTCGCCGGCCAGCGTAAGTCCGCGCTTGCGCCGGAGCGTCAGCGGCTGCTGACGTCATACCGGCACATGCACAGGGGAGGGTGTCTCTTCCGCCTCCGCCATGGTGAAGAGCATGGTGAAGGCGGAAGAAAAAGAGTGCCCCCACGGCACAGGCCCGCCCGCCGATCGGTGGGCACCGATAGGTGGGCCAGGCCACTGTGGGGACACCCCCCAGGGTCAGATCGCCCCGCGCCCCCCCCAGGACCATGGCGCCCGCCCGCGCCACCAATCCTGCCGGTCAGGTAGGTGGTCTAATCCACGCCGACGGGAGAGGCCTGTCAGCGGCGGGACTACGGCCCTTCGCGGCTGGAGAATTGCCAACCGGCGCGGGGGGCCCGCCGACCGGAGCACCGCGATTCCCGCCCCCTCCGAATCTCGGGGGGTGGAGAATTCGGGACACCACGGGGGTGGGATTGACGCCGGCCCCGGGTGATTCTTCGACCTGGCAGGGGGTCGGAGAATCCCGCCCTTAGTCTCCGAATCAACTACTTCACTCTCCATCTTGATAAAAAAATTCTATCATGTTATGGTCGCTCATCCCCAAGGGGACTCGTACAGCCAGATTGGCAATGATTCACTTCTCATTACACAGTACCCAGTCTAAGATGGCCATTAGTGTTGGACATTAGTGAGACACTTATTTATCAAACTTTGGTCAAGTTCTCACAATGCAGTGCTCCCAGGCAAACAGTGGGGTCACAGTTTCTGTGAATAGACTTGAGAGTGCACATTCTGTAGATATCCTCCTGGATGGGTAATGTTGTGATTCCCTGGCTCCCTTCTGAAGATAACTGATTAATCCTTTGTTCATCTTCCTCTACCATGTATGCTGTCTCTGACTCATACTGTTCTGTGTACATATGGAATAGGCATCCTGCTTCATTTCTAATCTTGTTTATTCGTTTTCATCTGCTTACCATAGGAATAAAATCGTATGGAAGGAATCTTTCTAACAATATTGTAGAAAGTTATTTTTTTTGCTATTATTAGAGGCCGTCGTCTTTAGAGACCATTCTGATACCTCCTGTGGAAGTTGTTTGCAAACTAAACTAACCTTTGGAATGGTTGAGGAATGCTCTCCCGCTAGCTGTTTTTAATTTGAAATGTCTACAGAGCTTAATCCTCAGTTTTTCTGTTTGATTAACACAGTGTGTAATTTTTGCTAGACTTCATGAGTACCCGTATTCAGCAATTCTAATTTGGGTCACAGCTCACAAGGTAAGATCTAAAATGTACACTCTTGAATGTGCAACCAAGAGGAGCAGGTGCAATTACCGAAACAGCCTCCCCTACCCCCACAGAAGCCACCACTACCTCGTGACATGATGAATATCACAGCCTAGTCTTAAATCTTTATTTGCCAGAGAGCTGCCTGCCGTTATCTGGAGCTGGCTATCTTGATGGAAATGAATCCCTCGGTCCAATATCTGATGTGTCTTGGGGTTCATCCTTCAGGTGCTGGGGTGGATCCCTGCACCCTGCATGCGTTCAAAAATGGGCATGTCCAAATTCACAGATTATGATGTATTTTGCTATATAATCAACCACCACAAGTAGCGGAGCTTGCATTGCTCTGATAGTATTTGCAAGAAAATAACATGTTACTGGTAGCACCATTGATAGCATAGTGAGTGATTGCAGTGATTGATTCATGCAAACAAGATAAATGCTCGGTTTGTGCTGAGTTAACTAATCTTATCCATGCAGCAAGTCGACTGTGTGACTTCCTTGTACTTGAGTCAATGAGAGGAAAATCAGTCAGGGATCTGATTGCTGGAGGTACTTGTGTGCGAATGGTGGGTGGAGCTTAAAGGTCTGCTGTCAGTCCCTATCAAGGTACTTGCGTGCAGAATGGATGCTGAGGGCCGGGGAAGGTATTGAATGCACTTCTTGAATTATCATCCATTCCCACTTTTCACCTCCCACCAATGGCTATCATGCCTTCAGCTGCATAGTTCTAAACTCTGGATTGTCTTCCTCAACCTCTCAGGCTCGCACTTCTCCTTTAAGACACCCCTTAAAGTCCACCTCTTTGTCCAAGGTCACCATTCATATGTGGCACTATCTATTGTTGTGGAACCATGTCCTAGTTCAGAATTAATATTTTCAGGACAGGAAGGCTGATGAAAAAGATAAGTTTTAATATATTTACTGATGAAATCATAAGCTAATGATGCTTCATTATGTATTGTGGAATTAACATCTTGTCTGTCATTAGAGACAAATGGCGGGATTCTCCGACCCACCCGCCGGGTCGGAGAATCGCCGGGGGCCGGCGTGACTCCTGCCCCCGCCGTCTCCCGAAGTCTCCGATCGGTAAAAAGTCGGCGAAGTGTCAATCCCGCCGCCCGCCTCGGAGAATGCCGGGGGCCGGCGGGAGGCTATGAGCCCCGGTGCTGCCTGTATTCTCCCGGCCGGATGGGCCGAAGTCCTGCCGACGTGACCACGGGTCACGCTGGCGTAAATCAAAACATCTATTTAACGGCGTCAACCAGTGCTGATGGTTGACGCCGATCAGCGTGGAGTTAGATCAAGGAGTGAGGGGTGGCCGCAGGAGAGGTGACAGCGTGGCCGCAGTCTGGGGGGGGGGATGGGGGGAGGGGGGGTGAGAGCCAGTGCCGGAGAGGGGGAGAGAGTGCCGGAGAGGGGGGGAGAGTGCCGGAGGGGGGGGGGAGAGTGCCGGAGGGGGGGGGGGGGGGAGAGTGCCGGAGGGGGGGGGGGGGGGGGGGGGAGAGGGGAGAGAGGGCGAGTACCGGAGAGGGGGGGAGAGAGCGAGTACCGGAGAAGGAGAGGGGGAGAGAGTGAATGCCGGAGAGGGGGGGAGAGAGCGAGTGCCGGAGAGGGGGGGGAGAGAGCCGGAGAGGGGGGGAGAGAGCAAGTACCGGAGAGGGAGCGGGGAGAGAGCGAATGCCGGAGAGGGGGGGAGAGAGCGAGTGCCGGAGAGGGGGGGAGAGAGCCGGGAGAGGGGGGGAGAGAGCCGGAGAGGGGGGGAGAGAGCGAGTGCTGGGGAGGGGGGTAGTGAGCGAGTGCCGGAGAGGGGGGGAGAGAGCGAGTGCTCGGAGAGGGGGGAGAGTGCCGGGGGGGGGGGGGGGGGGGGGTGGGGGGGGTGGGGGTGGGGGGGGGGTGGGGACAGTGCTGGAGGGGGGGGAGAGAGCGAGTGCCGGAGAGGGGGGAGAGTGCGGAGAGGGGGCGGGAGAGTGAGTGCCGGGGAGGGGGGTAGTGAGCGAGTGCCGGAGAGGAGGGGGAGAGAGCGAGTGGCGGAGAGGGGGGGGGGGGGGGGGAACAGTGCCGGAGAGGGGGAAGAGAGCGAGTGCCGGAGAGGGGGAGAGAGCGAGTGCCTGGGAGGGGGGGGAACAGTGCCGGAGAGGGGGGGACAGTGCCGGAGAGGGGGGGAGAGCGCGAGTACCCGGGGGGGGAGGGAGTGAGTGCCGGAGAGGGGGGGGAGAGAGCGAGTACCGGGGGGGGGGGGGGGGGGGGGGAGGGGGAGAGTGCTGGGGAGGGGGGGGGGGGAAGGGAGATCGTCCGCCTGGCCAGGTGCCATCCTCCACTGCCGCAGGCTGCCGCAGAGGGGCAAGCGGCAGGCGCCCAGGCTGGAGGGGCACCCGCCCGACAGGACGAGGAGGAGGAGGAGGGGGTGCACGAAGAGGAAGAGGAGCACGAGGAGAGGGTGGAGGGCATCGTGGCCCCACGGCGACAGAGACACCTGAGGAGGCCCCATCTGTACCGGCCCCGTTCGTCGTACCAGGACCTCACGGACCGGGAATGCAGGAGGTGACTCCGAATGAGCCGGGAAACCGTGGCATACATCTGCCACCTGCTGGCACACCTGGCACCGTGTGGCACTGGGGAAGGACACCCTCCCCGTGTCCGTGAAGGTTATGGTGGCCCTGAACTTTTATGCCACGGGGTCATCCCAGGTGCTGAGTGAGGACCTTTCCGGAATCTCACAGACATCGGTGCACCGGTGCATCCGGGTAGTGATAGACGCCCTCTATGCCATTGCGGGCCACTACATCCTGTTCCCTATGGACCGGGCCAGCCAGGATGCCCGGGCAGTGGGCTTCTCTGCCGTGGCCGGGTTTCCCATGGTCCAGGGCGCGATTGATGGGATGCACATCGCCGTGCGGCCACCTGCAGATAACAGGGCCGTGTTCACCAATAGGAAGTGGACCTATTCCATGAACATCCAGGTGGTCTGATTATCCTGCACGTCTGCGCCGGTACCCATGTTGTCGCGGTCTTACATCCCCGGCATGTTCGAGGGACGCCAACACCGGCTGAGGGGCTGGTTGCTGGGCGACAGGGGTTACCGGTTGCCGTCGTGGCTGATGACCCCTATACGGAGGCCACAGAATGACGTGGAGAACAGCTACAATGATGCCCATGCAGCGACCAGGGGTGTGATAGAGAGGTGCTTTGGGCTGCTGAAGATGTGTTTCAGGTGCCTGGACCTCTCTGTGAGGGGCCCTCCAGTACCCGCCAGATAGGGTCGGCGATATCATTGTGGTCTGCTGTGTCCTGCACAACATCGCCCAGCAGAGGGGCGATGTGCCGCAGGCAGAGGAGGGGGGAGTGGGGGAGCAACAGGAAGAGGCGCAAACCTCCCCAGATGAGGGAGTTGGGGGCAATGGTCAGGGCAGATGGGCTGGACATGGGCGGGTGGCTGTCCACCATTACGGGCTGGGCCAGCGGGCACGGGACAGGCTGATAGCCGCCTGGTTCACTGACTAGGGGGCGTGCGAATCGGCGAGTATGGCCACATACCGCACACCATGGCAACATCCAACCAGCCTCCCCTCCTCACCCACCCAGCACCAACACCCTAACCCCCCCCACCCACCCAGCACAAACATCCTAACCCCCAACCACCCTACCCCACCCGCATGCACACCACCCCTCCATTGCAGATCCACCTGCGGCACAATGGGCCGGGCTCACACGGTCGCCGGTGGAAGCATGTCTATTGCAGTCCATGGAGAATGATGACGACCCGCTCTGCGATGAGCTCCTGGCTCCACATCGTTGGACAATGTCTGACCCATGGCCACAGTACCACCATCCACCTGGACCATCCCTGCATGCGGCCATGACACTGCAGCGCACGGTCCCATCCTCTGCCCGGGGGAATGGAGAGGGTGGGCCAGGTGGAGGGGGGCACGCTCACCTGGGGGCGACGTAAGACCACCCCTCGCACACACACTGGCGCTCAACGTACATGACACCCCCGCACGCTTGGGACAGACAGGGCCGGCTCAAGGCACCGGCAACTCGGGCTGTCGCCCGGGGCGCCATGTGCTAGGGGGCACCAGACTCGGGTCCCGCGCATGCGCAGTTGGGCCGGCGCCAACCAGCGCATGCGCGGTGGCCGCACTCCCCCAGGGTGGCCGCACTCCCCCAGGGCCGCCCCCCCCGGTCCGTCCCCTCGGTCCGCCCCCCCGCTCGGTCCGCTCCCCGCCCCCCCCTCGGGTCCGCTCCCCCTGCCCTCCCCTGGGGTCCCCCCCCGGTCCGCCCCCCCTCGCCCCCCCATCGGCCCCCCCCCCCGGCCCCCCCCCCCCCTCTCGCCCCCCCCCCCCCCCCCCCCCCCCCCGGCCCCCCCCCCCCTCTCGCCCCCCCCCCCCCCCCCCCCCCCCCCCCCCCCCCCCCCCCCCCCCCAAGGGCGCCGAAGTTCAGCTTGCCCGGGGCGCCAGCAACCCTAGGGCCGGCGCTGGGGACAGAGCACAAAGGCAGCTTCTGTAGGTGTGAAAGTGATTTTAATAACAAACAGTCCATACACGTGCCCTAGCCCCTAAAACTCGTCTGTGCCCTGCACCCGTGCCAACTTACTCAGTGTCTAATTGTTTGGCCTTCTGGGCCCTTTGACTACGCCTAGGTGGTTCCCCAGATGGTACAGCAGAATTGAGGTGGACTCCTGTAATTCCTGCTCTGTGACTCGGGATCCCTTTGGCGGCCGTTTCCTGGGGCAGCCCGGCCTAGATGGGCCAGGCTGCGGCTCGGGCGACTGGGATGGCGAGCTGCCAGCCTGTCCTGTCCGTTGCCCACCAGATACACCTGGGACGGAAGCGGGGGAGTCCGAGGTGCCGCGGTGTTCCGGGACCTCCCATACAGGGGGACCCTGGACGGGCCCCAGCACCTCCTCCTCCCTCAGGGTGCCCAATGACCCACGGGCCTCTACATGGGTCGGGGGTGCGAACGGACCCGACCATCCGACGACCCCCCCGACACCTGGCACTGCCAGTCCTGGAGGCCCGTGCTGGTATCGACAAGGGTCTGCAGGTTTGCAGCCATGGAGCTCAGGGAGTTGCCCATCCCTGTCTGTGTTTGGGCGACGCTGGCCAGCACCTGGGCAATGGCGCCAATGCCCTCAGCGATGGCCTGATGAGACTGGGCCATGGCTTGCTGAGACTGGGCCATTATCTGCTGAGACTGGGCTATGGCCTGCTGAGACTGGGCCATGGCCTGCTGAGACTGGGCCATGGCCTGCTGAGACTGGGCCACGGCGTTGAGTGCCTCTGCCATCTGCCGCTGGCTCTGGCTCATGGCTTCCTGTGAGAGGGAAACCATGTCCTGGGCCACACACGCCGCCTTCACGGAACGCCCCAGGCCTCGCATCCTGCTCCCATGTCTGACACCATCGCACCCATTGTCTCCACCGCGGACGCCACCCGTGCAGTTTCGGCCTGGGTAGCACGCATGACCGGCACCACTCCCAGCTCCTAGACGCGGGTGGACTCCTCCACTTGCGTCTGCATCCGCTGCAAGCCGGCCATCATCCCCTTCCTTCGTCCCAGGTTTGGTGGCTGCATCGGGTCTATGAACCCGGGACCTGTCTGGGCGGCAGATGTTCGCTTGCACCAGGATGCCCTGTGAACTCCCGGCCCCTCTGCTGCCCCTACCTCCACCTGCTGTACCAGTACGGCTGTGTTGTGCGCACCAGTGAGTGTACCAGACGCCTCATCACTAAAGTGCCCAACCGAGGTGTGTCTCTGCGATGGTGGAGTGTGTTGGAGAAAGCAGTGGAGTTGTGGAGTTGCATCGTCCGACTCCGAGTCCATGGTCCCCTGGGGTGGCGCCTCGTCTTCACCCGTCCACTGTGTCTCACTGTCCTACCTTCCAGTCTCATGTGTGTCAGTGTCCTGGGTAGGGGTGTCCTGGGTAGGGCTGTCCTGGGTAGGAGTGTCCTGGGTAGGAGTGTCCTGGGTAGGAGTGTCCTGGGTAGTAGTGTCCTGGGTAGTAGTGTCCTGGGTAGTAGTGTCCTGGGTAGGGCTGTCCTGGGTAGGGCTGTCCTGGGTAGGGCTGTCCTGGGTAGGGGTGTCCTGGGTAGGGGTGTCCTGGGTAGGGGTGTCCTGGGTAGGGCTGTCCTGGGTAGGGCTGTCCTGGGTAGTAGTGTCCTGGGTAGGGCTGTCCTGGGTAGGGCTGTCCTGGGTAGGGCTGTCCTGGGTAGGGCTGTCCTGGGTAGGGGTGTCCTGGGTAGGGGTGTCCTGGGTAGGGGTGTCCTGGGTAGGGCTGACCTGGGTAGGGCTGTCCTGGGTAGGGCTGTCCTGGGTAGGGCTGTCCTGTGTAGGGCTGTCCTGGGTAGGGCTGTCCTGGCTCGGCTGCGGCGGGGGCCTGTGACTGCTCCCCTCGTTGCTGGGTGTCACACGCCTGCGTCGCCGCATCCGCAAGAGACGGGGGCGTCGTCTCCGTGTTCCTCCAGGTCTCTCCCTCTCTCGTGACCGCCCTGGGGGGGCTTGCGGGATTCGCACACCAGAGGGACCGGGTCTCTCCCTCTCTCGTGGCCGCCCTGGGGCATCCTGCGAGCGGTCGGCGGGGTCGGGTGCCTCGACGTTTGGTCCTGCAATACACAATACAGCAGCATGGTTAGACACACAGGCGGTGATAGGGGGATATGGGGGAGTGGGGATATGGGGGATGTGGGGGAGGGGGAATATGGGGAATATGGGGGAGGGGGGATATGGGGGAGGGGGATATGGGGGAGATGGGGGAGGGAGGATGGGGGTATAGGGGATATGGAGGATATGGGGGAGGGGGGTATAGGGGATATGGGGAGGGCGGATATGGGGGAGGGGGAAAGGCCATGGGTGTCTCACTTGCTGGCGGGCCCCCGACCTCTGCATCGGCAACCTCCCGGTCCTCAGGTCCGCCTGCCAGTTCCAGGGCCCTTTCCTCATGGACGGTGAGTGGTCTCTCATCAGCTGGGCCCCCTGCAATCCGCTGACGCTCCCTGTTGTGTGCACGCTTCTCCTGTGGGGGGTCGGGCGGGTGGGTGGCAGGGTATCGGGCAACAGTGTTAGACAGGTATATGACTGCATGACAGCGGTTGCGCGTATATTGGCAGAGGTGCGCAGCACATTAGGGTTAACCTTGGGTTAGCATTAGGGTTGGGTTAGCGTTAGGGTTGGTTGCACCTGGGGGTGTGCCGCACATCGGGGGGGGGGAGGGGGGGGGGGGGTCAGGCTGCCCTGACGAGGTCGTTGCCCTTCTTGTGGCACTGGGTGCCTGTCCTCGGTGTCACAGCCACAGCGCTGACGGCTTCTGCCACCTCCGTCCACAGGTGCCAGCTGAGGCGTGGGGCAACCCTGCGGCCATGTCCGGGGTACAGGGCCTCCCTCCTCTCCTGTACTGCATCCAGGAGCACCTTGATATCGTGCTCCTGGAACCTCGGGGCTGCACGGTGGCCGGCCATCTTTGCGGGTCTTCCGGGGTGGGGGGGGTCCGTCTTTTGTGCTGTGACGCCGAGCGGCATTATTTACGCTGCTTGGCGTCAAGTGACACGGTGCGTCCACGGCGGGTGATGCCGTCGTAAATGGCGTCACGCCGCTGCTAGCCCATTCGGGCCCAGAGACTTCGCGACCGTTGAGGGGGCCCGACTCCGGAGCGATCCGCGCCGTATTTGGCGCCGGTTTTCAGAGAATCCTGTCCAAGATCACTGCTCAAGAATGGCATTTGAAAAAATGTTTAAATAGATAGAATACTACATCTTTTTTAAACTAAATGTATGAGATACTCAGCCTACATTTTCAAAGCAGGGCAGTTGATACTTGAGCAGTGATAGAACGGCACCCAAAATGGGAGCAAAGTCAAGTTCTGCTGCAGGGTGCCCAGCCGGGTCTGTCTTCTATCTTTCTATTTTTATTATTCCTCCAAACACAAACACAAAGAGATTCCCACTGCAAAACACATGGTGGTACTTTGTCTGTGGCGGGGAAATATAACACTGACCCAAAAGTTGCTGCAAAATTACTTTCATGGATAAACAAGAAGATACATAATTAGACAGGGCTCATTAAAGGCATACCTTTTAGTAGCTCAATCCCCAGTAATCCTGAATGTCCAAATTATACTGTAGGGTGGGTTATTCCAGCAGGACCACAGGAAGAATGAATGGGAATATGCTGTGTAAAGCTTACTTACATATTGAAACTGTCCAACTGGTTACTCCTGTAGATACCTGAAGCAAATGCTATTGCAAAATTGGGTACAGCACACAAGCAGAGATATGACGTAACAGATGCTGACCTTAATTTATGGTCAATCTCATCCAATTTACTCATTTTTCAGTGAAGCCTAGTGGTAAAGCTAAATTGTTAAGTTTAATTGAAACACGGTTTGCAAATTACATTGCAACACAAGCATGTTCTGCTTATGTAGAACACTATATACGCATGCATGTTTTGCATAGGAAGATCTGTGCATGGACTCAATCACAGATAAGACCACCTCTGATTGCTTCCTTGTATCACACTGCCCACTTCCTCCTTCCAGACCCTAACCCTTCCTCTGTATCTGTTCCTGGATTCATTTTCAAAATCCCAAGTGTCTAGACTTGAGCCCTCTGTTTGTCAGATTTCTGTAGCTACTGATATGCTCAACAGCACTCTCCCCTCCACCTTTTGACTCCCCAGTCTACATTTAAACCAATATTCTTTCTCACCCTAGCCACTCCGCCTGGTATGACCCTCATCTTTACTCCCTTAAATCCAAGGGACACAGTCTTGAAAGACACAGTTAGATAAAGCAGTTGAGGCAAAGAGGACCAAAGGATATGGGAGAAAAGTGGGAGTAGGCTATTGAGTTGGATGATCAGCCTTGATCATAATGAATGGCGGATCAGGCTCAAAGGGCCGAATGGCCTCCTCCTGCTCCTATTTTCTATGTTTCTATGATCTGGTGGACAGTTGGTTTGGCAATCTGCCATCAAATGGCTGGACCTGATAAAGCACTATAAGGTCCTGCGCTCATTTATGAAAACTGCTCATTATTGGATGGCCCAATAGCACAGTGGTTAGCACTTTTGCTTCACAGCTCCAGGGTCCCAGGTTTGACTCCCGGCTTGGGTCACTGTCGTGTGGAGTCTCACGTTCTCCCTGTGTCTGTGTGGGTTGCCTCCGGGTGCTCCGGTTTCCTCCCACAAGTCCCGAAAGACGTGCTGTTAGGTGAATTGGACATTCTGAATTATCCCTCTATGTACCAGAACAGGTGCCGGAATGTGGCGACTATGGGATTTTCACAGGAACTCCATTGCAATGTTAATGCAAGTCTACTTGTGACAGTAAAGATTATTAATAAAGATTTATTCCAGAATCATCCTGGAATACAACAATAACCCATGACCTCTTTACTATAGTGCAAACTGAATGTTAAAACCCAACCTCCCCTTCAAGTTTGAAGAGAACATAGACTTCATTGTCACTAAGATTGAGACCATCTGATTAGCTACCTCTACCGTGTCCCTC
This sequence comes from Scyliorhinus canicula, assembly GCF_902713615.1. Classification (NCBI taxonomy): domain Eukaryota; kingdom Metazoa; phylum Chordata; class Chondrichthyes; order Carcharhiniformes; family Scyliorhinidae; genus Scyliorhinus; species Scyliorhinus canicula. The sequence goes on along the minus strand of NC_052152.1, from coordinate 55,906,377 downwards.
CCTTCCCTTTGCCTGCTCGGCCAAACTTCCTGTAAAGTTCCGTCCTCTCCCACCTTGCCCTAGACCTAGATATTTCTCTAGATATTTTCTTCTACCTCCCCTCCTGTCTTCTCCAAGTTCATTGTGAGCACCCCCCCCCCCCCCCCCCCCCCCCCCACCCTTCCTGGTCCCCATGTTAACCAATATTGTAAATGGTGTTCTCTCGTCAAATGTTGTCTCTGTCTCTTTCTTAAATCTGCTGTCATCATCCATGTCCTCCAAAAGGCAAACCTAGAGCTCACTTCACCATCATTGCAAAATATCGTCCCATCTCCAAACTCCCTTTCCTCTCTAAAGTCCTTGAACATGTTACTGCCTCCCAAATCTATATCCATCTTCCTGGAACTATATTTCCCCCAATCTGCCCCTCCCAAAGTACCAAACCGGCTCTTATCAAAGGCAATAAGGACATCCTTTGGGCAGCACGGTAGCACAAGTGGATAGCACAATGGCTTCACAGCTCCAGGGTCCCAGGTTCAATTCCCCACTGGGTCTCTGACTGTGTGGAGTCTGCACGTTTTCCCCGTGTCTGCGTGGTTTTCCTCCGGGTGCTCCGGTTTCCACCCACAGTCCAAAGACGTGCAGGTTAGGTGGATTGGCCATGCTAAATTGCCCTTAGTGTCCAAAAAGGTTGCGAGTTGTTGCTGGGCTACGGGGATAGGGTGGAAGTGAGGGCTTAAGTGGGTCGGTGCGGACTCGATTGACCAAATGGCCTCCTTCTGCACTGCATGTTCTATGTTCATGTGAGTGTGACAACGGTAAATTTCTCTCTGAGATATCTACTGGCCTCTTGAGCAACCTCAATATTTTTAAACTGTTCCACCATTCATGGCTGTGTCTTCGGTTATCGAGACCCCCCCCCCCCCTAACTTTACTTTTTTAAAGACACCTTTTACAACCTTTTAGTCAACTGATCTAAAATCTCCTTATGTGTCTCTGTGCTGTATTTTGCTTCATAGTGCTCCTTGGGATGTTTTATTCAAAGTTAAAGGTGCAATATAAATATGTGGTTATATGCATATGTCCATTCGCTGGAATTGGACCACTGACTAAGTGTAGGACTAACAGGTGATTGATTATTCATGAATTTCCCTACATTGGGTGGCTGAGAACCATAGCTGGAAAAGTGGGGGAATCACACCCAGCACTCTCTGCTCTATTAAATACCATTGCCATTTATAATGCAGATCTCACAGTAAACTTGAAAAAAATCCACCATTGTCCAAAAGTAGCTTTCAAAATGCTAACATCAAATTCTATCATAATGATTTCTACAGCACAGAAGGCACTAACGTTGAGTTTTGTGTTTGTTTAGGATTCTTCCATGAAAACAGATTGTACTTTCAAGACAGAAAAGAACCTATTTTACCTTCCGAAGAACATACCTACACATGGACGATCACAGAAGAAATGGGACCAACAATATTTGATTCTCAATGTCTTACCTACATGTATTCTTCTAATATTGATGTAGTGAAAGATTTCCACACAGGATTGATTGGAACTCTACTCATCTGTAAACCTGGTAATTCACTTCTTTTCCTCTTATTGAACTTCCTTTGATTCCCATCCTTGGATCCCTGCTATCCTGTCAGTTTGCAGAATAGGACAGTCTAAAGGAGCTATTTGCTAATCTTCTGATCACTCACCAATCATTATTCCGAACACCTGTTACCTTCCAGGATATTAAGCGATCTTTAATAGGGAATGTCAGCTGAGGTGTCCATTATGCCTTTGTCTCTTGTGCTTGAAAGTTGTTAACAACAACATGGGTGGAATTTACCGGCTATTCACGCTGCTGGAATATTCCAGACCCACCAACGGCCCACCCCCACCTCGAGTTTCCCGGCGACTGGAGGTGCAGTCAATGGGATCTCCTGTTGACACCGGTGAGACCAGAAAATCCCACTGATGGACAGCCTCCGCCACTGAAAAACACGTGGCGGGTTGCTCAGTCATGTGACTGCGACATGGAAAAAAACATTCTAAAGTGCTTTACAGAGGCATAACAAAAAGAAGTTGGTTGGCAAGGAAGAGGAGGAGATTTTGGAAGGAATTATGAAAAACTTGATCAGAGAGGTGCGGTTTTTTTCTGGGGGGTTTAAAGAAGGTGAGGAAGGGGAAGGAGCGTGGGGAGTGTATTATAGAGCATGGCGCATTGGTGACTGAAAGAGGGAAGGTGAAGAGACAAAAACTAAAGGTGTGGAGGGTTTTTGAGGGGAGGCAGTGGGTAGTGGGCAGGAGGTTGTAGTAGTGGAGTGGAAGAGACTAGAGGTTAGTATGGTGATGGAGTGGTTTCAACATTAAGATATGAATTTTAAATTGTTGCTTGAGAAAAAGATTGCAAAAGAATGGGCAGACTCTACAGTGAGAAGCAAGTATACCCACTTTACTCTTATCTAAGTAAATACCTGTTTTCTTAAAAGCATTATTAAAACCCTCTTTTACGTGCAAATTTCTGTATTACATGTATATGGCAGTATAATTCTGATGTGGTGGTGGCGGGGTGGAATCTCTGATTACTAACATATTTTGAAAAGGGACCCTTTGACCAAACATGTTTGAAAACCAATGGTGTAACGCTGTGCTACTGTATCTGGCTTTGATGTCAGTACATCAAATACTGATGTCAGTACGGTCGGCTATTGCAGAAAATACGGAGGCTGGGGATTGAGGGTGATTTAGAGATGTGGATCAGAAATTGGCTAGTTGAAAGAAGACAGAGAGTGGTAGTTGATGGGAAATGTTCAGAATGGAGTTCAGTTACGAGTGGCGTACCACAAGGATCTGTTCTGGGGCCGTTGCTGTTTGTCATTTTTATAAATGACCTAGAGGAGGGCGCAGAAGGATGAGTGAGTAAATTTGCAGACGACACTAAAGTCGGTGGAGTTGTAGACAGTGCGGAAGGATGTTGCAGGTTACAGAGGGACATAGATAAGCTGCAGAGCTGGGCTGAGAGGTGGCAAATGGAGTTTAATGTGGAGAAGTGTGAGGTGATTCACTTTGGAAAGAATAACAGGAATGCGGAATATTTGGCTAATGGTAAAATTCTTGGTAGTGTGGATGAGCAGAGGGATCTCGGTGTCCATGTACATAGATCCCTGAAAGTTGCCACCCAGGTTGATAGGGTTGTGAAGAAGGCCTATGGTGTGTTGGCCTTTATTGGTAGAGGGATTGAGTTCCGGAGCCATGAGGTCATTTTGCAGTTGTACAAAACTCTAGTACGGCCGCATTTGGAGTATTGCGTACAGTTCTGGTCGCCTCATTATAGGAAGGACGTGGAAGCTTTGGAACGGGTGCAGAGGAAATTTACCAGGATGTTGCCTGGTATGGAGGGAAAATCTTATGAGGAAAGGCTGATGGACTTGAGGTTGTTTTCGTTAGAGAGAAGAAGGTTAAGAGGTGACTTAATAGAGGCATACAAAATGATCAGAGGGTTAGATAGGGTGGACAGCGAGAGCCTTCTCCCGCAGATGGGGGTGGCTAGCACGAGGGGACATAGCCTTAAATTGAGGGGTAATAGATATAGGATAGAGGTCAGAGGTGGGTTTTTTACGCAAAGAGTGGTGAGGCCGTGGAATGCCCTACCTGCAACAGTAGTGAACTCGCCAACATTGAGGGCATTTAAAAGTTTATTGGATAAGCATATGGATGATAAGGGCATAGTGTAGGTTAGATGGCCTTTAGTTTTTTTTTTCCATGTCGGTGCAACATCGAGGGCCGAAGGGCCTGTACTGCGCTGTATTGTTCTATGTTCTATGTTCTACAGTGTTTAGTTGACCACATCAATGACTGCAGAAAATTCATGAAAAACAATGAGGTCCAATGGCCCATGGTCATTGCCACAGATCACCACTGTTCTTCACTTTAGTTAGGATTCTTTTAGTACTGTGGGAGGAATGATAAAAAAAATGGGGTAAAAGCAAAGAAGACATTTTGTTTTGTCAGAATGCAACACGTCAGAATGGTGGAAACCAAACTGAAGAGATTTCGTGAGGGTTACAAGTCTTAAAGGATCAACCTACACTAGATAAGTTTCACACCTCACCTCCCCTTCCCTATAATACTCATAGCTTTGTCTCAGCCACTATTCCCAAATTGGCTGCATTCACCATGTTTTATAGCCCTCAGCGGGGCTTGGTCCTCTGTCTCACATTGTGTAGGTTATCCATTTTGGTAGGAATAACAGCAAACGGGATTATTATTTAAACGATAAAATATTAAAGCATGCCGCTGTTCCGAGAGACTTGGGTATGCTAGTGCATGAGTCACAGAAGGTTGGTTTACAAGTGCAACAGGTGATTAAGAAGGCAAATGGAATTTTGTCCTTCATTGCCAGAGGGATGGAGTTTAAGACTAGGGAAGTTATGTTGCAATTGTATAAGGTGTTAGTGCGGCCACACCTGGAGTATTGTGTTCAGTTTTGGTCTCCTTACTTGAGAAAGGACGTACTGGCGCTGGAGGGTGTGCAGAGGAGATTCACTAGGTTAATCCCAGAGCTGAAGGGGTTGGATTATGAGGAGAGGTTGAGTAGACTGGGACTGTACTCGTTGGAATTTAGAAGGATGAGGGGGGATCTTATAGAAACATTAAAAATTATGAAGGGAATAGATAGGATAGATGCGGGCAGGTTGTTTCCACTGGCGGGTGACAGCAGAACTAGGGGACATAGCCTCAAAATAAGGGGAAGTAGATTTAGGACTGAGTTTAGGAGGAACTTCTTCACCCAAAGGGTTGTGAATCTATGGAATTCCTTGCCCAGTGAAGCAGTTGAGGCTCCTTCATTACATGTTTTTAAGGTAAAGATAGATAGTTTTTTGAAGAATAAAGGGATTAAGGGTTATGGTGTTCGGGCCGGAAAGTGGAGCTGAGTCCACAAAAGATCAGCCATGATCTAATTGAATGGCGGAGCAGGCTCAAGGGGCCAGATGGCCTACTCCTGCTCCTAGTTCTTATGTTCTTATGTTCTTATGTGTGCTGATTTGTCCTGTAAAAAGTGAGGTTAAGAGTTCGGAAGATACTGTGGAAAATCTAAGTGGAAATCTAAGTGTAATGCTTTTCACTATAATGCATGTAGTGAGAGATGGAGTAGAAGCCAGTAGAGTGAGGATGGGTAGCTGATGATTGTAAAACCATTTGTGTATATTATAAAGTGGAAGGAAGGGGGATGTAAGTGCTTGGATGTAAGAAGAGAATGGTGTCAGTGTGTGATGTAAAGACATAAGGGGAAGAGGTGAACATTTTTGGAAAGAGAGTTGTTAGTGCGCCTTTGTAATGGAATGCCGAAGGGTATGATTGGGGGGAAGGGAATTGTTGAGATTGTTAACGGAGGAAGTGAATGGATTATTATTGAAAGGTGTTAGAGAGAGAGACAAAGATCTTTATTTGTCCTTGCTGCTTTTGTCAGATCATTGAACCTCTTGCTACATTGAAACCAAACCCTGTCAGCCACCTCTGCTTAAGGCCTGTTGGATAGTGGTGCTTGGGATGCTTATAGTGGTGCTGGTGAATGTTTCTCCCTCCTTGACCTAACCTTCTCCACTGGTAATTGTGTGCAGAAAGTAGCCTAGTTGCCCGTTTTCTGATATATTCAGAGAGGTAGCAGATTAATCATGCTGATAACGTCAGGGTAGATTCATATTCACTCAGCCTGCCCCCATTCACCTGATTCATAACCCTGAGTTAAAATTTAATATGAAGTTATTGGCAGTGAGCACTACTTTAACTAGGAACAGAAGAACAAATCAAATGAAGTGTAAAAGGGACCAAGAATTTAATAAATGCCAGTAACAACACAGTTCCTTTTTCTTTCTGTGTAGGAAGCTTAAAAGAGAATGGAAAGCAAAAATACTTTGCGGAAGAATTTGTTTTGCTGTTTTCCGTTTTTGATGAAAGCGAGAGCTGGAATTATGAGAATAAAAGAAAGACTCCAATCAAAATGTATTCCATCAATGGATTTACAAATGGCACTTTACCAGGTATATACCACAAAGGGGTTATTTTAGGACTGACAGAATACTGAAATGCAGCTGCAACAGATCTCCTACGCTGGGCATAAATGTAGAAAGCAACGAGCTCCAGAAGTGCTGCTCCAATACTAATGATGTAGTGGTCTGGCTGGCAGTCTGCCTGCATCTTTCCAATGTTTCAAGAGTAAACAGTAAGTAAATGAAGCAGACGCACGACAAATGAAAGTTTGTCAGTTTCTAAAATGAGTGGGAAAGTGGCCAAGTATTGAAGATGAAAATTGCTCCTATTGTGCACCTGGCTGCCTTCTCAAAATGAAAGTTTGTTCCACATGGTTCCCACCTCATCTTGTAATGCCAATCTTACGTATATCTAATCAACCAGCCAGAGACTCTTTATATGTTGTGTATTTTCTGCTTCACCAAGACAATAGATCACCCACCCCCCGAAAACAATTATAAAAGCCATGTTAAATTATTACAGTATGCAACAACCATAGGTTCAAACCAGCACTGACTGACGCCACCTTCAAAAGGTGGAGACAGGACGGGGGGACACTGACAGTCAGGGATCTATACACGGACGACAGGATTGCAACACTGGACGAACTGACAGAGAAATTTCAACTAGCTGGGGGGAACGAGCTACGGTACCTGCAGCTCAAAAACTTCCTACGAAAGGAGACAAGGACGTACCCACAACCGCCATGACAGACACTACTGGAAGACCTACTGGACGCAAGTATCCTAGAGAAAGGGAACTGTAGCGACATGTATGACCGACTGGTAGATAGGGACGACACCGTACTGGACGCAACAAGAAGGAAATGGGAGGACGACCTGGGGATGGAGATAGGGTGGGGACTCTGGAGCGAAGCACTGCATAGGGTCAACTCCACCTCCACGTGCGCAAGGCTCAGCCTGACGCAACTAAAAGTGGTACATAGAGCCCACTTAACGAGAACCGTATGAGTAGGTTCTTCCCGGAGGTGGAGGACAGCTGTGAGCGGTGCCAAAGAGGCCCGGCCAACCACGCCCACATGTTCTGGTCTTGCCCCAGACTTGTGGAGTACTGGACAGCCTTCTTCGAGGCTATGTCCAAAGTGGTAGGGGTGAGGGTGGAGCCATGCCCGATAGTGGCGGTCTTCGGGGTTTCAGACCAGCCAGATCTATTCCTGGGGAGGAGGGCGGACGCCCTTGCCTTTGCCTCCCTGATCGCCCGCCGTAGAATCCTGTTTGGCTGGCGGTCAGCAGCACCGCCCAGAGCTGCAGACTGGCTGTCCGACCTCTCGGATTCTCTCCAAATGGAGAAAATCAAATTCGCCATCCGAGGGTCGGACGACGGCTTCCACAGAACGTGGGAGCCATTCATGCAATTGTTCCGGGACCTGTTTGTGGCCAACGTACAAGAGGAAGAATAGTCGGGGGAAGGTAGCCGGCGGGGCGGGGGGGGGGGGGGGGGGGGGGGAGGGGGGGGGGGGGGGCTACGGGCTCGTTACGGGGGTGTGATGGCTAGCTAAGGCCCAAAACCAAACTAAATAAATGCCAATAAACATGTTGGGGAATGTAAAATATGTATGCCGGCGAAAAGGGGGAGGCCACAGTTATTACTACGAAGATGCTCACCTGTAAATATATATGTTAATTTTTGCGTGTTCTTTTTTGTTTCTCTCTCTCTAACAATTTGTAATTTGTTCAATATAAAACATGAAAACTGAATAAAAAACATTTATAAAAAAATTATTACAGTACAGCGTAAATTGCTACCGCAGCCTCTCCGAACAGGCGCCGGAATGTGGCGACTAGGGGCTTTTCACAGTAACTTCATTTGAAGGCAACTTGTGACAATAAGCGATTTTCATTTCATTTTCATTTCATTCATTTCATAAATGGGCAGCACGGTACCACAGTGGTTAGCACAGTTGCTTCACAGCTCCAGGGTCCCAGGTTCGATTCCCAGCTTGGGTCACTGTCAGTGTGGATTCTGCACATCCTCCCCGCATCTGTGTGGGTTTCCTCCGGGTGCTCCGGTTTCCTCCCACAGCCCAAAGATGTGCAGGTTAGGCGGATTGGCCATGCTAAATTGTCCCTAGTATCCAAAAAGATTAGATGGCGTTACTGGGTTACGGGGATAGGGTGGAGGCGAGGGCTTAAGTAGGGTACTCTTTCCAAGGGCAGGTGCAGACTAGATGGGCCTAATGGTCTCTTTCTGCACTGTAAATTCTATGGTAAACACATTTTCTAAAGCACCCCAGCATGGTGGAGATGGAGGAAATTGAGGACAATGGTGAAATTCAGGACCTCCATTTTGAAAAGTCACAAGGTCTGTTCCGAGGTAGCTGGCACTCCCATTTGCCCCAAACACGGGTGTTTATTATCAATGGAGGCTTGTGGGTTCCTAGAATTTCCACACTGACTGCCTCTTTTCTGCTCATTGATTTGGGCAGTAGGTGCTCCTTTTTCTCCTCAAACTCAATGGAGCCCAATGATATCTCCAGGTTTTAAAATCAACTGTTTCTCTTGGGGTTATGCCTCTTTCCCTTAAATTACAGTGGAAAATTAGGACAAACACTACTAAAATTCAAGACGTCTTTATTTCATTACCCAACCTGTTGGTTGAAAATGGATAGGAAAAGCAGAATGTCTAGACTCAAGGTGCCATGTGCATCTTTGCTAAGGAAACTAGCAGGTTTATTCTGAACTGATTGATCAGTTGCTCTTGTCACACGATTTCTTCCAGTCTCACTGACATGTATTCACTATCACTGACACGTATTCAGTATCACTGATATGTATTCAGATCACCTGACATGTATTCAGATCACCTGACATGTATTCGGTGTCACTGACTTGTATTCGGTGTCACTGACATGTATTCAGTGTCACTGACGTGTATTCAGATCACTGACATGTATTCAGTGTCACTGACGTGTATTCAGATCATTAACATGTATTCAGATCACTGCCGTGTATTCAGATCACTGACATGTATTCAGATCACTGACGCATTCAGATCACTGACATGTATTCAGATCACTGACGTGTATTCAGTGTCACTGACATGTATTCAGAATCACTGACATGTATTCAGTGTCACTGACATGTATTCAGTATCACTGACATGTATTCAGATCACTGACATGAAAATGAAATGAAAAATGAAAATCGCTTATTGTCACGAGTAGGCTTCAATGAAGTTACTGTGAAAAGCCCCTAGTCGCCACATTCCGGCGCCTATCCGGCGCCTATTCAGTATCACTGACATGTATTCAGATCACTGACGTGTATTCAGATCACTGACGTGTACTCAGATCACTGACGTGTATTCAGTATCACTGAGGTGTATTCAGATCACTGACATGTATTCAGATCACTGACATGTATTCAGATCAGACATGTATTCAGATCACTGACGTGTATTCAGATCACTGACGTGTATTCAGTATCACTGAGGTGTATTCAGATCACTGACGTGTACTCAGATCACTGACATGTATTCAGAATCACTGACATGTATTCCGTATCACTGACATGTATTCAGATCATTGACATGTATTCAGATCATTGACATGTATTCAGATCACTGACATGTATTCAGATCACTGACATGTATTCAGATACCTGACATGTATTCAGTATCACTGACACATTCAGATCACTGACCTGCATTCAGTATCACTGGCATGTATTCAGATCACTGATCATGTATTCAGAATCACTGACATGTACTCAGATCACTGACATGTACTCAGATCACTGACATGTATTCAGAATCACTGACATGTATTCGGGTCACTGACATGTATTCGGTGTCACTGACATGTATTCGGTGTCACTGACGTGTATTCAGATCATTGATCATGTATTCAGATCATTAACATGTATTCAGATCACTGCCGTATATTCAGATCACTGACATGTATTCAGTATCACTGACATGTATTCAGATCTCTGACATGTATGCAGTATTACTGACATGTATTTAGATCACTGACATGTATTCAGTATCACTGACATATATTCAGTATCACTGATATGTATTCGTGCCTCTACTATAAGTGTTAGGAAAGCTTTCTGTCAGCACTTGACAACCTTAGCTTTGAGATGAGCAATTAGATTCACCAGAAACGATACATCTGGAGATCTACTAATGTGTACTTCAAAATAAATTGCATATTAAATTTCAGCAGTGCTCAATATTGCTGCAATTTACTATTTATCCCAACTATCAGCGCAAACCTTTGTCGGAAGGGAATGTCCGGTTGATGACGTGTTTCAAAACTAAGAAACCATAAAACATACAGTGCAGAAGGAGGCCAATCGGCCCATCGAGTTGGTACCGACCCACTTAAGCTCTTACTTCCACCCTATCCCCCAAACCCCAATAACCACTCCTATAATTTTTTGGACACTAAGGACAATTTTTTAGCATGGCTAATCCACCTAACCTGCATGTCTTTGGACTGTGGGAGGAAACCGGAGCATCCGGAGGAAACCCAAGCAGACACGGGGAGAAGTGCAGACTCCGCACAGACAATGACCCACCAGGGAATCGAACCTGGGACCTTGCGCTGTGAAGCCACAGTGCTACCCACTATGCTTCCGTGCTGCCCGAATCAAATATCATGAGAGAGACTATCCCATTCCTAGAAAGCTTCCCACGGTAGCATGGTGGTTAGCATCATTGCTTCACAGCTCCAGGGTCCCAGGTTCGATTCCCGGCTGGGTCACTGTCTGTGTGGAGTCTGCACGTCCTCCCCGTGTGTGCGTGGGTTTCCTCCGGGTGCTCCGGTTTCCTCCCACAGTCCAAAGATGTGCGGGTTAGGTGGATTGGCCATGCTAAATTGCCCGTAGTGTAAGGTTAATGGGGGGATTGTTGGGTTACGGGTATACGGGTTACGTGGGTTTAAGTAGGGTGATCATTGCTCGGCACAACATCGAGGGCCGAAGGGCCTGTTCTGTGCTGTACTGTTCTATGTTCCATGTTCTATGTTCTAACTCTTGAAAAAATCATATAAAAGAACCAAGGTTCAAAGAATTACTAAGTATTATGCTATTTTGTTGCTATTAGCTGTTTTAGGCATCTAATTTCCATATTGTTTCTGTTACAGAACTTGGTGCATGTGTTCATGATGACATTAGCTGGCATTTGATTGGAATGAGCTTGGGTGCTGAAATCTTCTCTGTCCATTTTAATGGTCAAGTCCTGTTGCAGAATAATCACAGAGTGTCATCTATTGCACTGACTCCAGGCTCATCTGTCACAGCTCAGATGTCACCCACACAAGTTGGAAAATGGCTGCTCTCTTCTCAAGTACAGCATCATCGCCTGGGTAAGAACAATGAGGTTTAAAATGTTTTAAACTATATATTTTATTGAAAATAACATCACTTGTGGGAAGACCCATTTTATGTTGATTGGAGTGAGAGATGGCATAGCAGGGGAATAACACATTTTCTAGTTATTTAGGAAACTGTAATTAGTTGCAAGATGAACAGGTTATGACTGCACTTTTTCTAATGTCTCCACACAGTTTCTTTTGACTTCCCCTCATAATCCTCCCACACCCAATAACCTCCTGTCCCAATGCTCCAAAACCCCAACACTACTGTCCCAGAGACCCCAAATCCCAAGACCATCTTTCCAGCACAATCACATGAGCAACCCCTTTCATTACTTCCACAGTACAAAAATACCTGCTTGAACATTAAATTAAACTGACAATTTACTTTGTGCATTCAGCTTCCAGTTGGCCTAAGCAAAACTCAGCAGTTTTCAAAAAAGATATATAAATGAGGCACAATAATCCAGTTGAGACTGAACTGGTATTTTATTTGGGTTCAGCACAACTTCTTGGTTTTTGCACTCTAAACCTCCAATAATAAAGCCAAGATGACTGTTTTATTAACAACTTTGTTAAATTACCCTGCCACCTTCAAAGAATTTGCAAAAACATCCTTCGGTGTCTCTGTTCTTGCATCCCCTTTTAAATAGTACTGTTTCTGGATTAGATTGGATTTGGATTTTGTTTATTGTCACATGTACCAAGGTGCATTGAAAAGTATTTTTGTGCGAGCAGCTCAACAGATCATTTTAAAAAAAAATAATTTTTATTGAAATTTTTACAAAATATAAATAACTCAACTCTATTAACAAAACAACCGCGGTAACACCCCAAGAACAATCCCCACCCAACTTCAAAAGCAACTACAAACAAAAGAAAAACAAAAAAACAAAAGAACACCCAATAACAAAAGGGAAAGAGATAGCACCCGTCACATCCCACAGACCCATGTACACAGTTCTCCCTCCCCCCGATCCAAACCCCCCCCCCGGGTTGCTGCTGCTGCCAGCCTATTTCCCTACCGTTCCGCCAGGAAGTCCAGGAAAGGCTGCCACCGCCTAAAGAACCCTTGTACTGATCCCCTCAGGGCAAATTTCACATTCTCCAATTTAATGAACCCCGCCATATCATTGACCGAGGCCTCCACGCTTGGGGGCCTCGCATCCTTCCACTGAAGAAGAATCCTCCGCCGGGCTACTAGGGACGCAAAGGCCAGAACACCGGCTTCTTTCGCCTCCTGCACTCCCGGCTCCACTGCAACCCCATAAATTGCGAGTCCCCAGCCTGGCTTGACCCTGGATCCCACCACCCTCGACAACGTCCTTGCTACCCCCTTCCAAAACTCCCCCAGCGCTGGGCACGCCCAAAACATATGGGTGTGGTTCGCTGGGCTCCCCGAGCACCTAGCACACCTGTCCTCGCCCCCAAAAAACCTACTCATCCTCGTCCCAGTCATGTGGGCCCTATGCAGCACCTTGAACTGTATGAGGCTAAGCCTCGCACAGGAAGAGGAGGAATTTACTCTCTCCAGAGCATCTGCCCACGTCCCCTCCTCAATCTCCTCACCCAGCTCCTCTTCCCATTTCCCCTTCAGTTCCTTCACCGAAGCCTCGTCTACCTCCTGCATTACCCGGTATATGTCCGAAATCCTCCCTCCTCCAACCCACACCCCCGAGAGCAACCGATCCCGCACCCCTCATGGGGGCAGCATGGGGAACCCCTCCACCTGCTGCCTGGCAAACGCCCTCACCTGCATGTACCTAAACATGTTCCCCGGGAGGAGCCCAAACTTCCCCTCTAACTCCCCCAAGCTCGCGAACCTCCCCTCCACAAACTGTTCCCTCAACCTCCTAACCCCTGCCCTGTGCCAGCCCAGAAATCCGCCATCAATGCTCCCTGGGACAAACCGATGGTTCCCCCGTATCAGGGCCTCCATCGAGCCCCCCACTCTCCCCTGTGCCGTCTCCATTCTCCCTGTTCCTTCGTTTTACTGTTCTGATTACACTACTCTCCATACCAGAACTTCTGATATGTTCCTTTTCCTCAAACAAGGACTCTCCACACAGCCACTGTGGTGGATAGGGCCCTCATGTCCTATCCATTTCCTACACTTCAGCTCTTACCCTTTCTCTCCCCTGTCAATACCACAATAGGTTCCCTTCTCTTTACCTTCCACCCTACCAACCTTTGTGTTTAGTGGATCATCCTCCACCATTTGCATCACCACCAAACATATCTTCCCCACTTCTTCCTTTTCAGCATTCCTGCAATAATTCCAGGGGAAGCAGACTAGAAGGCAAGGAAGGTTTATTCTGAAACAAAAATAATGCCACAGTTGCGGGGAGTGTCCGAGCCCAGGACCATCAGGATCTGTCCATGTCTAGTTGACATTCAAAGCCCTGGTACCGATGTCCTATTGGGCAGGCCACCACCCTCTCAATACACGAACAAAAAATTATAGGTCAGGGTACTTTCTAGATAAATGAAGCTAAATTCAGTGGATGTCCAAAGAGACTGGGGATTCATATGTAAAGATTTTTAAAATGCTACAAACAACTGCAGAAAGTAATCAAGAAGGCTACTAAACTTTGGGGAATACCACTTGAAACCTCCCGCAAGTCCAAGAAAAGCAGTTCACCACATCTCTGTTTTCAATCCCTTAGTCAATTTTATATCTATTTTACTGCTGACCCTTTTATCCTTTGGGCGTCAATTTTGATGATGCACTGAATATGTGGTGCTTTAGCAAATGCCTTTTGAAAGTCCATGTAGACAACATCAACCACACAGCCATCATCCATCCTTTCTGTTACCTCATTTAAAATCTCAAACAAGTTAGTCAAACAGAATTTGTCTTTAGCATATCTGCGTTTGAGTTCCCTAATGTAGAGCAGGCTGTGCTCTGAGCAGCAAATACAATGTACTAAATTGAAAGAGGAACACACAACTCACTGTTCTCTTTTGCTAGTCAATGCTTTTACAAGTGAGTGTTAATTTGCTCCCATATGATTGTTTCTAAAAACTTCCCGACCACTGATGTTAAACTGACTGGTCTGTAATTGCCAGGTCTATCCTTCTTCCCTTTTTTGGACAAGGATGTGACATTTACACAATTCAAGTCCTTTGGCACTACCCCTGTATCTAAGGAAGATTGGACCTGGGATGCATCCTCTAGAGATTGTGCCACTTATCCAAATATAGCAGTGCCAACCTTTCCTGGACCTCTTTATCACCTATTTTTTAATTCATCCAGTATCCCAACAATATCCTTGTTCACCATTGCTTTGGTGAGGTCTTGTTTCTTGGTAATGTTTGGGCCAGGGCTCAGAAACTCCAAAGTATATTATGAAGTCCACCTGACCAACAACCTTTTATGTTGAATTTGGTTAGGATGAGCACAAGAGCCATCCCTTCAGGCGTGATTCATCAGTCTTCCCAGATACTTTAATCAAAACAAGCTTTATTCTAAGAACTTAGTTAACATTTATAGGTAAACACACAGCAAGAATTTTTCTCAATTGCCAACATAAAGACACTACCCAGCTACAGTAATCTGTATAACACTTAATGAATTCCCCCCTTTTACTGTTCCAATTCAAAAACAAAACCCCATAAACCACAAACTCCTTTTCAAGGGCGTGGCCCAGCACTCTGCATTCTCACTTGAATAAGACTGGCTTTTCCTGAGATTCTGACCCCGTCTCACCAGCAGCTTTAAGCCCTTCTGGAAAGCAAACTATATCTTTTAAGTTACCAAAGCAGGTAGCTATAACCAATGGGTTTTTTGCTAGACCAGATATTTAAAATGAAAATAGAGAGAGAGACAGACCAAAACACTCCTTTTCTCTGTCTGAGTCCACAGCAGCCAAAAACTGAAAGTGAAACTAAACGTCACAGCCCAGCTCCACCCACACAATGACATCACTGAAGCCATGTGATAAGACAAAAACCTTTCTTAAAGGGACACTCCCATGACAGCAAACACTGATGATTAGCCCCTGAAAATCACCAGCAACTTCTTGTTGTGCCATGTATAATAATAATCTTTATTGTCAAAAATAGGCTTACATTAACACTGCAATGAAGTTACTGTGATAAGCCCCTAGTTGCCACATTCTTGCGCCTGTTTGGGTACACAGAGGGAGAATTCAGAATGTCAAGATTGCCTAACAAGCATGTCTTTCAGGATTTGCAGCAGGAAACCAGAGCACCCGGAGGAAACCCACGCAGACACAGGGAGAACGTGCAGACTCCACACAGACAATGACCCAAGCCGGAATCGAACCTGGGACTCTGGAGCTGTGAAGCAACAGTGCTACCGTGCCGCCCACTATCACACTAACCATTGCCACGTTTATCTATTGATTACGATTGAGCTCTGCTTTATTAGGTTCTTTGATGCCATGCTTGGTCAAATACTATTTGATGTCCACAGCAGCTATTTTCATCTCTGTTTTTTTAATCCATTCATTCACAGGATGTAGGTGTCATTGGCTAGACCAGCACTTATTTCCAATCCCCAATGGCCCTTGAGAAGGTGGTGGTGAACCATCTTCTTGAACCACTGCAGTCCAAGTGGTGTAGGTATATATGACGTGGTGTAGGTTGTTAGGGAGGGAGTTCCAGGATTTTGACTCAGCCCACAGTGAAGGAACAACGATATATTTCCAAGTCAGGATGATGTGTGACTTAGAAGAGAACTTGCAGTTGATGTGTTCCCATAGGTCTGCTGCTTTTGTCCTTCTAGGGCAGATTCTGTCAGTCAGCTGCTCAAAAGCTTACCAATACCTCACAGTTCCATCTCCTATGTAGGTGGCTGTATGCGGTGAACCACTGTACACCTGTATTAGGGGATGTAAGGTAGGACCTGTTCGCTGGTAGCCCCTGCCGGCTGGCTCCGCCCAGTAGGAGGAGTATAAATATGCATTTCCTCCATTGATCTGCCATTTCGCCAGCTGCAGCAGGAGGCCATGCATCTGACTACAATAAAGCCACGGTTGTACCCAACCTTAGTCTTTATGCAATTGATTGTGCATCAATTTATTGCAGTTTTCAACAAGATGGATATCAGAATCAAACTAGATCGCCTGCAGCTGGATCCGCACTCGCCCGACGCCAGAAAGGACTTTAATCACTGGCTAGCTTGCTTCGAGGCTTACATCAACACAGCGAACCCCACACCGACAGAGGCTCAGAAGATTCAGGTCTTATACTCCAGGATTGAGCTCAAGCGTGTTCCCGCTGATCCAGGACGCCCCGACTTACGCGGAAGCCATGGCACTCCTAAAGGAGAACTACGCGAAGAAAGCGAACACGCTCTTCGCCAGGCACGTACTCGCCACTCACTCTCAACTCCCTGGTGAATCCATCGAAGACTTCTGGCGGGCCCTAATCCCACTCATCCGGGACTGTGACTGTCAGGCCATTACGGCCACCGAACATTCTAACCTCATGTGCGATGCGTTCGTAACGGGGATTGGGTCGGACCTCATCTGACAACGACTGCTGGAAGGGACCACACTTGACCTAGCGGAGACAAAAACATTAGCGCTCTCCATGACGGTCGCCTCCCGTAATGTTCAGGTCTACCCCTCTCGCCACGTGGCCCACCCCTCCTATCCCTCCTGGACCCCGCAAATGACCCCCCCAGTTGGGGCCATGCCTAGCCAATACGCCTGCGCCACACGCCGGGGGTCCCCGCTGCTACTTCTGCGGCCAACAGAAGCACCCTCGCCAACGTTGTCCGGCCCGAGTTGACACTTGCAAGTCTTGTAACAAAAAAGGCCACTTCGCCGCAGTGTGCCAGGCCCGCGCAGTCGCCGCTATCGCTCCCTCCCCCCTGCCAAACGCACAATGGGCGCTGCCATCTTCTCTTCCCGGGGCCACATGCAGCCAGTGGGCGCCACCATCTTCTTCCCCTCAGTCCACGTGTGACCCATGGACGCCGCCATCTTGTCCAGCTCCGCTAATGTGCGGCCCATGGGCACCGCCATCTTGTCCCGCCCCCGCAATATGCGCCATGGGCGCCGCCATTTTGTTCCCCGCAGGACCTCCGGATGCCGCCATCTTGTCTTCCCCACAGGACAGGAACGCCAACGACATCCCATGACCTGGGCCAACGCTTTCCATCTGAAACCTCTGACGATCACCCGCAGCTCGCCTCGATGACGCTGGACCAGTCTCGTCCACACAACCTGGCTACCGCTTCGACAATGGTGAAAATCAACGTGACCTCCTGCCTGCTGGACTCCGCGAGCACCGAAAGTTTCATACACCCGGATACGGTAAGGCGCTGCTCCCTCGCGGTCCACCCCGCCAATCAACGGATCTCCCTGGCCTCCGGATCCCATTCTGTCCCGATCCGAGTGTTCTGCACGGTCACTCTCACTGTCCAGGGCGTAGAATTCAGCAGTTTCTGTCTCTATGTCCTTCCTAATCTCTGCACTGCACTATTGCGGGGCCTGGATTTTCAGTGCAATCTCCAGAGCCTCACCCTCAAATTCGGCGGGCCCCTATCTCCACTCACCATTTATGGCCTCGCGACCCTAAAGGTTGACCCCCCCTCCCTCTTTGCCAATCTAACTTCCGATTGCAAACCCGTTGCCACCAGGAGCAGACGGTACAGCACCCAGGACAAGGCCTTCACCAGGTCCGAGTTCCAGCGGCTGCTTCGGGTGGGTATCATCGAGGCCTAAGAGAGGCCTGGAGAGCCTAAGTGGTAGTAGTTAAAACTGGGGAGAAACACAATGGTCGTGGACTACAGCCAGACCATCAATCGGTACATGCAGCTCGATGCGGACCCCCTCCCACGCATATCTGATACGGTCAATCAGATTGCACAGTACCGGGTCTTCTCAACAATTGACCTAAAATCCACTTACCACCATCTCCCCACCCGTAAATCGGACAGTCCATACACTGCCTTCGAGGCGGACGGTCGTCTCTATCACTTTCTTAGGGTTCCCTTTGGCGTCACTAACGGGGTCTCGGTCTTCCAAAGGGAGATGGAGCGAATGGTCGACCGGTACGGTTTGCAGGTCACGTTCCCGTACCTAGATAACATCACCACCTACGGCCACGATCAGCAGGACCACAATGCCAACCTCGTTAAATTCCTCCACACCGCCACTCTTCTCAACCTTACCTATAATAAAGAGAAGTGTATGTTCAGTACGACCCGCTTAGCCATCCTCGGCTATGTGGTCCAGAACAGAGTTCTGGGGCCCGATCCCGACCGCATGCACCTCCTCATGGAGCTTCCCCTCCCCCACTGCCCCAAGGCACTCAAACGCTGCCTGGGGTTCTTTTCGTACTACGCTCAGTGGGTCCCAAACTATGCGGACAAGGCCCGGCCACTCATACAGTCAACCCATTTTCCGCTGACGGCCGAGGCACAACAGGCCTTCGCCCGTATCGGAGCAGACATAGCCAAGGCCGGGATGCACGCAGTAGATGAGACACTGCCCTTCCAAGTAGAAAGCGACGCTTCAGATGTCGCCCTTGCCGCCACCCTCAATCAGGCAGGATGACCCTTGGCGTTCTTTTCCCACAACCTTCATACCTCTGAAATTCGGCACTCATCCGTCGAAAAGGAGGCCCAGGCTATCGTTGAAGCTGTGCGGCATTGGAGGCATTACCTGGCCGGCAGGAGATTCACTCTCCTCACTGACAAACGGTCGGTAGCCTTCATGTTCAATAACACACAGCGGGGCAAGATCAAAACGATAAAACCTTGCGGTGGAGAATCGAGCTCTCCACCTATAATTACGACATTTTGTATCGCCCCGGCAAGCTCAATGAGCCCCCAGACGCCCTATCCCAAGGTACATGTGCCAGCGCACAAGTGGACCAACTCTGGGCCCTGCACGACAGCCTTTGTCACCCGGGGGGCACACGACTGTACCACCTTGTCAAAGCCCGCAATCTGCCCTACTCCGTCGAGGAGTACGGACAGTCACCAGGGACTGCCTGATCTGTGCGGAGTGCAAGCCCACTTCTACCGGCCGGACCATGCACGCCTGTTGAAGACCTCCCGCCCCTTTGAGCGTCTCAGCGTTGATTTCAAAGGGCCCCTCCCCTCCACCGACCGCAACACGTATATCCTCAGTGTGGTCGATGAGTACTCCAGATTCCCCTTCGCCATCCCATGCCCCGATATGACGTCTGCCACCGTCATCAAAGACCTCACCACAATCTTTGCGCTGTTCGGTTTCCCCGCCTACATCCACAGTGACAGGGGATCCTTGTTCATGAGCGATGAGCTGCGTCAGTTCCTGCTCAGCAGCGGTATCGCCTCGAGCAGAACGACCAGCTACAATCCCCGGGGAAACGGGCATGTAGAGAGGGAGAACGGGATGTTATGGAGGGCCGTCCAGCTGGCCCTACGGTACAGGAACCTCCCAGCCTCCCGCTGGCAGGAGGTCCTCCCTGATGCACTACACTCCATCCGGTCACTACTGTGCACCGCTACAAATAACACACCCCATGAATGTCTTTTTACCTTCCCCAGGAAGTCCACATCCGGGGTGTCGCGCCCGACTTGGCTCGCAGCTCCAGGACCTGCTCCGTAGGCACGTCCGACTCCACAAGGCGGACCCATTTGTGGCCAGGGTACACTTGCTCCACGCCAACCCACAGTATGCCTACGTGGAGTTCCCCGACGGCCACCAAGATACTGTCTCCCTCAGGGACCTGGCACCGTCAGGTTCCAACCAAATACACTTCCCCACCCAGGCGCCATCCTCCACTCCCCCGGCGCTCCCAACATTAACCCCACCAGGCCCACACCTCCTTCCCCTGGCCACGCAAGAGGACGAAGAGGATTTCGGCACACTCCCGGAGTCACCCGACAGCAGGCCAGCACCAGCACCGACAGCAGTGTCACTGGCACCGCCAGCACCGACATCGCCGCCTCCGTTACGTCGCTCCCAGCGGATTGTCAAAGCACCGGATCGACTGAACCTCTAACGGGCACCGGACCGTCAAAATGGACATTTGTTCCTCCCCCACTTCTTTTCTAAGACACTGTACATAATTCTCAACACTGTATATAGTTCCACACCACCCCTGCTGGACTCATTTTTAGCAGGGGATGAATGTGGTGAACCACTGTGTGCACCTGTATTAGGGGGTGTAAGGTAGGACCTGGATTACAGCTTCACCGGTAGCCCCTGCAGGCTGACTCCGTCCAGTAGGAGGAGTATAAATATGCGTGTCCTCCATTGATCTGCCATTTCGCCAGCTGCAGCAGGAGGCCACACATCTGACTGCAATAAAGCCACAGTTGGACCCAACCTTAGTCATTGTGCAATTGATCGTGCATCACTCTATTCACTGCAGTGGGGACCTCTAACCCAACATTGCTTTCTGGTGCCTTTTTTTCCTGAGGCTAACTGTTGTAGTTACACTGCTATTCCTTTATTCTTTGCTGTTTTTCCATCCATCTGAGGCCTGTTTCAAGCCTTTCCCTGGCTGCTAGTTGTTATTTATGCACTTTAAAGCATGAAATGTGATCTTTTGGAATTTGCCAATTGCATATCAAATCACATGGCCCATTTACCAGTACCTGCACTCACTTCCTAGCCACCTGGATCATATTTTGAATCATGGACAACATCGAGGGCCCAAGGGCTTGTTCTGTGCTGTACTGTTCTATGTTCTATGTTGCTGTGTATTCTAGTTTTTTTTAAGAAAGAACAAAAAGAGAAGAAGAAATAGGAGCAGCAGACACTGGTTCAGCCTCAACTAGAGTATTGTGTCTAGTTCTGAGCACCACACTTTAGGAAAGACGTGAAGGCATTAGAGAGGGTGTAGAAAAGATTCACAAGAGTGTTCCCAGGGATGGGGAATTTCAGTCATTTGGATTAATTGGAAAAGCTGTGGAGCTGTTTTCTTCGGACAAAAGACAATTAAGTTGAGATTTGATAAAGGTGTCAAAATCATGAGGGGTCTGGGCACAGTAGGTGGGGAGAAACTATCCCTGTTAGCTGAAAGATTGAGAACCAGAGGACACCAATTTAAGATGACAGGCAAAAGAATATGAGGAAAAACATTTTTTTTTCAGCGAGGATCTGAGATGCCTGCCTGAATGTAATAATAATAATAATCTTTTATTGTCGCAAGTATGAAGTTACTGTGAAAAGCCCCTGGTCGCCACATTCCGGCGCCTGTTCGGGTAAGCTGGTACGGGAATTTAACCCCCGCTGCTGGCCTTGTTCTGCATTACAAACCTGCTGTCTAGCCCACTGAGCTAGGATTAAAGCCTTCAAAATAGAGTTGTCTCATTGTTTGACGAGAAGAAAATTGCAAGGCTATGAGGAGGATTGTCAGGGGAGTGGGGCTAGATGATTAGATGATTTGCTCTTTCAGAGAGCCAATACAAATATGATGGATCAAATGGCCTCCTGTGCTGGAACTATTCTATGATTCTATAAGTGTAGTCATCAATGGAGCATTTGTAACCTTCTTGGGTACAGAATTCCAAAGATTCAAAACCCTTTGAATAAAAAAAATTCTCATCATCTCAGTCCTAAACTATCATTCCCTTATCCTGATACTATGGGCGCGATTCTCCGCCCCCCACGACGGGTCGGAGAATAGCGGGTGGGCCTTCACGACATTTTTCCCGACCTCCCGCTATTCTCCCCTCCCCACGCCCGCCCCCCGACACGAATTGCTGCTCGCCATTTTTTTACGGCGAGCAGCGATTCTCCCCTAGCCGATGGGCCGATTTCCCACACCTGCTCTCACCGTTCGTGAAAACGGCCGCAAAGTGCCGTTCTGGGTAACCATGGCACCGATTGGCATGGCCGTGCCAAGGGTGCCATGGGCACCGATCGCAGGCAGCGGGTCCGAACCCCGCGCACTCTTTGTTCCTCCGCCGCCCCGCTGGATCAGTCCGCGGGGCGGCTGAGGGGCATACCGGCCCACGCATGCGCGGGTTCACGCGTATGCGTGATGACGTCATCCGCGCGTGCGCGGGTTGGAGCCGTCCAATCTGCGCATGCGCGGCTGACGTCATCGTGCGCGTCAGCCGCCGTTAACTTTGGCGGGCGGGCTTAGCGACGGTCACTAAGCCTGCAATGCCGAGGTTCACTGGGCCCCGCTGCTATCCCCGACCGGGGAGCAGAATCGGGTCCCGGGAGGGGGCGCGGAGGCTGCCGGGAAACACGGCCGGTTTCACTGCAGCCTTCATGACTCTCCGCATTTGCGGAGAATCGCGCCCTATGTCTCAAGTGTTTTAGATTCTCCAACCAGGGGAAAAACAACTCTGGGGGCGATTCTCCGAGTCCTGCTCCAGGCCGGAGAATCGCAGCAACCGCGCCACGAACCCCCGATGCCGGCGCGCAATTCTCCGAGGTGCGGACAATCGCCGCCATTTGCGCCGGCGCGTATGACGCGGCGCCGGCCGCGGGCCGCTGGAATTGGCGGGGCTGCCGATTCTCCGGCCCAAATGGGCCGAGCACCGTGCGGATGCGGTCGCTGCCGGCGGGGACTCTGCGCGAAGAGCTAGGGGGCGGCCTGTGGGGCAGGGAAAACCGATCCTTCACCGGGGGGGGGCCTCCGATGGGGTCTGCCCCATGATCGGGGCCCACCAAATCGGCGGGGCGGCCTCTCCCCCTCCGGGCCTACTTTCCTGCGTGGCCGGCCCCTGAACACCAACGCCATGTTGAGTCGGGACCGGCGCGCAGAAGAAGTCCCCCGCGCATGTGCAGGTTGAAGCGGCCCAACTGCGCATGCGCAGGTTGGCGTGGCGCCCATTTGGTGCCGGGGAGGGAGGCTGGAGTGGCGTGAACCGCTCCAGCGCTGCGCTGGCCTCCTTTGGTGGACAGAATCGGTTGTCCCCATGCCCGTTTCGCGCCGTCGTGAAATGCGACGCCGTTCACGACAGCGCGAACACTTGCGCTCCATTTTGGAGAATCGCCCCCTATAAACTATCATTCCCTTATCCTGATAATATGCCTCAGTGTTTTAGATTCTCCAACCAGGGGAAAAACAACTCTGTGTCTGCCTTATCAAGTCCCATTCAGAATCTTAACTGTTTCAATGTGAATCATTCTTCTAAATGTCAGAGAGTATGGGCCCAATTTGCTCAGCTGCTCAGTTGTGGTTGTTTATTTTTTGGATCTACATGTGTCCATATTTATTATTACGTGCGGTTATTGCTAAAGAGGACAAAATGCTTCTGGGACATTTGGTAATTTGAAAAAGTAATGCATGGTCTTAATTTAGAACTTTTCCTAGTACCTTCCTCCCATTCAGTTGAGATGGAAAGATGAGTAAATGAGCTTCAGTCTCTCTCATGACATCTACACCAGTGTAATTTTATGTTCCGCCAAGATGAACTCTTAAATTTGATTGTTAACAATACACAATTGCATTCTTGTATTCTGACATGAAACAGCTGGATTATATGGATACCTCAACATAGAAAAATGTAACTCCGAGGAGATGCCAAGGTCGAAGCCAAGCACACAGAGAGGAAATTTTCGCAAATACTTTATTGCAGCTGAAGAAATTCTGTGGGATTATGCTCCTGATGTTCAAAACTACATAGACAGGTAGAATAATTACATCGAAATGGATGGATGGTTTGTAGCTTTTCTTCTGTAAGTTAATGATGAGGTTTTTCTAATGTTTTACACATTTTTCTTTGTGTGCACCTGCCTATATTTGGCAACTATGAGTGGCAAAAGATTGCAAAAATATTGTTCTCACTTGTAGCCTTTCCCTCTAAATTCACTACAGAAAGAAGTAGAGAAGTATTCTCTCCTTCCAACTCTGCAACTTGTTTATCTCCATTCCTTCCTCAGCTCATCTGTTTCTTGAAACCTTCAAGAATGCCATTGTTATTGCTAAATGGAAGATTTGTTCAGTAATGCTAAAATTGAACATATTGGTCGGTCTCCCACAGTGTTGCATTTAGGAAAGTAAACCCAGTCATTCAGGTCCGGTGTTAGAAGGCAGAGGTATAATGGTAATAGAGGTTAGGGAGAACAGTCAGTTGGGAGGAAGCAAAGGAAGGGTTGGAAATTGGAGAGGGAGATTGTGGATGAGTTGAGGGAGAAAAAGAAGAATGGAGTGAGGGCACAAGGAGAGACCAGAGGGTGGAAGTACCAGAAAGGGAGTAGAATGGTGAGACACAGAAAGTTGATGAGGGGAGGGAAGTGCAAAGGATGGAACAAGTGAAACGAGGAGATGAAGAGACAGTGGAGGGGCAGGTTGTCTGAATGGGAGTCATCTGAGTACAATTGCCTTGCTGGAGGCCAAGATGCTTTGTGAGGTGGAATGTGTGCCCAGATGTTAGGGCCAGGATTCTCCATCCCGCCAGACCTGTTTTCTGGTGCAGCTGGCAGCAAGATCCTCCGTCCCAGCAGCCGGCCAATGGGGTCTCCCATTGTGACCACCCCCACGTCATCGGGAAATCCGCGAGCATGGGTGCGCTGCCGGCGAACCAGAGGATCTCGCCGACGGAGAATCCTATATTTTTGCTTCAGTAAGAATGTGGAAACAGCGTCAAAGTTTTGCCTTAACAAGGGGGTGGTTTACTGGCCTGTGGGGGCAGTGACTTGATTTCTCCCTCCAGTGGAATTACCCATGGCAGGATGCCACCTCAACTGCAGTGTAATCACCAGCAAGTTATTCTTCAAACAATAGGGTGGTCTCAGTAGATGTCTTCTGGCTGTGTTTGATGAGTAATTCAGTGAAATGGGTGGGATTTCTGTTGGTGGGTGATTTCTCTTCAGGCGTGTTGCAGTGAAGCTTTAGTTACAAATGTTTGCTTTCAGTTTGAGTAGTTGGTTATTTAATTGATCTCTCCAAATTATGGATGGTGACCAGTGTGAACCCCTCCACAAAATGCAGAACAAAAATCTTTCTTGAAGTGATAGAATGGCCTAAGGTCATGCAACTGAGTAGATATGAGTATTAGTAGCGACTTGCTACATAGCAGAGCCCAAAACTACAACTTCAACCGAACATGGGCAAAGCACTTATAATTAGAGCTGCCAATCAAACAATAGGTTCGGAAATTTTCTTTCCCACGGATCATTCCTAATTTTAATTCTACTCTTATTGTCCTTAGCGAATATAAAGCCAAATATTTGGAGTCTGGACCAAATCGCATTGGCAAAATATATAAAAAGGCAATATATGTGGAATACACAGATGAAACGTTCACTGTGCTTAAAAAACCAGCAGAAGGAGAGCCAGTTTCTATTTTAGAAAATACAATTGGGGTTCCTGTTATAAGAGCTGAAGTCAGAGATATAATTAAGGTACGTAATTTAAATAAAGCTGCTTATGTGGTTAATTAACTATCGCCTTGGATGTTAACAGTGTTCATCTTCTAGGGTATGTTTGGATTGTTTTTGGAAATGCAACCTTAAACTAAAGATACACATTCATACACCGTAGGCACACCAGGCAGACAAGAATGCCCCAGTTCACGATATAATCATGGCAGAAATACGTAGAATTGAGAGAATCAGTCTGCTGTCCAATCTTTTAGTTAAAAAAAGATACACAATTCTCACTTTCTTTTGCTTTTCATCTTTTTCTTTTTGTCTTTTGCATTCTGTCTGTCTCTCTCTCTCCCTCTCTCACACCCACACACCTTGGGTGTGTTTTTCCCGCCCTGCCCGCTGCCAGGATTGCCCGGCCCCACTGAAAGTCATGGGGCTTCTGGCCAAATCTCACATGGTGGATCCCACCACAATGGGGTGGGAAAATCCATTAATTAATTGAAAGCAAACAGTATTTTGTACTGGAACAATTAAGAACTATAGGCTGCAAAGTTAGACTCCAATGAGTACCTTTGGTGCTGCGGGTGTGGTTTTATCAAAAAGCTGACATCTGCACCATTCCAGTCCACTTCTGGCATGGGCCCCCCCAGAATGCCATCTTGTTGAGAGTGTTAGCCGGGTGTTACATGCCTGCACCTAAAGTATGCAGCGTATACTAAGTATGTCATTACATTAGCCAGTGTTTAAAGCTGATGTGATGCCTGGTCTGCCACCTTTGACCTCTCTACTCTAATTAATGCCCTTTCTTTTTTTAAAATAATTTTTATTGAGATTTTTGAAAAATGTATAACAACAGAACAATAATAATAATAACAATAACAATAATAAACCCCCCCCCCCCCCGGCACCCATAACAACGCATAGAACGAACCTCCCCACCCCCCCAACCCAATAAACAACAAAATAAATTAACAATAAATTAAATTAACATAAACAATGCCCCCCTGAAACTCCCCCCCCCCCCACCCGGTTTTTCCCCCCCTCCCCCCAGATTGCTGCTGCCGCTGACCCAGTTCCCTATCTTTGAGCCAGAAAGTCGAGGAAAGGCTGCCACCGCCTAAAGAACCCTTGTACCGACCCTCAGGGCGAATTTGACCTTCTCCAGCTTAATGAATCCCGCCATGTCATTGATCCAGGTCTCCACGCTTGGGGGTCTCGCATCTTTCCATTGCAACAAGATCCTCCGCTGGGCTACTAGGGACGCAAAGGCCAAAACACCGGCCTCTTTCGCCTCCTGCACTCCCGGATCCCCCCAACCCCAAATATCGCGAGTCCCCAGCCTGGCTTGACCCTGGGCCCTACCACCCTCGACACCATCCTCGCCACCCCCTGCCAGAATTCCCCCAGTGTCGGGCATGCCCAAAACATATGGGCATGGTTCGCTGGGCTCCCCGAACACCTAATGCACCTGTCCTCATCCCCACAAAACCAGCTCATCCTCGTCCCGGACATATGAGCCCTGTGCAGTACCTTGAACTGGATGAGGCTAAGCCTTGCACATGAAGAGGAGGAGTTCACCCTCTCCAGGGCGTCCGCCCATGTCCCCATCTCAATCTGCTCCCCCAGCTCCACTTCCCACTTAGCCTTCAGCTCCTCTACCGACGCCTCCTCCACCTCCTGCATCACCTGGTAGATGTCAGACACCTTCCCATCCCCGACCCACACCTCCGAAAGCACCCTATCCCTTACCCCCCTCGGGGGCAGCAAAGGGAACCCCTCCACCTGCTGCCTAGCAAACGCCTTGACCTGAAGGTACCTGAACATATTCCCCGGGGAGCTCAAACTTCTCCTCCAGCTCACCCGGGCTCGCAAACCTCCCGTCAATGAACAGGTCTCCCAACTTCCTTATGCCCGCCCTGTGCCACCCCAGGAACCCGCCATCAATGTTCCCTGGGACAAACTGGTGGTTCCCCCGCAGCGGGGCCTCCACCGAGCCCCCCACTTCCCCCCTGTGTCGCCTCTACTGCCCCCAAATCTTGAGGGTAGCCGCCACCACCGGGCTCGTAGTGTACCTCGTTGGAGGGAGCAGCAACGGCGCCTTTACCAGTGCCTTCGGGCTCGTGCCTCCACAGGACGCCATCTCCATCTGTTTCCATGCTGCCCCCTCCCCATCCATTACCCACTTACGTACCATCGAGACGTTAGCCGCCCAATAGTACCCAGAGAGGTTGGGCAGCGCCAGCCCCCCTCTATCCCTGCCCCGCTCCAAAAAGAGCCTCCTCATCCTCGGAGTCCCGTGCGCCCAAACAAATCCCAGAATGCTGCTATTCACCCTCCTAAAAAAGGCCCTCGGAATGAAAATGGGGAGGCACTGTAACAAAAACAAAAACCTCGGGAGCACCGTCATTTTAATGGACTGTACTCTACCCGCCAACGACAGCGGCAGCATGTCCCACCTTTTAAACTCCTCCTCCATCTGCTCCACCAACCTAGTAAAATTAAGCTTATGCAAAGTCCCCCAACTCCTAGCCACCTGAACCCCCAGGTACCTAAAACTCCTCACTGCCCTCTTTAGCGGGAGCCTACCAATCCCCTCCTCCTGATCTCCCGGGTGTACAACAAACAGCTCGCTCTTGCCCAGGTTCAACTTATAGCCCGAGAAACTCCCAAACTCAGCAAGAATCTCCATCACCTCCGGCATTCCCCCCACCGGGTCTGCTACATACAGCAGCAAGTCGTCTGCATACAGCGACACTCGGTGCTCCTCCCCACCTCGCACCAAACCCCTCCACCTCCTCGACTCCCTGAGAGCCATGGCAAGAGGCTCAACTGCCAACGCAAAAAGCAAGAGGGACAGGGGGCACCCCTGCCTCGTCCCACGGTAGAGCCTGAAGTACTCGGACCTCCTCCCATTTGTCGCTACACTCGTCATCGGGGCCTCGTACAGCAACCTCACCCATTTAATAAACCCCTCCCCAAACCCGAACTTCTCTAACACCTCCCACAAATACCCCCACTCAACCCTATCAAAGGCCTTCTCCGCATCCAATGCCACCACAATCTCCGCCTCTCCTGCTGCCGGCATCATTATCGCATTTAGCAGCCTTCGCACGTTAGTGTTCAGCTGCCTCCCCTTCACAAAACCCGTCTGATCTTCATATATCACCCCCGGCACACAGTCCTCTATTCTAGTGGCCAAAATCTTCGCCAGCAACTTGGCGTCCACATTCAGCAGTGAAATTGGCCTATATGATCCACACTGCAAGGGGTCCTTATCACGCTTCAGGATCAGGGAAATCAGCGCCCGTGGCATCGTCGGGGGCAAAACTCCCCCCCCCCCATGCCTCGTTAAAGGTCCGAACCAACAGGGGGCCCAACAGGTCCGCGTATTTTTTATAAAATTCAACTGGGAACCCATCCGGTCCCGGCGCCTTCCCCGACTGCATGTGGCCAATCCCTCTAACCAGCTCCTCCAACTCGATCAGCGCCCCCAGTCCCTCCACCTGCTCTTCCTGCACCCTTGGAAATCGCAGCCTGTCCAAAAAGCTCTTCATTCCTCCCCCCCACCACCACCAGCGGCTCCGACCGGTACAGTTCCCTGTAGAAGTCCCTAAAGACCCCATTGACTCTGCCCCCTGCCGCACCACATTCCCACCCCTATCCTTCACTCCACCAATCTCCCTAGCCGCGTCCCGCTTGCGAAGCTGATGCGCCAGCATCCTGCTCGCCTGCTCTCCATACTCATAGACCGCTCCCTGCGCCTTCCTCCACTGTGTCTCCGCCTTTCTGGTGGTCAATAAATCAAACTTGGCCTGCAAGCTACGCCGCTCCCCCAGCAATTCCCTCCTCCGGGGCCTCCACGTACCTCCTATCTACACTCAGCAGCTCCCCCACCAGTCCCTCCCACTCCCTCCTCTCCCCCTCTCCCTATGGGCTCGGATGGAGATCAGCTCCCCCCTAATCACTGCCTTCAGAGCCTCCCACACCATCCCCACCCGGACCTCCCCAGTGTCATTGGCCTCGAGGTACCTCTCAATACATCCCCGGACCCTCCTGCACACCTCCTCATCAGCCAACAACCCCACGTCCAGACGCCAAAGTGGGCGCTGGTCCCGCACCTCCCCCATTTCCAGATCCACCCAATGCGGAGCATGGTCCAAAATTGCTACAGCCGAATATTCGGCATCCTCCACCCTCGGGACCAGCCCCCTACTCAGGACAAAAAATCAATGCGGGAATAAACCCTGTGCACGTGGGAGAAAGAAGAGTACTCCCGAGCCCTCAGCCTCCCAAACCTCCAGGGATCCACCCCTCCCATCTGGTCCATAAACCCCCTCAACACCTTGGCCCCCGCTGGCCTCCTGCTTGTCCTAGAACTAGAACGATCCAGTGGGGATCCAGCACCATATTGAAGTCCCCCACCATGGTCAGGCCCCCCGCCTCCAGGTCAGGAATGCGGCCCAAGATACGCCTCATGAAACCGGCATCATCCCAATTTGGGGCATACACATTTACCAACACCACCCTCTCCCCCTGCAGCTTACCACTCACCATCACATATCTGCCGCCACTATCAGCCACCACCTCAGACGCCTCAAATGCCACCCTCTGATCTCCGGGTAAGCGTTCTCCAAGGCGGTCTTCAGGACACGCGACAACGCAGAATTGCCGAGCAAAAACTTATAGCTAAGTTCCGCACACATGAGTGTGGCCTCAACAGGGATCTTAGATTCATGTCGCATTACATCCACCCCCCACCATCAGGCCTGGACTTGCAAAATCCTACCAACTGTTCGGGTTTGAGACAATTTACACCTCTTTAACCTGTGATTATCCTTCTCCCTGGATCTGTAATGATTTGATTACCTGAAAATGCCTGCATTCCAAGCATTGTCCAGCATCCCTGACTTTGTCTATATAAATGTTTCTGGAACATACCTCGCCATTCGCCTGAGGAAGGAGCTGCGCTCCGAAAGCTCGTGTTTGAATCAAACCTGTTGGACTTTAACCTGGTGTTGTACGACTTCTTACTATTCCTCTGTGACAGACTTCACTTTACTATTCCTCTGTGGCAGACTTAACTTACTATTCCTCTGTGACAGACTTCACTTTACTATTCCTCTGTGGCAGACCTCACTTACTATTCCTCTGTGGCAGACCTCACTTACTATCCATCTGTGACAGACCATCCTCTTGTCTTCAATCCTTTTTTTTAATAAATGTTTTTTATTGGGTTTTTGAACAAAGTATATTTATGTTATTTACACAGAATAATATATATATATATATATAGAAGAGAAGGGAACACACCCACACACACAAAGAAAAATTTTAAATAAAATAACTGGTAAGGTATTATGCACCAGCTCAACAACAGCAACTCTGTACAATTGGCAATATTATTTTTAACATAAGTATACATCTGTTTGTGGAGGCGGGGGAAACTGGGGAGGTACATTTGGGTGCCGGAGAAACAATCACAGAGAGCAATACGTGAATGGATCTGGTTTGTCACTTGCTTCTCCCGGACGGTTTTCGCTGCCGTTGTCGTCTCGCGTTCACCTCCGCTTCAACCGTTCGTCCTGTCTTTAGCCCATATTTTCCTTGCTCACTGCTCCTGTAGATGCCAAGTTTGTTATTGTTTCCCATGCCCCCCTTCCAGTTGTCATTCCCTTGCCTCCCCTCCCCCACCCCTCTGGTTCCCCTCTATTGTTCCCTGTCTTTGTCTTCAATCCTAACATAAAAGACATCACAAAGCAACAATTCCACACCAACATATGCAAGAACGCTTCCAATATTTCATACAAATATTAAATGTGTCAACTTTATAAATGCCTTATGCCCGATTGCTTTACCATTGCTGCCCTTGCAGCTGCAGTATGGCTAGTGGAAAGATTGCTGAATTTCAGTGGTAGAGATGCAGATGGCCTTGCAAGAAAGCCTTGAGCAGCTCAGGGCCTGAAGGACCTCACCACTGGTGTCAGTGGTCTGGGCTGGCTGACTGACTGTCTGGCAAGAAACAGTAAAGGTATCGGCAGAGTGAGGCGTAAATGCTGTCTTCCTGAGATAGCTCAATGGAACCACTGTCATTTCTCTCAGGGTCGCACCTCAGCAACCCAAGTACCCTGCTAGAGCTCAAATTGGTGAATTGCTGCAAGCCACTTTGGGCGCTGCTACCTGTCATGATACATATGAACACCATAATCAGGAATGGAACAAGAGTAGATCATTCCACCCCTGGAGCTTGCTCCGCCATTCAATAATCAGGGCTGACCTGAATTCCCACCTACCGCCAATAACCTTTGACTCCCTCGTTGGTCAAGAACGTATCTACCTTTGCCTTAAAAATAGTCAGTGACCCCGCATCCACTGCACTGCAACATCTAACAACCCAAAGAAAAAAAAATTCACAGTTTGAAGGTGAGAAACTGGAGTCCCACACTAGCATTCTGAAGTTAAACAAAGGTTAAAGATAGGCACGAGGACAAATTTGGCCCCAGTGGACTGGGCAGGAAGACTAAAAAGTAGGACAGTTGATGAACACCAGCAGATGTTTAACGAGCTATTCAATTCTTCCTAACTGAAATATATTCTCGAGGAAGAAAGATTGTACGGGTGGGAAAAACATCCATGGCTAAGCAAGGAAGTCAAAGATAGCATAAAGACAAAAACTACGGCACACAATATTGCAAAGGCCAGTGGCAGGCTGGAAGTTTGGGAAAGTTTTATAGATAAACAAAGGATTACTAAAAAGTAATAAACAGAGCAAAGGTAAATTATGAAAGAAAACTAGCGCAAAATATAGAAAAGGAAAGCAAAATCTCCGCCAAGCATATAAAAAGGAAAAGAGTAGCTAAAGTGAACATTGGTCCCTTGGCGGATGAAATCGGTGAGTTAATAGTGGGGAACACAGAAATGGCTGAGAGGCTAAATCAATATTTTGCCTCCGTTTTCACGGTGGAGAACACGAACACCATCCCAATCGTAACAGGTAATACTGAGGTAGAAGGTCAGAACAATCACCATCAAAAGGAAAAAAATGCTAAACAAACTATTGGGATTGAAGGCAGACAAGTCCTCGGGGTCTGATGGCCTACATCCTAGGGTCTTAAAGGAAGTGTCAGTGGAGATAGTGGATCTATTGGTTATAATATTCCAAAATTCCCTGGAATCGGGAAAGTTTCATATGGATTGGAAAAATGTTAATGTAACGCCCATATTCAAAAAGGGAGGGAGGCAGAAAGTAGGAAACTGTAGACCAGTTGGGCGGCACGGTAGCACAGTGATTTGCACTGTTGCATCACAGTGTCAGTGACCCAGGTTCGATTCCCTGCTTGGGTCACTATTTGTGCAGAGTCTGCACGTTCTCCCCATGTCTGAGTGGGTTTCCTCCGAGTGCTCCGGTTTCCTCCCACAAGTCGTGCATGTTAGGTGAATTGGACATTCTGAATTCTTCCTCGGTGTACCCGAAAGGCGCAGTAGTGTGGCAACTGGGGGATTTTAACAATAACTTTATTGCAGTCATAGTTTAAGAATATGGGGTAGCAGATTTAAAACAGAGATGAGAAGAAATTAATTATCTCAAAGGGTCACACCTGCGGAATCCACTACCCTAGAGTGTGGTGGATGCTGGGACATTGAGTAAATTTAAGGAGGAGATAGAAAGATTTTAAATTAGTAATGGGTTGAAGGGTTATTAAAAATGGTCGGGAAAGTGGAGTTGAGGTTGAGATGAAATCAGCCATGATCGTATTGAAGGGAGGAGTGGGCTCAAGGGGCAGAATTGCCTGCTCCTTCTCTTAGTTCATTTGTTCGACTCAAATGGGAGACCCCTTATTTTTAAACTGTGTCCCCCAGATCTGTTTTCTCCCTCAAAGGCAATGTAATAGTTAACAATTTATTTTAATGATTGTCCTTATGTTTTTATTTGCAGATACATTTTAAGAATTTTGCAAGTCGCCCCTACAGTATCTACCCTCATGGTATAACAGTTGATAAGCAGAATGAAGGTACTACCTACCCTGGGAATTCCACAGGTAAATTGGTTTTATTTAAATTCTTTACAGCATAATCATCTGGAATTAAGAATGTTTGACGTCAAAATATTGGGCGGGATTCTCCGCTCCCGGGACTAAGTGCCCGCGCCATCGCGTTTCACGACAGCGCGAACAGGGCCCGGGCACGACCTGTGGGGGCCAGCACGGCACTGGAGCAGTTCATGCCGCTCCAGCCTCCTTACACGGTGCCAAATAGGTGCAGCGCCAACCCGCGGATGCGCAGTTGGGGCAGCTCATTCCTGTGCATGCACGGGGAACTTCTTATGCACGCCGGCCCCTCGCCAACATGGCGCCGTGTTTTGGGGCCGGCCGTGGAAGGAGGAGGCCCGGGGGGGGGGGGGGGAGGCAGGCCCGCCGATTGGTGGGCCCCCTGATCGCGGGCCAGACCCGATCGGAGGCCCCACCCCTGGTGAAGGAGCCCCCCCCACACACAGACCGCCACCCCAACGTTCCCGCAAAGTTCCCGCTGACAGTGACCAGGGGTGGACGGCGCCGGCGGGATCCTGTCATGTCGGAGCGGCCGCTCGGCCCATCTGGGCCGGAGAATCGCCGCTCACTGTTTGCGGTGATTCTCCGAGCGGCCCGGCGCGATTCTCGCGGCGCTGGCTTCAGGGTTTGGGAGAATTGTGTGCGGGTGTCGGGGCGGCGTGGCACGACTCGCACGGTGCTCCGGCGATTCTTCCACCCGGCATGGGGGGAGAGAATACCGCCCAAATTGTCACACTATATAGTCTATTTTGTTATAGCCAGGTTCAGGTAATAACGTTAGTCGAGGCCTGCAAGCTACAGTTAATTCTGAAGGACCTTAAAATAGCTAATTTTAAAAAAAACTTTCCTCCATCTTTCTTTCAAAGTTTTGCATTAAATATGGCAAAATCAACGAGGGAAATTTGACCAAAAGAACCCAAATAAATTCGGAAAAATCTGTTCTTTTTAAAAAAGTTTTATTTTGAACATTGCTACAACTCAAGGCAAAAAGCTAAAAAAAACAACTACAGGAAAGTAACAGCCCACAATTATTTTCACAATTCATGGACACTATTAATGAAACTCACCATCAGATTCACAACTAACCCTGCGATAATACTTTTAAATTAAGAATAACATTGAAGGACTGTGCTTGGTGTCAAGTTTGACTCTGTGATAGAAGAAATGAAGAAGCTTGTTACTTTCCCATTTGGAGTTGTCTTATGGATGAGTTATATCAACCTGTATGTATGGCTCATTTCTTGGCTTACAGTGGTTTTAACTTCTAGTGGAATAATTTTAGTAAAGTGGAAGAATCAACGGGATCACACTTTTGCATCCCGATTAGTAATCAATTGTTTCTGTGCCTCATACCTCACACATGATCATCTCAGTGACCGTTAACTAGCAGCTCAACTACAGTGTAGGCTCCTATTGCTGATTTGAAATTGGAGACGATTCAATAGGATAGATCCAGTTGATGTTTAAGATCAGAAATCACATTCCGGTGGCAGTGATGTGTGGCTGAGCGGACGCACATCAGGTGGCTCTCCTCCCAAACAAACCCAACATAGTTAATTTATCAGAGATTTCGGCCTAAAAAACCAACAACACCCACCGAGCACAGGAGAAGAAAATGCCTGCGAACAATAGACCGAGGGGACGGCGAGAAATTAGAAGTAGCAGTGAAGGAAAGGGGCAGGATCAGCGGTCAAACGGACAGGTGGCCCCACAAGGCGAGGCGGAGACCCAGGCGAACCAGGAGGGGGAAAGATCAGCGAACTGAACGGCGGGTCAGGAGCAGGATACGACAATCCCCTGCCTCCCCCCCAAACACAGCGGGACGAATGGAGGACCGTATTAAAAAAGGAACTGAACGCAATGAAGGAAGCGATCAGGTTGGAGCTCCATGTGGTGATGAAGCAGGTGATGTCGGAAGCGCTAAACACCATGCAGCGCACGATAGAAGGCCTGGGACGGAAGGTGGAGGCCCAGGAAAGAACGATCCTGGACCTGGATTGTGGCTCTGGAAACCGAGGTGAAGAGGTTGGTTGTGGGCCAGGGGAGCCTAAAAGGGAAAGTGGAGGACCAAGAAAACAGGTCCAGATGGCAAAACATCCAAATAGTGGGTCTGAAAGAGGGGATAGAAGGAAGGGATCCAACAGGCTACATCACCCAAATGCTGGGCAAGCTAGTGGGGAAGGAGGACTTTCCAAACCCTCCAGAGCACACAGGTCACTTTGACCAGCACCAAAACCGGGGAGCTTCAAGTGGGTCCGCCAGACTAAATCATGCTCGTGGGAAGGGCGTAGAATCAGGGTAGTACCAGGACATTGGGGCGGACCTGGCAAAAAAGAGGGCCAAATTTAATAGAGCAAACTCGGCGCTCTCTCAAAGTGGGGTGTGCTTCGGCATGTTATTCCCGGCCAGACTCTGGGTGACGTATAAGGGTAAAGAACACTATTTCAACACCCCGTTGAAACTCAACAGGCCGGTGAGTTTGTTAAAACAAACAACCTTGAGGGAGAGCAGGCACGGCAGCGCTGAAAGTGGCAGGAGTGAATAGCACTGCTGCCTCATGGCGCCGAGGTCCCAGGTTCGATCCCGGCTCTGGGTCACTGTCTTGCGTGGAGTTTGCACATTCTCCCCGTGTTTGCGTGGGTTTCACCCCCACAACCCAAAGATGTGCAGGGTAGTCGGATTGGCCACACTAAATTGCCCCTTAATTGGAAAAAATGAATTGGGTACTCTAGATTTTTAATTTAAAAAAAGTGGCAGGGACAGAAGAGGAAAGAGACCGAGAGCAGAGGATGGACCGCAAACAGAGACAATTATACAAACTATGTTTCTATGCTTTAACGCAGGACTGTGCTGCCTCGTTTTCAGGTCCGTCTCTTCCCTCAATGTGATGAGGGGGAACAGGGGAAGGGGAGCGAGGATATGGAAAGCAGGCAAAGGGGCGAGATAAGGGGTGGGTAAAACAGGGCCAGGGCTAGACAAGCACTGGGAGGGGAGCCACCGTACTAGCAAGGAGGACTAGCACGGAAAGTGAGAGAGTAAGGGAGGCTGCGGCGCACCTCTCAGGGGAGAGGGAGCACCTGGCCAATCGGGGCGAGGACAGGGCAGAATGGGGGGGAGGGAGAATACAGGGGGGGGGGGCAGAGGAACCAGGGTTAAGGGGTGGGGTGGGGGAAGGGACAACGGGGGGAAGCGCAGGACAGAAAAGGAACACAGGGATTGATGAGTATCGAAACAGGCACAGGCCTCGGCAGACATGGAGCAAGCACCCACTCAGGAGGGCCCCTGGGCAGAGGGAGAAACTGAATCTTTGCTACTCTACAATGCAACTACAGTGACAGGAGAATGCTCTCACTGTGCTAGTGTGACTATTCTCTGTTTTTAATATCAGGCATCCTTGTGGCCCTTCACATTAAAATTGCCACGGGCAAATGTGTGCTGCAGGCAATGATCACTAGGAACTGGATCGAGACTTCCTTATTCTGTTTTACATAGTTCTCTTGTAGCCAGCAAAATTGAGAAACTTTCATTCTAGGTTGAAATCAAACTCCTGTCCCAGAGGCCAAAAGAAGGTATACTATCTACTGTGTCAGGAAATGAGGAGTGACAAGTGGATTGTTCAAAGATGGGAATTTATCTACTGAACTACAGAGATGAACTCCGTGTGACTTCTTCATTACATACTCTGGAGAATAATATGGTTCTTCATTTGGGTTAACATAACTAGTTTACATCAGGTGGATATTCTTCTACTCTCTGTGTAGCTTGTAAGCCTCTGCACAATGAAAATAGTCTTTATTAAAACAAGAACTGCACATCAAAGTGTATTGGAACTGGGAAAGCGGTTCATACTGAGATTCTACCAAGAATAATCTGAGGCAAAAATGAATTTGACTAACAAAGCTTTTGAAAATGTAAATGCATTCTTCTCTGTGTCTTTATTACGGCAGGCCTGTGCAGGGACTAGTTGCATTTCCCACCGAGTCATTTCTAAGGCAGTGTTAGCCACAATCTGAGTTTCAAAAAGGTATAACATCATCAAATCCACAAGTAGAGCGGCACAGTGGTTAGCACTGCTGCCTCACGCCGCCGAGGACCTGGGTTCAATCCCAGCCCCAGGTCACCGTCCCCGTGGAGTTTGCACTTTCTCCCCATGTCTGCGTGGGTCTCAGCCCCCACAACCCAAAAGATGTGCAGGGTAGATGGATTGGCCACGCTAAATTGCCCCCTAATTGGAAAAACTAAAAAAATATAATAAAGAAAACTCAGATCCATAAGTTCAGTTCACCTGGAGACAGGCCTGAGAGGAAATGGTTGCAGAAAAAGGGCTGAAAACATTCTGGAATTATTACAGAATTAAGTATTTAGATGAAATGATCAAATAGTTCATGGGGCACCATGTATTTAAGTTGGCTAGGATTGCTACCTGTATCTGCCCTGGTCGAAGTGTTCAATAGTCATTTAATGTAACTTTGCAGATACCACAAATCAAGTTAATCCTAATGAAACCTACATTTACACATGGAAGATTTATGAAGACGTTGGACCAACAATCATGGATCCCAGATGCCTAACAAAACTGTATCATAGTGCTGTGGATGCTACACGGGACATTGCGACAGGACTTTTTGGACCACTTCTAATCTGCAAGAGTCAATCGTTGAATTTCAGGAATTTACAAGTAAAGTAGCATTAACATGTTAACCATTAGAAACCCATCATTTATTTTATCTATGCTTGTGGATTTACTGTGGCATTGCTCATAGTAAATGATAGTATTTGTTTTTTGTAATGAGTGGGGCTCTTGTTATGGGCCAGGGTTTAGAGAACCCCAAAGTGTATCATGGAGTTCACCTGACCCACAACTTTTAATAGATTGTGGTATGGGGAGCACACGTCCCACTCCACAGGTGCGGTACAGCAGAAATGGAAACATATTTTTAAGGCAAAACAATGTTTATTCTATGAACTCAAGTTAACCTTTTTAAAACAAACAGTGAACATCGTAGCAACCATTAATTCAAATACAACCCTCAAAGAGTACAACACTAAGTATTGCTTACACTGTCCTTTTAACATCCAGAAGACTTACAAAAATATAACCTTTAACAGAAGCACATCAGGTTAAAGTCACTACTGAAAACATTTATAATTCTGAATTCACCAAATGATCAAGAGATAGTCTTTTCATGGCAGAGAGATCAACAGTACACCTGCTTGGTCTGGCTTCAGCTCCCACACTGAAAATGAAACTAAAACACACTCTGCAGCAAACAGCCTAAAGCGAAAGCAAAAAGCTGACAG
Organism: Scyliorhinus canicula; assembly: GCF_902713615.1. Lineage (NCBI taxonomy): Eukaryota > Metazoa > Chordata > Chondrichthyes > Carcharhiniformes > Scyliorhinidae > Scyliorhinus > Scyliorhinus canicula. Next base: position 55,867,438 of record NC_052152.1, on the reverse strand, counting down.
ACAGCCCAGCTCCACCCACACTCTGACATCACTGATAATCACCCATTTCTTAAAGGTACTCACCCACGTCACCCATAAATGACTGATTCTAATTAGGACTAACTTGCCTCAGTGGAGTGACGCCTGCGCCAGATTCAGAAGCGAATATTTCTGGTTGTTGTCAGGGGATACAGTTCCAAAGCAGGTGACAGACATTGTATGTTAAAAAAGTTGAACACTCATGTAAAACAGTTGTTCCAACGTGGACATGGTTAATGAAGTTTGCCTCAACTAGAATTTTAGGGTACTGTTTAGGAAAGATACACATTTATTATGTTGAGGAACAAAGCATTGCTCTTCATGTGCATTCAAACAAAGATTAGAAAATGGCAGAGAAACCTTTTTTTGAGAGTATTAGACACATTCAGCCGATTTGTTGCGCATGCCATAAGACTGAAGGCATTATCAATGAGAGGCATCTAACCTTTTTATTGATGACTAAGTGTTATTGTGATATGTGCAGTTTATCTTCATTTAAATCATAACGAGTAATAGTCATGAATATTGGCCAAATTTAATCTACTTTATGTTTTACACTTGCATCTTGAAAGATCTTGGGCGGGATTCTCTGTTTGTCGACGCCGATTGGGTGGAGAATAGGCTCCGGTGCCAAAATCATGGCAGGAGTCGATTTGATGCCAAATTGCGATTCTGGGTCACCTCGACAGCGGCATTGATGCGTGTACTGAAGGCATGTACAGTAAACACCTGGTCTCGGCCAGGGCCCACATGCTCCTGGCCAAGGTACACAGGGAGTGGATCATTTCCATCTGGGACTGCGCCATGTCATTCATTCACTGTGCCACCATGTTCTTGGTTTACGTCACATCAGCCAGTGATTGCGATATCTCACTCTGGGACTGGGCCACCTCCCTCTGTGTCTGCGCCATTTCAGCCAGCGCCTGGACAATGCCGCCGACATTCCCAGCCATGGCCTGCTGGACTGGGTCACGCTCAGGAGTTCCGCTGCGATGTCCAGATGGATCTGGCACATGGTTGTCTCTGAGACGGCTACCCTGTCCTGGGCCTTGACCAGAGTCTGCACAGAATTCCCCAGCCTTGGACATGCTGATCCATAGCCATGACCGTCGCCCCCAATGCCTCTACTGTGGACGCCACCCATGTGGAGTTGGCCTGGGTGGCACGCATTGTCAGCACCACCTCCTGCTGCTGGACGCGATTGGACTCCTCCAACTGCACCTGCAGGTGATGAATGCTCGCCGCCAACTCCTCATGTAGTCCCTGGCTCGGTGACTACACCTCCACTACGGATGGGACTCTCTGTTCCCGAAGCCCGGGACCTGTCTGGCCGGCAGCTCGTTCCTGGAGTTTACCTGCTCCCTCGGTTATACCTACCTCCAAATGTGTGGTGCGGACCAGAAAGTAACCAAGGAGCCCCTTCAGTAACGTGCCCAGAAGAGATGAGTGTCTCTTGTATCGTGGAGGGTGCTGGAGATAGCTGTGGTGGAAAAACACTGTCATCCTCCGACCCGAGCTCCAGGGTCTCCTGTGTGTGCAATCTGGGGGTGTGAGTGATGTGGGGGTGCAGGTGATGTAGGATGAAAGTGGTGTTGAGGGGCGGGGGCTGATGCACGAATTATAGGGAATCACAGCTAAGCAGAGTCTCACTTCCGCACCCATGGCTGAGCTCCATCATGGTGACCTTCCTTTCCTCCAGGCTGCCTGCCACGTTCATGGCCCTCTGTTCTGCCATGGTGAGGGGTCGCAGGTCTGGCGGTCCCTCTCCGTCTTCTCTCACTTCCATGGTTGTGCACGGCCTCCTCCTGGTGGGTAGGGGAAAGGTCAGTATTAGGCAATCCGTGCATGCAGCCCAGGAGGTGGGCAGCTGGTGGTCCTTAGTGGTCAGGGCACCCGGCCATGGTGCCTGGTATGGGTACTGACATATGGGGCAGAATGAGGGTTTGGCCCTCCTCCGGATTGCGGGGATGTGTAGAGTTATGGGTGTGTGGGACTGCAGTTTGTGCCGGGGCACAGTGCTGCCTACTCACCCTGGCCGCCCTGAGGAGATTGTGTAGTTTCTTCTGGTCTACGTTGCCGATGGTGCTGACTGCCTCTGCCACCTGTGCGCAGACACGACGAATGGCGGCAGCCGGCAATCTCCTTCTCGGGCTGGGGTACAGGGTCACCTTCCTCTCCTCCACAGCATCCAGGGGGGTCTCCAGCTCTGCGTTGCTGAATCTGGGTGCCGCTCTTCTTGCTGCCATCTTGTTGGCTGGGATGGTGTGTGTGGGGAGTGAAGTGTGTATATGCGGCTGCAGCTTGTCAGCCTCCTGAGTGTCAATCGCAAAACTGACAAACCTGGCACCGTGTTGCATTACAATCGAATGTTCCGGGTGGCACCTGTGCTAGCCCCTCAACAGTAGCAGAATCGATCCAGGTGCGGCGCCAGTGTTTGTGGCGTGAAAGTCCATGGATTCTGCGTTGACGTCAACACTTAAGTCTCATAAACAGAGAATCCCGCCGCTTAATTTCATTTGCATTTGCTGATCATTTCCTCCAGTAGACAGAAATTGAAGCTGGGGGACAATTCTATGTGTCAGCAACTAAACATTAGTTCCTCATGGCCAATGTATGAATGCGAAGAGGTCAATGGGCTATGTAACTGTAGAAGGTATCACAAAGCCTGATCCTCTCCCAGCCAACCTGATCTTGTCCTCGGCTTGTGTTTCTGTGTTTTCACACTCTCCAACATTGAGCTGGTACTTTTCCGTATGCGCCAGCATCACACCAGGCAATTAATATATGCTCTTAGCAAGTTCTTTCAAAATTGGATGTATGTTCATAAATTCTGTGCAATTTAGTAATGTCCAAAATTAAAGATTTATGGCATTCTTGAAGAACCGTAAAGAATATCACGGGTCCAAAACCCTGGTGTAAGTACCAAATGAGCCCAGTGACATTCTTTGGTGGTGGCACTGGTAAAGTAGGATGAGAGCAAGATCTCCCCTCTTGAATAATAGTGGTGGTCGCCCGCATCAATTGGGTCCCATTCCGCCCTCTATATAAAAGGGACTGAAATTCAAAAATTCCAAATATCTTCAAAGTTGCAGAACAAGTCCCAGCCCTGCACCTCCTAGGTGGGCCCCAAATTCACCATTTGGTAGACAGCATCAATATTCCTTTGAAGCTGCGGCAGCCACGCAGGGGCAACCATTAAGGTGCGCGCACGCATGGCCACTCGACAATCTTAAAGGGACCGCACAGTGCAATGAATAGGCCATCCGTAGCAAAGGGACAATATACTTTCCATAGCAGGCGAAAATCCAACATTGTATCAGTTAGGTAGGGGAAACAACATGACAAAAGACAAGGAGGCCGAAAATCTGTGGCACATCTAATGCAATCTGCCCAAATAGCGACAAATTAGGCGAGTTTGGTAATGGCAAAATCCCACCACTACTTGGCCAGTGTAGATCCTCTACAAACCCAAAACAAAAGGACTGGCACAAGATGGGCAGCAAGGTAGCATGGTGGTTAGCATAAATGCCTCACAGCTCCAGGGTCCCAGGTTCGATTCCCGGCTGGGTCACTGTCTGTGTGGAGTCTGCACGTCCTCCCCCTGTGTGCGTGGGTTTCCTCCGGGTGCTCCGGTTTCCTCCCACAGTCCAAAGATGTGCGGGTTAGGTGGATTGGCCATGCTAAATTGCCCGTAGTGTCCTAATAAAAGTAAGGTTAAGGGGGGGGTTGTTGGGTTACGGGTATAGGGTGGATAGTGGGTTTGAGTAGGGTGATCATGGCTCGGCACAACGTTGAGGGCCGAAGGGCCTGTTCTGTGCTGTACTGTTCTATGTTCATACCTTATTTCAATTGGCATGTAGTTCACCAATGTGACACTAGACTGGGAAGAAGTTAACACACAAGCTGGGGCTCTTGTTCCCCAGTCACAAGCCATCTTGTGCCAGTCCTTTTGTTTTGAGTTTGTAGAGGATCTACACTGGCCAAGTAGTGGTGGGATTTTGCCATTACCAAACTCGCCTAATTTGTCGCTATTTGGGCAGATTGCATTAGATGTGCCACAGATTTTCGGCCTCCTTGTCTTTTGTCATGTTGTTTCCCCTACTTAACTGATACAATGTTGGATTTTCACCTGCTATGGAATCTAATTTTAGAAGATAAAAGACATTTGGGCTGGGGAGGCTGTATCACATCTCAGGCCCTTACCATCGCTGACCTGATCACCACCCTGCCCCCCCCCCCCCCCCCTTCCCCAATCAAAGGGAAATGGATTTCATGAGCTCAGGCTACATAGCTGCAAAAAAGATGTAGAGATCTATTTATACAAGGAGAAAGGTGTTAATAGATGGATGTAGATTAGGGGAGTGAGATGTGGCAGGGGCACAAATTTCCACCCAGATTTCCTCCAACCACCATTTCTGCCAACAGGGGATTATTGACAGCACACGATCGACGGGGCACCAATACTAATGAAGGGAATGTTGGAAGCCAAGGGATTAATCGTGAGATCCATTCCCTTTTTTAATGCCTCTCTTTATGTCACTCTACTCTTGCAAACGTTTACCAAAGTTTCTGGGGAAAAGGCTCTTCAGGCTCTCTGCTCCTTTATTGGTGCCTTCCCCTCTCTACAGGAGAATGTCACACTGGCATTTTATTTCCCAACTTGCTCTTCTTTGGTGAAGACCCTCACCAAATGAGTCAGAATCACGGTGGGGTCAGGTTGGAAGGTAGATGTCTCGCTCTGATGTTCCTTCAGCATTGAGCATGTCCAAGTGGAAAATCCACTCAAAACTGTCATACTCGAATCTCTGAAGATCTTCTGGGTTTTCATTCTATCTGATTTAGATAAGAGTGGATGAAGAGCAACACGTCATATTTGCAGCATTTGATGAGAACCAAAGTTGGTATATTGATGAGAACATTCAGTCATGCCTGAATGCTTCCAGTGTTGACCCCACAGACCCCGAATTTTATGAATCAAACATCATGTACAGTGAGTAGATGTCTACTGGTTTTTCTTGCCCTTCAAGTTAAGAAATTAAAATTCATAGGCGATTAGATCTGTAACTGGTTTCTGGACCCAAGATGTGTCACATGGTTTTAATAGGCTCCATGTACAACATGTGCCAGTCAATGCAGAGCAATTATCAACAAAGTCGAGCATGTTAAAATGTGCAGAAAAACTAGTCACTCTTGAAGGAAGCACCTAATATTGTAATTCTCTTCACCCCAGTACAGTACTATGTTACACAGGAGCTGCACTCAGCCAACTTCAGTGGGCATGCAATTGAGCTGATTCTAGTTGTTGGCGATCAATTGGATTCATCTGATCCCATTGCATTTCCCTGCCTTGATTTCCCAGAGAAATTCTAACAAGATCATTACCGTTGTAGATCATCATAGAATTTACAGTCGAGAAGGCGACCATTCGGCCCATCGTATCTGCACCAGTCCTTGGAAAGAGCACCCTACCTATGCCCATACCGCCACCCTAACGGCGTAACCCCATCTAACCCTTTTTGGACACTAAGGGCAATTTAACATAGCCAATCCATCTAACCTGCACATCTTTGGACTGTGGGAGGAAACCGGAGCACCCAGAGGAAACCCACGCAGACACACGCAGGCTCCGCACAGATAGTGACCCAAGCCGGGAATCCAACCTGGGACCCTGGAGCTGTGAAGCAACTTTGCTAACCACCGTGCTACCATGCTAGCCATGGTGGCACAGTACTGCATCACAACTCCAGGGACCCAGGTTCAATTCCGGCCTCGGGTGACTGTCTGTGTGGAGTTTGCACTTCTTCCGTCTGCATGGGTTTCTTCTAGGTGCTCCGGTTTCCTGCCACAGTCCAAAAATGTCCAGGTTAGGTGGATTGGCCATGCTAAATTGCCCCTTGGTATCCAAAAGGCTGGGTGAAATTGCGGGAATGGTTTGGAGGCGTGGACTTAAGTAGGATGCTCTTTCCAAGGGCCGGTGCAGACTTGATGGACCGAATGGCCTCCTTCTGTATTGTAAATTCTATGATTGCCTACAATGAACAACCTCCTCTCTATATTTTCTCTTGTTTATTTATGCTTTCCTTCTCTTAAAGGAGAAACTACAAAAGCCTTTATTTTGGGTCTTGGTGTTTATCTAAAAAATGAACAAGAGTTTCCAGTGGCACATTATGTCCAGATATCAATGACGGATTATGAAGGTTTTTTTTTGTTCTTGGCAGCTAATTTCCATGGCAACATCAAACTTTCCCAGGTTCGAGTACCGATAGCATTGGCTAGATGAACATTAGAGCTACTTTTATCCAGGCATCACCAAGGTGACACAATCCCAACCTCCAAAAAACATCTTTTCAAGGACTAATTCAGTTTATCTCCCTTCTTCCTCTTTCATTTTATACTTGACCAATTTATTTATCTTAGTGGTTTGAGAATTCGGAGAAATAAGACTCCACTGCCATCATTCAAATTTAAGATCCAGACAAACAAAAACACTGCGGCAACCTTGGATTACAAACAACAAATGATTAACCAACACTGGTTAGCACTGTTGCTTCACAGCTCCAGGATCCTGAGTTCAATTCCCAGCTTGGGTCACTGTCTGTGGAGTCTGCACGCTTTCCCCAGGTGCTCCAGTTTCCTCCCACCGTCCAAAGATGTCCAGGTTAAGTGGATTGGGCATGCTGAATTGTCCCTCAGTGTCCAAAAAGGTTAGTTGGGGTTACTGGGTTACGGGGAGAGGGTGGAGTGGTGGGCTTAAGTAGGGTGCTCTCCAAGGGCCGGTGGAGACTCGATGGGCCGAATGGCCTCCTTCTGCACTGTAAATTCTATGATTCTAACCCATGACCCAAGCCAGTCCCATAGGACTGAGCATTTTACACCCTGATGCTTCATGGGTTTTTTTCATAAAATAGTAATTTTAGCCACATTTAAACTTTTTGCATTCTAGAGCAGGTCTTTCCAAACTCTAGTTCCTGAGCTGATCAAGAAGTAAAGCTCTCCCCACTTTCTCAGCAACTGAAGCCTCCGCTACCCGCACCCCCCCCCCCCCACCTCCCCCCCCCCCCCCCCCCCCCACCCCCTTGTACCAACAGAAGCATCCCCCTTCCCTTTTTCTCACCTCTTTACAGTGGTCCCTCTGAAGACTGAGGCACTAAAATGGTGTCACAGTAGGAAAACATTTGAGAAGCATTAAAACAAATTAACGTTTGAACAATTCCGTTTTCAGCCATAAATGGTGTTGTGTACGACAGCCAGGAACCTTTACCGTTGTGTGAAGGAATTGTCACATACTGGCATATCTCGAGTATTGGTGCCCAAGATCACGTGCAGGCAGCTTACTTCCACGGGCACACCTTCAAACACAGGAAAACTAATGAAGACGTGATCCCCCTCTTCCCTTTAATCGGTGAAACTCTAGCCATGCAGATGGACAGTTTGGGTGAGTAGCTTAATTTCTACTGTATTCTGTACAGAGTGTATTTCACCAGGTAATTTACAATAGGAAAAATTAGCAACCAAGCAACCACTCAATGACCACAGAGTAATTCTTTAGATTTAACATTAAATCAGCACCACTCTTCAGCATATCATTTTCTTGTTGGTTTCAAAGGATATTATGGACAACAAAAAGTTCCTTTCCAAAAGTTGTGTCTCCAAAAACTTATTTTGTGTTTGTGACTGTTTTGGAAAATAAACAAAATACTGCTTTTGCATTCCTGTCTTAATGGAGCACAGAACGTCCAAGTTACTGGGCTGCCCTAACAGGGGGGACAAGTAAGTGAGATTGGAATATTTGGGAGAAGTGACTGAATGCCTGGTCAAACAGGCTGGTGTTTAAGAAGGATCTTAAGTGTGGTTAGAGCAGTGAAGTTACAGAGAGGTTTAAGGAGAACGTTTCACAGTGAATTGCACCAAAGTTGGGGTGAGAGGGATTGAAAGGCACAGCGCTACAAGACAATGTAGGAATTTAAAGTTGAGGATGAAGAATTTAAACTTTTTTAGATCGCAAGTCCAGTGTAGATCAGCAAATATAGTAGTGATAGGCGGGCAGGACGTAGTGGAGGACAGGGTGTGGTGAATGTATAATATAAATTCACACTGTGTATCACTGTGTCCCTGTGGGCTCTGTATGTGAGCCATTGCGTGGCTCTGCTCACAGGGGGAGATGAGGAGGTTGTACAGGGCTCCACCCTTGGCTCCACCCATGGCTCCGCCCATGGCTCCTCCCACAACCGGAAGTATAAAGTGCTGCGGGCTTGTGAGCCTGTCTTCAGTTCATCTAATCGCAGGCAGGCTCAGTTGTAAGTCGATTAAAACCACAGTTTACTTCTACTCGTGTCCTTGAGTGAATTGATGGTCGCATCAATTTAATCGACTTAAAAAAACTACCATGGAATCAGCCCTCAAACCTGATCGACTTGTTGCTAAATGTTGCTAAGTGTGCTTTACACTTAATTTGCTCTGTTTAATCACCCTGCTCTAGAGTCGCCAGGTATCTTTATGATACCACCACAAGGTTCAAGTTCAAGTGCTGATCAATAACTTAATACACCAGTTAGTAAGGTTCAAATCAAAACACATTTATTATACACACAGTCAATCGCTACTCATGCATAAAATACTATTCACTAGGCTATCACTAACACTAACAGGCCAATACTTAGCTTTGGAAAAGGGACCCACTAGGTCAGGGGAACAATTGGCCTCTCGTTCGATCCTGAGACTGCAGGCTTCCAGCTGGTATGGACTAATGGTTAGGAGCGCCTATCTCGTAGCGTGCATTGACTGGACACTTACTTGTTGGTGCAGCTGCTAGGCAAGTCTCTCCGAGTTGAGAGTCACAGTCAAGAGTTCTTTGAGAGCTGCCAAGATAACGAACTGAACTTGGGAACTTGGGGGCAACCCTGCCTGGTCCCTCGGTAAAGCCGGAAGTACTCCGACCTCCTCCCATTCGTGGCCACACACGCCATCGGGGCCTCATATAGCAGCCTCACCCATCAATAAACCCTTCACCAAATTCAAACCTCCCCAACACCTCCCATAAGTACCCCCACTCCACTCTATCGAATGCCTTCTCCGCATCCAGCGCCACCACTATCTCTGCCTCCCCCTCAATCGCCGACATCATGATGACATTCAACAATCTCCGCACATTCGTGTTCAGCTGCCTTCCCTTCACAAACCCTGTCTGGTCCTCGTGTACAACCCCTGGCACACAGTCCTCTATCCTGGTGGCCAGGATTTTTGCCAGCACCTTGGCATCTACGTTGAGGAGAGATATGGGCCTGTATGAACCACACTGCTGGGGGTCCTTGTCCCTCTTTAAGACTAACGAGATCAGCGCCCGCGACATCGTCGGGGGCAAAGTCCCCCCTTCCCACGCTTCATTAAGTGTCCACACCAGCAAGGGGCCCACGAGGTCCACAAACTTTTTATAAAATTCCACCGGGAACCCATCCGGCCCTGGTGCCTTCCCTGACTGCATCTGCCCGATCCCCTTAACTAGCTCCTCCAGCTCAATCGGCGCAACCAAACCCTCCACCTGCTCCTCCTGCACCTTCGGGAAAGAAAGCACGTCGAGGAACCTCTCCATTCCCCTCCTCTCCCCCGTTGGCTCTGACCGGTACAGTTCCCCGTAAAAGTCCTTGAAGACCTCATTCACCTCTACCCCTTCCACACCACATTCCCACTCTTGTCTCTCACTCCAGCAATTTCCTTAGCCGCATCCCGCTTGCGGAGCTGATGAGCCAGCATCCTACTCGCCTTTTCACCATGTTCATACACTGCCCCTTGTGCCTTCCTCCACTGTGCCTCCGCCTTTCTAGTGGTCAGCAAATCAAATTTAGCCTGCAGGCTGTGCCTCTCCCCCAACAGTCCCTCCTCTGGTGCCTCTGCGTACCTCCTGTCTACCTCCAGCATCTTTCCCACCAGTCTATCCCTCTCACTCCTCTCGCTCCTCTCCCTGTGTGCCCGGATGGATATCAGCTCCCCACGAATCACTGCCTTCAGGGCTTCCCAGACCACCCCCACCTGGACCTCCCCCGTATCATTCACCTTGAGGTACCTCTCAATACTTGCACGGACCCTCCTACACACCTCCTCCTCCGCCAACAACCCCACATCCAACCGCCACAACGGGCGCTGGTCCCGCACCTCCCCCATCTCCAACTCGATCCAATGCGGAGCGTGGTCGGAGATTGCAATGGCCGAATACTCGGCCTCCTCCACTCTCGGAATCAGTCCCCCACTCGCCACGAAGAAGTCTATCCGAGAGTAGACCCTATAAACGTGGGAGAAGAAAGAGTACTCGCGTGCCCTCGGCCTTACAAACCTCCATGGATCCACCCCACCCATCTGGTCCATAAACCCTCTCAGTACCTTGGCCGCCGCCGGCCTCCTACCCGTCCTAGAGCTGGACCGATCCAGTGAAGGATCCAACACCGTATTGAAGTCCCCCCCCCCCCCCCCCCCCCCCCATGATCAGACCTCCCGCCTCTAGATCCGGGACCCGTCCCAAAATACGCCTCATAAAGCCCGCATCGTCCCAATTTGGGGCATACACACTAGCAAGTACCACCTTCTCTCCTTGTAGCCTGCCCCTAACCATAACATACCTACCCCCCTTATCCGCCACCACCTCCGATGCCTCAAACGACACATTTTTCCCCACCAGATTCGCCACTCCCCGGTTCTTCACATCCAACCCAGAGTGGAAAACCTGCCCCACCCACCCCTTCCTCAGACGGACCTGATCCGCCACCTTCAGGTGGGTCTCCTGAAGCATTGCCACATCTGCCTTTAGCCCCCTCAGATGAGCAAGTACCCTCGACCGCTTCACCGGCCCATTCAATCCTCTCGCATTCCAGGTGACCAACCGGATCAGAGGGCGTCCCGCCCCCCCCCTCCCCCGTCGACTAGCCAAACCCCGTCGACTGCCCGCCCCAGGCCAGCACCCCCCGCCCGACCCAGTCCCCACAGCGACAACACCTCACCTCTGTCCCCCCGGCCCCCACCAGCTCCTTCCTGACCCTGCCAGCAGCAAAGGTATTCCCCCCCCCCCCCAAGGCTAGGAACCCTCCCAGCCGCGAACCGTCCACCATTGTACTTCCGTGGGTCAGCTAACTTCTGCTGACCCCGGAAACTCCCGCCAATAACCCGACCCCTCCCAAAGTGGGATCATCCCCCATCCTATCCCTCCTCCAGGCACCGCTCCAGCGCGGGGAAGTACCAGTTAAGGCCCCGCCTCCCCTGTCATCGTCTCCACCCCCCAGCCCCCAGCGCGGGAAACCAGAGGAAAGCCCGCGCTTTCGCACTGCCCCACCGCACCCTTCTGACGCAGCTCCCAAATACCAGCCCCACTCCATACCCCCAACCCGACATAGAATACAACAAACCCCCCCCAACCCTCCCCGCAAGAAACAAAACTCAAACAATGCCCCACAGCACAAAAAAAAACAGAACAACACCCCATAAATAACCATATCAAAATTGCAAAAGTACAGAAAAAGAGAACACAGCAACAGCAGAAACCAGCAATAAAGTATTACAACCGACCCCGCAACCCCCAACCCCTAGTTCAAGTCCAGTTTCTCCGTCTGCACAAAGGCCCATGCCTCCTCCGGGGAATCGAAATAATAATGCCGGTCCAAATAAGTTACCCACAGGCGTGCAGGCTGCAACATTCTGAACTTTATCTTTTCTTGTAAAGCACCTCTTTCGTCCGATTAAACCCGGACCGCCGCTTAGCCACCTCCACAGTCCAATCCTGGTAGATCCGTACTATCCCTTTCTCCCACTTGCTGCTCTTCACCTTCTTGGCCCAGTGCAGCACACACTCCCGATCACTGAACCGGTGGAACCTCACCAGCACCGCACGCGGGTGTTCATTCTCCTTAGGCCTCCTGGCGAGTGTCCTGTGGGCTCCCTCCAGCTCCAGGGGCAGATGGAAAGACCCGGCCCCCACTAGCAAGTTCAGCATCGTAGCCACGTAGGTTGTCAGGTCCGACCCCTCCAGCCCCTCCGCAAGGCCCAAGATCCGCAGATTTTTCCGCCTCATGAGGTGATCAAGCTCCTCGAAGCGGTCCTGCCACTTCTTGTGGAGTGCCTCGTGCCCCTCCACCTTACTCACGAGGACCACGGCCTCCTCCTCTCGTTCAGTGGCCTGCGTCTGCAATGCCTTGATGGCAGCACCCTGGGTCGTCTGAATCTCCGAGAGCCTTTTGTTCGTTTCCTGCAGAGAGCTCAGTACCTCAGCCTTGAAATCTGCAAAACAGTGGAGGAGAGCAGCTTGTTGCTCCTGGGCCCACAGCTTCCACTCCTCTGGAGCTCCGCCGGCCGCCATCTTGGATTCCTTCCCCCATTTTTTCTGGGGAGCTGCTGCTGTTTTATCCCCCTTTCCACTCCGAGTTCGAGTCATGAACTGCGGAGAAAGTCGATCAGCACACCTTCTCCCACCGGGATACGTCGAAAAATTTCCGTTTTGGGCTCTAAAAAGAGCCGAAAAGTCCGTTTGAAACGGGAGCTCCCAAATGTGCGGCGTCCTACGTCATCGCCGCCACTGGATGTCCTGCAATTTCTAATATACGGGAGATTTTGCACCTGAATGTTTTTCTGTCCTTGGCTGAATTTCCCTGCATTCTTAGCGAATCTCCATTTTAAAGTTGGGAAGTGGCCAACCCAGGTGGCTACAGACTGGAACTCAATCCATAGGCCGCAGAAGTGAAGGAAATATTTCTGCATTGGCTTCGGTGCTTCAAGGCCTACCTGGCTGCGTTGACTACCTCCGCTGTTACTGAAGAGCAGAAACTCAGTCTTCTACACGCACCGGTGAGCCATCGCATTTCAACTCAACTTGATAGTACCGACTCGTACACCGAGGCCATCGCGATACTCGACCGCCTGCACGTGCGGCCTGTAAATGAAGTTTACGCACGGCATATCTTTATATCTTTACTACCCGCCGCCAGCTCCCTGCAGAGTCGCTAGAAGACTACCAGCGCGACCTAAAAGCTCTAACACGGGAATGTAACTTCCAGGCTGTGATAGCCTCCCAGCACATGGAACTCGCCGTCCGAGATGTGTATGTTGCAAGGGTCCGATCCAATTATGTGCGCCAGCGTCTCCTCGAAAAAGGGGCCCAGAACCTGGAGGACACAGTAACACTAGTGATCTCGTTGGAGGGCGCTTTTCAAAGTTTAAACTCGTTCCCAGCCGACCCGCGACCCCATCGTGGACCCCCGGCCTCAGAGACTACCCCAGGCCTGCGCCACGCAGCCACCCGCCGACCACGGAGCGCCATCGTGCCACTTTTGCAGCCAGCCCCAACACCCACGGCAGCACTGCCCGGCCCGCAATGCGACCTGCAGTAGCTGCGGACGGAAAGGACACTTTGCGAAGGTATGCCTGGCTAAAACCAAAACCTCAAACTCGAACGCTACCCAGAACAATCGCCCCTCCAACTCACAGGCCCGCAGACCCCGCAATGTGGCAGCGTGTCTGCCGACTCCGCCTCCGCACGACATGTGCGACTCATGGGGGCCGCCATCTTGGCAATCCTCCCCCTGGTGGCCGGCCATGTGCGATTCATGGGGGCCGCCATCTTGGGCGCCATCTTCCTCGCCGCCCGCCACATGCGATCAACGGGGGTGGCCATCTTGGACACCATCTTCCTCACCGCCCGCCACGTGCGATCAACGGGGACCGCCATCTTGGCCATCACCCAATATGCAAATCGACGATTATGACCTCCGCAGACAGTCATCATGGGGCCGTTCCAGCACTGCTGATCAAGCCACCAACTACCCACAACTCAACACAGTCACTTTGGACCAGTCGCAACCAAAGCACCTCAGAAGCTCCATGATGTCCGTTCAAGTCAATGGATACAAGACACCGTGCCTCTTCGACACCGGGAGCACCGAGAGCTTCGTTCATCCAGGCCTGGTAAGACGCTGTTCGCTCCCGATATTTCCAGCACGGCAAACTATCTCCCTCGCCTCGGGGTCGCACTCTGTCTAGATACTAGGGCGCACGGTTGCCACACTAATAATACAGAGCGCCAACTACTCCAACTTCCAACTGTATGTCCTCCCAGACCTCTGCGCCTCTCTCCTACTCGGACTCGATTTCCATTGTAACCTCAGGAGCCTAACACTCAGCTTCGGCGGACCCCTGCCCCCTCTCACTATGTTCAGTTTAGCAACTCTAAAAATCGACCCCTCTCCACTCTTTGCTAATCTCACTGCTAACTGCAAACCCGTAGCCACTCGCAGCAGGAGGTATAGCCTGCAGGACAGGGTGTTTATTAGAGCCGAAGACCAGTGCCTCTTACATGAAGGAGTCATAGAGGCCAGTAATAGCCCCTGGAGAGCTCAGGTGGTGGTTGTCAAGACCGGGGAAAAGTTCTGGATGCTGGTTGATTACAGCCAGACCATTAACCGGTTCACGCACCTCGATGCGTACCCCCTCCCCCGGATTGCAGACATGGTCAATCAGATCGCCCAGTACCGCATCTTCTCCACGGTGGATCTGAAGTCTGCGTACCACCAGCTCCCTATCCGCCCGGAGGACCGCCACTACACAGCGTTCGAGGCAGACGGCCGCTTCTTCCATTTCCTCCAGGTCCCCTTTGGTGTCACGAACGGGGTTTCGGTGTTCCAACGAGCAATGGCCCCAATGGTGGACCAGTACGGGCTGCGGGCCACGTTTCCGTACTTGGATAACGTCACCATTTGTGGCCACGACCAGCAGGACCACGATGCCAACCTCCACCGATTTCTCCAAACCGCTCAAAAACTCAACCTCACACACAATAAGGAGAAATGCGTTTTCCGCACAACCAGACTAGCCATCCTCGGCTACGTCGTGGATAATGGGGTCCTAGGGCATGACCCTGACCGTATGCGACCCCTCTTACAACTCCCTCTCCCTCACTGTTCCAGGGCCCTCAAGAGGTGCATTGGATTTTTCTCCTACTACGCCCAGTGGGTCCCCCAGTATGCGGACAAAGCCCACCCACTATTTAAGACTACAGTCTTTCCACTGTCAGCCGAGGCCCGCCAGGCGTTCAACTGCATCAAGGAGGACATCGACAAGGCCGCCATGCGGGCGGTGGATGAATCCGTCCCCTTTCAAGTGGAGAGCGACGCCTCAGAGGTCACTCTTGCTGCCACTCTGAACCAAGCAGGTAGGACAGTAGCCTTCTTCTCCCGAACCCTCTCCGCCTCGGAACTTCGACACTCCTCAGTCGAAAAAGAAGTTCAAGCCATTGTGGAAGCAGTACGGCACTGGAGGCACTACCTCGCTGGTAGGACATTTACCCTCATCACCGACCAGAGATCGGTTGCCTTCATGTTCGACAACTCGCAATGGGGAAAAATTCAAAATGACAAAATCTTGAGGTGGAGGATTGAACTCTCCACCTATTATTATGATATTGTATACCGTCCGGGGAAGCTCAACGAGCCCCCAGATGCCCTGTCTCGCGGCACATGCGCCAGCGCGCAGGACGACCGATTACAGGCTATCCACAATGACCTCTGCCACCCGGGGGTCACCCGGCTCGCCTACTACATCAAGGACCGTAATCTGCCTTTCTCCACCGAGGAGGTTAAAGCTGCCACCAGGAATTGCCCGATCTGCGCGGAGTGCAAACCGCACTTCTATAGACCAGACAAGGCCCACCTGGTAAAGGCATCCCAGCCCGTTGAACGACTGAGTATTTATTTCAAAGGGCCCCTTCCCTCGACCAACCGTAATGTGTACTTCGTTAACATCATAGATGAATTCTCTCGCTTCCCATTTGCCATCCCGTGCCCTACGGTCCAGGAATCTCCCGACCTCCCACTGGCAGGAGGTCCTCCCCGACGTGCTCCATGCAATTAGGTCCCGAACTGGGTGAAGACACTGTGCAGGGCTCTGATGACTGTATGGGAGGTCATATCGGGGCACAGGATGGCAAACGGGAAGCGAGAGAATTCATCTATGATGTTAAGGAAGTATACATTACGGTTGGTTGAGGGAAGGGGCCCTTTGAAATAATCGGTCGTCCTGCGCGCTGGCGCATGTGCCGCGGGACAGGGCATCTGGGAGCTCGTTGAGCTTCCCCGGACGGTATACAATATCATAATAATAGGTGGAGAGTTTGATCCTCCACCTCAAGATTTTGTCATTTTGAATTTTTCCCCATTGCGAGTTGTCGAACATGAAGGCAACCGATCTCTTGTCGGTGATGAGGGTAAACCTCCTACCAGCGAGGTAGTGCCTCCAGTGCCGTACGGCTTCCACATTGGCTTGAGCTTCTTTTTCAATATGAGGAGGGACGGGTAAAACTGAGCGGAGCACGGAGGGTGTGGGCAGGGGTTTGGGTGCATGCATGGCTGTGGCACAACCAACCAACCGGGCCACACATGTAGCCCATGGCACATGGCTGTAGAGGTGGCAATGTGCCATTCCTAAACATGTTGTATAGCCCCCTACCCCCTGCAGATCCTAATGTTTGGGAAACCAGCCAGCGATGTTGGCCACCGTGGCCAGAGCCGCTGCCCTGCATGTGGCCCTGTGGCAGAGGCAGCTCAGAGTGGCGGCTGCAGCAGAGGGACAGGCTGCAGAGGGCCAGGTGGCACCTGCTCAGGCTGCAGGCCTGCCCGCCCGACAGGTACAGGAGGAGGAGGAGCAGGTGATAGTGCCAAGGCACCTGAGGCACCCCATGAGGCCTCGTGTTTACCGTCGCCGCATGTCCTTAGAGGACCTGCCGCACAGGACATGCAGGAGGAGACTCCGGATGAGTCGGAAAACCGTTGCCCATAATGCCACCTGATGGCACATCTGGCACCGCGTGGAACAGGGGGAGGACATACTATCCCGGTGGCCAACAAGGCACGGTGGCCCTGAACGTCTACGCCACGGGGTTGTTCCAGTCGCCGAGTGATGACCTGTCTGGTATCTCCCAGGCATCGGTGCACCGGTGCATCCGTGCAGTGACTGACGCCCTGTATGACATCGCGGACTGCTACATCCAGTTCCCGGAGGACCGCGCCCACCAGGGTGCCCGGATTCGCTGCCGTGGCAAGGATACCCATGGTCCAGGGGGCAATCGATAGGGTACACGTCACCATGCGGCCACCAGCAGAGAACATGAAGGGGACCTATTCCATGAACATTCAGGTGGTCTGTGACCACCGCATGAAGATCATGCACGTCTGTGCCCGGTACCCCGGCAGTGTGCATAACGCATTTATACTGGCACAATATTTCATCCCCACCATGTTCGAAGGGCACCCCTGCCCTCGGCTGAGGGGCTGGTTGTTGGGCAACAGGGGTTACTCGTTGGGTTAAGTCTGATGACGCCTATACGGAGGCCACAGATCGACGTACAATGAGGTCCATGCAGCAGCCAGTGGTGTGGTCGAGAGGTACCTTGGCTTGTTGAAGATGCGCTTCAGGTGCCTGGACCTCTCTGGAGGTGCCCTCCGTACCATTCGGAGAGGGTCGGCCGCATCATTGTTGTCTGCTGCGTCCTCCACAATATAGCCCAGCAGAGAGGCGATGTGCTGGAGGAGGAGCAGGCAGAGGCAGAGGGGGAGCCCGATGAAGGGGACGCCTCTCAAGATGAGGAGGAGGATGTGGAGCGGGGGGGGCAACAGACACAACATGGGGGCTGTATATGGCAGGGAGGTTGCACGACGCCACCGGCTTGGCGAGCGAGCACACGAGGCTTTGATCGCTTCACGTTTCACCAACTAAAGGGCGTAGGGGCTCGCTGAGCATGGGCACTGGCACCACCGTTCCGCCCAACCTCACCATCCAGCACCCCCCACCATCTGACAACTCTAGCTCCCACAACATCACATCCACAGCACCGTACACCTGCGGCACAATGGGCTGGTCGCACACGATTGAGTGTAGAAGCGGGTGTGATCAGTGCCATGTTGAATGATGACAACCCGCCCTGCGATGAGGTGTGAGCTCCGGATCGTTAGACAGCTACACCCTCCACCTGGGGTGGTCCCTGTATGCCTCACGGACACTCCATCACATGGCTATGTTGTGTAGCTGGCGTCGGTGTTCCGAGGACGGCGGGGGGCTGGGGAAACACACCCGGGCTCACTGTTGTACTGACCTTCGACCCCCGCACCACTCGGTCCCCTTCACGACCCCTCAGGCACCGGACATAGCACTGAGGCATTTTGCATTGGCCTAAGAGTGAGTTTAATTGGAACTAAGCTGTGCCCTGCACCCGTGCCAACTTACTATGTGTCAAACATTTAGGCCTTACGCGCCCTACCACTACGTCTTGGTGTTTCCCCAGATGGTGCAGCAGGAGTCGGCCTGGGTGGCAGCCATGACCGCGGTGCACCACTCCCTGCTCCTGGACGTGGATGGACTCCTCCACCTGCGTCTGCAGCTGCTATAAGCTGGCCGTCATCCCTTTGTCTACTCCCTGGGTGTCCAAATGAATTGTGTCTGTGGGTGGGTCTGGTAGGTCTAGGAACCCGGGAAGCGTCTGGGTGGCAGCTGGTTGCTGGGGCTGGGCTGCCCTCCGACCGTCCAGCCCCTCGGCTGCTCCTACCTCCACTTGCTGTAATGGTACAGCTGTGTGGTACGCACCAGTGAGTGTCCCAGAAGCCTCATCACTAAAGTTCCCAACCGAGGTGAGAGTCTCTGCGATGCTGGAGGGTGTGGGTGACGGCAGTGCTGCCAGGTCTCGGTCCTCATCGGATCTAAAGTCTGGGGTCTCCTGCGTCGAGCCTTGGCCCGATGGTCGTTGTGTCAGCCCCATCTGAGGGGCCCTGTCCGGTCTGTCCGTCATCTGTGTGGCTGTCCTCTGTGTGTCACTGTCCTGGCTCTCCGTCCTCTCTTCATCAGTGTCGTGGGTGTCCATCCTCTGTGTGTCCGTGTCCTGTGGTCCAGGGGCGGAGTAAGGCCTTCCTTGCCGTCTGCCCTCCCTGCCCTGGCGTGCGTCCCTGGGGGCATCTGAACCTGGCACTGGTCATGGGCGAGTAGCGCCAGACGGGCCGGGACGATCGTCGGCAGGTCCTGGAATTCACAAGACAACATGTATCGTTAGGCACGCGTACTGGAGCGAGGGGGTGGAGTGGGGGTGGTGAGGGGGTGGAGTGGTGGGTGGGGTGAGGGGGTGGAGTGGTGGGGGGGTGAGGGGTTGGGGGAAGTCTCGGAGTACTCACTCTGGCTGCCCTCGTCAGGTCGTGCATCTTCTTGCGGCACCGTTCACCCGTCCGTGAGGTGTGCCCACCGGTCTTACGGCATTGCCCACCTCACGCCAATTCCGCCAGACTATGCTGGCCATGTGTCGGCGGCCACGTCTTGGGCACAGAATCACCCACCTTTCCTCGACCGCGTCCAGCAGCGTCTCGTGTTCATGGTCCCTGAACATCTCGGCTGTCTTGGGGGCTGTGCGGCGATCGTGCACATGAAGTGACGTGGCGCTACGTCATCGGGCCGTCGTGCGATGATGACGCTGGTCTGGCGCCACGCCCTTCGCATTTCCCACGCCGTCCCTGCTGGCCCCTTTTGCAGCCCTGGATTGGTCCTGCGGGCGGCCCATTCGCACCATCGTAAACGTGACGCCGAGCACGGCGGCACGGACACTCTGCCACAGAATGAGAGAATCCCACCCAGTAATTCTCTGCCGCAGAATGAGAGAATCCCACCCAGTAATTCTCTGCCGCAGAATGAGAGAATCCCACCCAGTAATTCTCTGCCGCAGAATGAGAGAATCCCACCCAGTAATTCTCTGCCGCAGAATGAGAGAATCCCACCCAGTCATTCTCTGCCGCAGAATGAGAGAATCCCACCCAGTAATTCTTTGCCGCAGAATGAGAGAATCCCACCCAGTAATTCTCTGCCGCAGAATGAGAGAATCCCACCCAGTAATTCTCTGCCGCAGAATGAGAGAATCCCACCCAGTAATTCTCTGCCGCAGAATGAGAGAATCCCACCCAGTACATTCTCTGCCGCAGAATGAGAGAATCCCACCCAGTAATTCTCTGCTGCAGAATGAGAGAATCCCACCCAGTAATTCTCTGCCGCAGAATGAGAGAATCCCACCCAGTACATTCACATTTAATGCAACAGAATCTTCTAGTTTCCAACAGAGGCTCATTAGGAGTCAGTTACTTTGAATCATGTATTTGATCATTTTTACTTGAAAATGGCAGTGAATAAAAATGGGTATAATAGTAGAAAGCATTAGTGAACTATTCATCCATGTTTATTTCTGCTTTAATGATTCCCTCTGTCCAAACATCGGTTGCAGTTCCAATGAGGCAGTTTGATCACAGCCTATCTGTTCCTGACCAGCGTACTTTAAAAAAAAATGCTGTTACTGTAATGCTGGACATAATACTGCTATTATTTTGTATGAGGTACTTTGATTTGCTGCTGCTCTGCTGATATTGTGCATTGTTCCGTAGGTGAATGGCTTCTCGGAATTTTGAGTTCACGTCAGGTGACTTACGGTATGAGGTTAAGAATTAAAGTTTACCTATGTGGGGAAGAAGCCATTTCATACCCAATACATTACTTCAGGATTCAATCTAAGTCAGACAAAGTGTTGATCGAAGTGCCCGAGGAAACCAGTGCAGAAGTTCTTGATGACGAAACACTTGAACTACTGAAAGAATTAGGATTGCGATCATTCCAAAAACCACAAGTAGAACAGGCAGAAGATATTACCCAATTTATTGAAGGTAATTCTGATGACTCGAGAGAGCTCAACACTAATACATCCACGGAGCAAGGCAGCCAATTTCATTCAAATGTCAGTGGAACTCAGGATGAAGTGCCCGTCGATGCAAACAAAGTGATCAGTTTACCGAACAAAAGAATATCAGATGACTTGGAGTATGATTCGGATGAAGATGAACTGGGACAACCTGAGAAATTAAGTGAACGTGTACCTGAAGCGCCATTAGAAGAAATAGTCAGTGACATAACACAAATAGCTGAAACATTATCTGATTCACATATGCTGAATTTCACATCCATAGATGTTCATTTAAAGAATAATACTCCAGATATGAAGGAGGAAGATATTAACATGGAGATTTCTGGAAGCGGTTATGAAGAAAGGCATGACAATTATGTACTTCAAAATGCTGTGTCAAGCTCTGCCACCACAATTACCAATTTCCCATTTAATGCCAATGACATGAATGCTACAGTGAATTTCACTGTAAAGAGCAAGAGGAGTTTAGCTGAGATTCCTATGTCAGCATTAAAGCAAAGTCAAATAACTGCGGAGAACATCAGCTGTGTTAACATTACCGATGGCAAGCGAGAAGAGGAATCTGAGTTAGCCCCACGAGAAAAAAGTGCAGAAACAAATAGTGAAGGTGACAAAGCTGAAGCTTTCATAGGAGAGGGTGACAAAGTTATTGAAACACATACCGGCAATGAAATGTGTGACGGACAGAAAACCCACCAAAACAAAGGAACGGCAGTCAAAATAGAAACAAGTGTGGAGTTAGGATTGATTGGTGAATCACTGTTACAAGCTCATAATCAGACAATTGAACCACATAACAGCTCCAATTTCACCCAACAGGCAAATGCCATCCAACACTGTTTGGGTGAAGATTGTGTCCTCGATGAGATGACAAGGCCCAATATTGTTAATGAAATAATCACAGCACCAAATGGTACAGGCAGCAAAACAAAATATCCAGCTGACTTGTCAAAACCGGGTGTAGCAGCCACTTCACAAGCAACTAACCTTTCAGTCAGTTATGAACACAATCGAACTAACTCCAGTGAAAATAATAACGGTAAAAATAAAGTGACCGCGGATAATGAGCTGTCCGGTGAGATCGTGGAAAACTTCATAAATGTCTCAGAAGGACCAAGAATGGAGAGTGGCGACGATTCTGAAAAGGTGTTTATTTACTTAAAGAAGCACTTAACAGGTGACCACAGGGTTCGATTTCAGGGAGTTCCTCTAAATCCTGAAGGACGCCATTTGACATACCAAGTGGAGGGAAAGGGTGTTGGTGTTTCAACGCTTAAACATTTGAGAAGATATGTAAAGCTCACAACGCATAACAATTCTACTAAACAATTCAAAACGGTAGAATATGCCAGAAGGCAAGCTGCAGTTGAAATTATGATGAAACGCAGAAAGCTATCACAGGAACAAATGTCTCCTCGAGGTTTCAAGTCTGGGGTTAAATATAGAGTACGTATTCCTTTGGGCAATCAACATAGGCCGCCCAGAGGATTTCAACCTAAGCCTAAACATGCCGTAATTTATCAAGATGACAGCTCAAACGATATTATAGTAGGAATTCCAAAACGTAACAATGGTGTCACTCTTGATTATGATGAATACGTCGCAAATGCGAATGAAGACCTTGATGAAGGTGGTAAAAAACTGGATGAAGAGGAGACGAATTTTGATTCGATGAACCCTTATACTCATGACAGACGCACTCATTCAGATTTGTCCCGGGATCCTGAAATGATCGTCGAGCATTACTTACGTAGCCATAACGGGAATGTGAGGTATTACTTCATTGCTGCAGAAGAAGTTTTTTGGGATTATTCCAGAAATGCCATGTAAGTATAGAATTCTATGCCGTTTTGGAGTTTTGTTTGCGGTAATTTATCCTTGACACAGTCCATTGTGTTGTCCCCGCCATCTCTCTGCAAGAGCAACTCATCAAATCCAGTCCTGCACGCTTCCCCCTATAGCCCTAGAAATCTTTCCTCTTCGGCTGCTTATCTAATTCCCTTTTAAAAAACCCTGGTTGAATCTGCCTCCATCAGATCTTCAAGCAGTGCATTCCCATTCTAACTACTCACTGGATAAAAAAGTTAGTTCTTTTGCCATTCACTTAAATTATTGTCCTCTGGTTCATGACCCTTCTTCCACGAGGAACACATTCTCCCTATCCATTCTGTCGAGGCCCCTCACAGTTTTGAATCCCTCTGTCAAGTTTCCTCTCCGACATCTCTTCTAGATAAACAAGTGGGGCTTCTGCAGTCTGTTGAATCACTGAAGTCCCCATTAATCTTTTCTGCATCCTCTGGAAAGCATTCATATCCTTTCGAAAGCATAGTGCCTGGTTTAGCTCGGTTGGCTAGACAGCTGGTTTGTGATGCAGAGCAAGACCAGCAGTGAAGGTTCAATTCCAATAATTCATGAGGTTATTCATGAAGGCCCCGCTTGTTCAACCTTATCCTTTGCCTGTGGTTTAGTGATCCTCAAATCACCACCAGTCTACTCTCCCCCTTGAAGGGGAATACAGCCTGATAGTTAATAGGATCTATGGCAACTTTACCTGAAGCGCAGTGCCTAGAATGAAATACAATGAGCGCGATTCTCTCAAAAAAGCTTCTTAAGTTCACGTGTGGCGGGTTTTTCAGGGAGTTTCCTGCCGGCTCTGTTGGCGAGTTCCCCACCGCTATTCAATGACACTTAGCCCTGTTTTGGGCCCTGGTTTATCCCACACTTAGAATTTTTTTTCGCACTGGGTAACTGAAATCCGAGATCGGGCCACCATTTTGAAAGGGTGCCCTGATCTGGGCTGCCATTTTGGAAGGGTGCCCCGATCTCTGTGAGCTTCTGGGTTCCCACACCACCCGCCCACGGGCGATGTCATCCCCCCCACACACTTTGACACTACCCCACAACCCCCAAGTGAGGACACCCCACGATGGGGTCCTGGGGGAGCCCCCTTACAGCACCCCCTCCCTTCTAGGACCCTCACCCATCACCCCCCCAACCTCCCGGAGGCCCCTACTTACCTGTCCCGCACTCCCCCACCCTTCAAATCCCCCCTCCAACCTAATTTCATGGGCATGGCCCCCTTCACCCCGACCCTTGGCAGTGCCACTCTGATACTCTGGCACCCTTGCACTGCCACCCTGGCACCCAGGCACTGTTCCTGCTGACTTGACAGTACCATCCGGTTATCTGGGCAGTGCCAGGGTGGCAGCACCAAGGTGCTAGATGGGCAGCGCCAAGGTGCCACAGGGGGAGGGTCAGGGAGCCACCCTGCACTTGCCCTGACCACCCAGAGGTGTCCGATGGCCCGGGAGATCCCATCCGTGCCTTTCCACCTGATCCACGTTTGTGTGGACCAGCACTGGTCGGTGTCCGGCTGCAACCTCCCTGGAGAGGCCGAAGAATCGAGGGAGGCTGATGGGTCCCGGGCAGGTAGGTTGTAAATAGGCCTATGACCTACTTCCGCAAGCGTCATTTGGTCCTGCCCATTTGGGGCGGGATTCGGACTCCGTCGCCTCGCGGGTCTCCAGTGAACCACACGGAGCCTGTCGGGAGGCTCGTTGGAGGGCTTTCCCAGCATTCACCTACCACAACCAGGGAGGCTGTGCACTCCCTTGAGCGCAATGCGGCCGGAGAATCATGCCCAATACTTCAGTTGAGGCTTCACCAGTGTTTATTTTTTTTAAAAAGATTTATCATAACTTGCTTAGTTTTGCTCTCTTTGCCTCTATTGATAAAGTCTAATGTCCTCTCGTTAACCACTTTTTCAACCTGCTCTGCTCTCTTCAATTATTTGTGTATATGTATCCGCAGTTCCCTCTACTCATGTACCCTCTTTAAAATTTCATCCTTCATATTGTATTGCCTCTCCGCATTCTACCTACCAAAATGTGTCACTTCACATTTCCTGCATGAAATTTAATTTACCACGAGCCTTGAAGTTTATCTATATTCTCCTCACATGAAACTTCCAAGTTTTGTGTCATCCACAATTTTTAAATTGTCCAAGGCCAAGTCTAGATTATTGATGTAGATTAAGAAAAATAGTGT
Source organism: Scyliorhinus canicula (assembly GCF_902713615.1). NCBI lineage: Eukaryota > Metazoa > Chordata > Chondrichthyes > Carcharhiniformes > Scyliorhinidae > Scyliorhinus > Scyliorhinus canicula. Next base: position 55,842,630 of record NC_052152.1, on the reverse strand, counting down.
CAGGGGCGGCATGCTGGCACATTGGTTAGCACTGCCGCCTCATGGCGCCGTGGATCCGGCTGGGTTCAATCCCAGCCCCAGGTCACTAACCGTGTGGATTTCGCACATTCTCCTCCTATCTCCTCGTGTGGCTCTCACCTCCACAACCCAAAGACATGCAGGATAGGTGGATGCACCCATAGGTGCAGGGTGGCTGCCCTTAATTTGAAAACTTTTTTAAAAAGAAAAACAGTTGTCTACATGTGACTCTGAGAGGCCTCAAAATAGATCTCCTTCCAATTCAAAATCCAATTGTTCGCACTACTCTCTCCCTTAGGAAGAAAAATAAAATAAGTAAATTCCATTCATGTGCACCGCTTGGTGCTGCTGTTAAATTATTTATCAGTGTATTTTAAAATTCTTTTTGCATTGGGTGGAATTCTCCATTTTGAGACTAAGTACTGTCGCAGGCAACTCTGGTGCCAGTCCTTCCGACCAGAATAATGGGAACCGTGCCAGATTTGGTGCTTGGAGCCCCATTAATTATGCACAAGCCAGTTCCCTTCTGACTCTCTTGGCGGGCCAGCAGTTTTTGGCAAATGTACATATTAGAGCGAGGTAGTAAGTCTTACAGATTCCCAAGGTACATGAGGCTTTGGAATTTAATCCCATCATCTCAGGGCCCTTGGGCGAGTGACGTTTGCTACTGGTCCTCAAAAACGGGGACCAGACGGAATGGCTAGGGAGGTCAGGGATTTTCTTTGTGGACCTCAGAGATCCGGACTTCATTTAAAATGACATCCCGATCTCTCGCTACAACGGGGCATTCCAACGAGTTGAGCTCCCTATTGTAAAGAAACAGGGCTATGTGCAGCCTCGGCCGCGCATTCCCCGTTTAGGCCCCTTATTGAACATGAGTCCCGTTGAATAGCCACCTGTTTCTCAGCACTGCGAGTGCCAGAAAACACACGGCTAAATGTGCTCGCTCGGGGACTTTGATCCCTTTTGGCAACATCATGCCCAAATGTGTTTTACAATCACTTTTCTTATGTCCAGTCTATCAAACAATCAGTGCGGTCTGTAAAACAATTAAAGCTCCAATTCTGACTTAAGCTTTGGAGAGCATTAACTCTTCCCTAATTGATTTCCCCCCAGTAAACAAAAATCTTTGATGTAAATTACCATAAGACAAATGTATATGTTTTCTTTTATCCAATAAATGCTCCCTATTACCCCCCGTTTAAAAAAAATATATAGGGCGCGATTCTCTGGCCGCGTTGTGCTCTCGCTCGTGCACAAAGCTGCCGGAGAAACTCAGGAGAGACCATTCGCGGGCTTCCCGGCAACCTCCATGCCTCGCAGGATTCATCCAAGTCTCATGAGGCAATGGATTTGGAATTCCGCCCAAAAGAGGCACGGCCAAATCACGCTCGCAGAAGTACTTAAGGTCTGCTCACCCGGATACACCGGTCTCCCTTGATTCTCTGGCCTCCCCAGGGAGGCTGCTGCCGGCACCGATCAGTGCTGGTCCACAAGAACGTGGGCCAAGCGAAAAGGCACCCGGGTGGGCACCTTGGCACTACCCAGCTGGCACTTTGGCACTGCCATTCTTCCACTTCCAAGCGCAAGGGTGTCTGGGTGCCAGGGTGGCACTGCCAGGGGTCAGGACCCAAGGGGGGGGGGGGTCATGCCCATGAATGGAGGGTGGTTTGAAGGGTGGGGATGTGCAGGGCAGGTAAGCTGGGGATTCCAGGAGGTTGGGGGGCGGGGGGGTCAGGTGGGGGTCCTAGAAGGGACGGGGTGCTGTAAGGGGGCTTGGGGATGTCTGACGAGAGGGTACCCCATGGACACCATAGCGGTATGTCGTCACTTGGGAGGTGTGGGGTAGTGTCCCTGTGTGTGGGGGGTGAAGTTGCCCATGAGTGGGGGTATGGGGGCCCACATATTCACTCAGAAATCGGGGCACCCTTTTAAAATGGCGGCCCAATCTCGGAGTTCAGCTCCCCAATACTAAAAAAAATTCTAAGTGTGGGTTAAACCGGTGAGAAATGCCCCAGGGCCCAGAAAGTGACTAAAGTGTCATTGGGTAGCGGTGGGGACTCGCCAGAAACTCCCTGAAAAATATGCCACAAATGAACTTGGATATTTTTTGGGAGAATCACTCCCATATCTGCCCTCATATTCTGTTCCACTGTACTTTCTCTGCAGTCTCCCCTGCCAAAGTACTTTTAGCCATTCCTCATATCTTTTTCGTTTCTCATGCCCCAGGAGAAAAATTATAAAACCTCCCTCACTCGAAAAGCCATCACAGGGATTAGCAGACCAAGCATCACTATAAACAATTAGTTTCAGTTGTATAATAACACGTAAAGATGGGAATTTTAATACGTAATTCTCCAAGTTTATTTTTGCTAATGTTTTGTTTGCTTGAACAATTTCTTCAACTTTGGGATCATTCATTTGGGTGCATAGTTCTATACATCCAATCTGGCATACAGTCTTATTTGTCTACCTAACCAATTCAGCTGCCCAATTAAACTCTGGGGTATCCTTTTGTGAGGCTCTATCACGAGTAATTACATAGATTACATAGAATTTACAGTGCAGAAGGAGGCCATTCGGCCCATCGAGTCTGCACCGGCTCTTGGAAAGAGCACCCTACCCCCTATCCAAGGTCAACACCTCCACCCTATCCCCATAACCCAGTAACCCCACCCAACACTAAGGGCAATTTTGGATACTAAGGGCAATTTATCATGGCCAATCCACCTAACCCGCACATCTTTGGACTGTGGGAGGAAACCGGAGCACCCGGAGGAAACCCACGCACACACGGGGAGGATGTGCAGACTCCGCACAGACAGTGACCCAAGCCGGAATCGAACCTGGGACCCTGGAGCTGTGAAGCGATTGTGCTATCCACAAGGCTACCGTGCTGCCCTTGTGTTATTGGGTTACTATTCTCAAAGTAAGGCAGCTGATGTAAAGTGACATGCAAATCTCAAAGACTGAACTCTAGACATGTCATTCAATCCATATCCATATTATAACTTCCAGAGTACCCTTTCTGTGTTTGGCTGCTCTTTCGGAGGACAAAGCCAAATTTCTCTTTGAAGCTGATGTCCCTGCAAGAAAGCAGCTTTAATATCTATGAGCTGACATTCCCAAGCATTTGTGGCTGACAGAGCCAAGACGATCTTTATTTCCTGCTGTAAGTGTATCTACCCATTATTGTTGAAAACTCACCACTATTCTTAGAAATCCCCCTCTACCAAAAAGGGCCGACATTCTAAATGGTGAACAGGGATTCTCACTCCCTGACTCCGATGCAGGCTTCGGTGGGTGCTATTTAGGTCAAACTATATTTTCAAGTTATCCCCCGGTATAACCCATACCTTCACCGAAGATTTCATCTACTTACCACTTAGTAGCATCGATCTTGGGTCCTGCATTGCTAAGTAAGTAAAGTAGACTTAGGAATAACCACTGTTTCAGGTTAAATTAAGTTATTTTATTATTATATTTTTTTATTTTAAAAGCTGCAATCACTTTTTTTACAGAAAGGTAAAAAGATCTTGCTTCTGGATCCTTCTGGTTGATTGAAGGGACCTTCAGGCCCAACTTGACAATCAATCTTCTTTAAAGTCTGTTCTTCTTTAGATGTATTCGCTGGTTAGCTCAGTTGCTAGGTCTTGTCAATCCCATGTACTGAGCTATGAGAGCTGGCCATCTCTGAGCTGACTCTGCCTCCTCTTTAAACTCTAGTCTTCCTTAGATGTATTAGCTGTTTTAGCTCGGCTGCTATGTCTTATCTTTCCCAAGACCAAGCTGGCTGTAAGCTGACTCTGCTTCTCTTGTTCCTTTTCTCTGAGTTCTGGTAGTTCTGCTCTCGTTTCTGGGTTTATATTCTCTTTCTAACAGTTATTAAGTTTTTATGACTTTACTGTAAAGTAACTGTTATTTCACTTTGATTGTAAAAAGTATCTTTGATCTAAACATTCTAATACAACTAAGTATTCATTTTGACATAACCTCACCTCTCAGGTCTCTGATTACATTGTTTCCTTTGTGATGTTCAAAGTTCCTTTGTGATATTCCAAAATGCTTTGATTTCAATAGAGGTGTGAATTTTGGTTTGGTTCCTGTCATTTCGATAGTTTTATTTTCCAATTGTGTCCCCAGCTCATAATTTTGACTTTGATTTCAGCTTTAAATTATGTTTCTCGTAGACAGGTTGTCTCCAATTTTCTTTAATTTACCTGATATCGGCAGAACTTCACACCTAGAATTGTCACCAAATACAACTGGACCTCATCCTTTCCTTTCCAGCTGCTTAATAAGATAGTTAATTTCAATGAAGGTGTGAAACATCGCTTTTAACGTAATGCTAAAAATCCACTTGGTTATAACTTGAAAGGTTTACATTCATCACTTAGCTCAACTGAAACCCTCATCCATGCTTTTCCAGATGCTTACGAAGATACTTAATTTCAATGAAGGTGTGAGCCATTGTTTTTAGCTTCATACAAAAATCCTGTTTTGTTTGTTTAGGCGATGGAATATGCATTTTATAATCCTGATCTTTGCAGCTGCTATTAACCCTTTGTGGGATCTTGCCCTGTATCCTCTCATGTTTAACTCAGACCAGATATTGCCAGACTTCCATGTTTCAAATGACACATCTTTCCATATTTTCAATAACACCATACATCGTGGTCATCCAAGGTTTGTTCAAAACCTCGTCTACCAGCCTGGCATTAGTCTCCGGCCGTTTTCGGCACGGGCGGCGGGAGTTTCAGTTGGCGCCGGTGCTAGTTTCTCACTGGTACCAGAATCGGTGAGGGTTTGATGCCGATTTTTCAGTCGTAAAAGACCACACTGAAAAAGAGCTACTGTGAGTATTTGGGTCTTTCTCTGGGTACAAGCTGAACCTGGACAAGAGTGAGTATTTTGTGGTGTCTCGGCCGGGAGTGGGGGCAGGGGTGGGGGGAGGGGGGTGCCATTCCGTAGGGCAGGGACTCACTTTAGGTATCTGGGGGGGTGCAGGTTGCCCAGGAGTTGGGGGGCTCTGCAGATACAACATTTCTAGTTTGGTGGGGAGAGTGAAAGCTGATCTGGCAAGCTGGGATGATCTCCCTCTGTCACTGGCGGGTTGGGTACAGGCGGTTAAAATGAACATATTGCTGCGATTTCTGTTTATTTTTCAATGCCTACCGATTTTCCTGCTTTTTTCAGGGAGATTGAGGGAAGGATTACCTCGTTCATATGGGGAGGGAAGGTGGCCAGAGTGAGAAAGGTGCTGCTACAGAGGGGAAGGCAGGCAGGGGGTTTGGGTCTCCCGAACCTGATGTACTACTACTGGGCGGCGACTGTGGAGAAGGTGCGGAGCTGGGTCAGAGGGGTTGATTCCCAGTGGGTCAGAATGGAAGAGAGTTCGTGCAGGGGGTCGAGGCTGAAAGCACTAGCAACAGCACCACTCCCGATAGCCCCGGGGAAATACTCAGGGAGTCCGGTAATAATAGCTTCATTGAAAATCTGGAGGCAGTTTCACCAACACTTCGGGTTGGGGGCAGGGTCAAGGGAAATGGCGATTCGGGGGAACCACAGATTTGAGCCAGGGAAGTGGGATGGAAGTTTTTGGAAATGGGAGGAGAAGGGGATTAAGACTGTAAAAGATTTGTTTCGTGGGGGTCGGTTTGCAGGATTGAGGGAGCTGGAAGCGAAGCATGGGCAAGAGCAGGGAGAAATGTTTAGATACATGCAGGCTCGGGATTTTGCCAGGAAGGAGATATAGAGATTCCCGGAGGAACCGGCCTCCACATTGCTGGAGGAGGTGCTGACGACAGGGGGACTGGAGAAGGGGGTACTGTCAGCGGTGTACGGAGCTATTTTTGAAGATGATAAGGCACCACTGGAAGGGATCAAAGCAAATTGTGAGGAAGAGTTGGGAGAGGATATGGAGAAGCGGTTCTGGTATGAGGTGCTCCAGCGAGTGAATGCCTCCACCTCGTGCACGAGTTTGGGGCTGATACAGCTGAAGGTGGTATACAGACCACACCTCACGAGGGCGAGGATGAGCCGATTCTTAAAGGAGTAGAAGATGTGTGCAAGCGTTGCGAGGGGGCCCCGCTAATTACGTTCGTATGTTTTGGTCCTGTCCAAAGATAGAGGATTGCTGGAAGGAGGTTTTTAGGGTAATTTCCAAGGTGGTGCACGTGAAACTGGACCCAGGCCCCGGGTGGCCATATTTGGGGTGGCGGATCAGCCAGGGTTGGAAATGGGTGCGGAGGCAGATATCATAGCCTTCACCTCGTTGATCGCCCGAAGGTGGATCCTGCTGGGATGGAGAGCGGCCTCTCCACCCTGTGCCCTGGCGTGGCGAGGGGGGACCTGTTGGAATACTTGACCCTTGAGAAGGTTACGTTTGAACTGAGGGGAAACTTGGAGGTGTTCTACAAGTCATGGGCATTATTCATTATGCACTTTCAAGAACAGGATTACATTGAACATTAGTTGGGGGGGGGGGGGGGCGAGTGGGAGGGCTGGAGGGGGAAGGGGGCTGTGTGTATTAAGGATGACTATGGGTAATCCCTGATTTCTTTTTGTCATTTGTTTATGTAAACATGCGGGCTGATGTTTGGGGGTTGGTGGGAGGATGGGATCATTGTTATTGTTATGGGGATTGACATGAAAGGGACAATGCTGGAAAATCTCAGCAGGTCTGGCAGCATCTGTAAGGAGAGAAAAGAGCTAACGTTTTGAGTCCGATGACTCTTTGTCGAGCTTTGACAGACCTGCTGAGATTTTCCAGCATTTTCCCTTTCGTTTCAGATTCCAGCATCCGCAGTAATTTGCTTTCATGGGGATTGACATATTTGTTGCTGATTATTGTTTAGTGTTGGTGGGTGTAAATTCAGGAGAAAAAGTGAAAAAGGAGGCGAATAAAAATATTTTTTAAAAAAGTGTACAGCAGGTACCCTGGGCGCGATTCCCCCAACGGGAGACTGAGTGCTGACGCCGGAGTGAAACCCGGAGTGTTTCACTCCGGCGTCGGAGGCCGCTCCTCGCACCCTGGGCGCGATTCTCCACTTCCCGGGTGGGAGAATCACGGGAGGGCCGGGTGAATCATGCCACGCCGCTCTGGCACCCCCACGATTCTCCCAACCCCCCCCCCCAAAATGGCGTGTCGCATTTTTCGACACGCCACTCGGAGAATCGCCGCTCGCCGTTTTTCCCAGCGACCGGTGATTCTCTGGCCCGGATGGGCAGAGCGGCCTGATGACCCCGACGGGTTCACGCCGGCGGCAACCACACCTGGTCGCTGCCGACGTGAACATCGCGCGACAGGTAAGTGTGGGGCCTGTGGGGGGGGCGGAGAGAGGATCGAGCACCACGGGCATGCTCGTGAGGGGACTGGCCTGCGATCCGACCGTCGGGCTGGCGTCTCTAAGAGACGCACTCTTTCCCCTCCGCCGCCCAGCAAGATCAAGCCGCCACGTCTTGTGGGGCAGTGGAGGGGAAGTCGGCAACCGCGCATGCGCGGGTTGGAGCCGGCCAACCTGCGCATGCGCGGCTGACATCACTTGGGCGCCGCCGACTGAGTCATTCTCGGCGCGCCGCTTTGACGCAAGCGTCAAGGCCCAGCAGCCGAGTTTCCCGCAATGCCGCTCCTAGCCCCCCGAGGGGGGGGGGGGAATAGGGGGGGGGGGGGAATAGGGGGCGAGGAGCGGCCTCCGACGCCGGAGTGAAACACTCCGGGTTTCACTCCGGCATCGGCACTCAGTCTCCCTTTGGGAGAATTTCACCCCATATTCTCCCCCCCCCCCCCCCCCCCAGGGGGCTAGGAGCGGCGGTTTGTGAATCCCGAACGCCCGACCTTGACGCTTGCGCGGTTGCCATCTTCCCTTCCGCTGCCCCCGCAAGACATGGTGGCTTGATCTTGCGGGGCGGCGGAGGGGAAAGAGTGCGTCTCTTAGAGACGCCAGCCCGACGACCGGTGGGCACCGATCGCGAGCCAGTCACCTCATGAGCATGCCCGTGGTGCTCGATCCTCCCTCCGCACCCCACAGGCCTAACACTTACCTGTCGCGCGCTGTTTACGACAGCAGCGACCAGGTGTGCTTGGCGCCGGCGTGAACCGGTCGGGTTCGTCAGGCCGCTCGGCCCATCCAGGCCGGAGAATCGCCGGTCGCCGGGAAAAACGGCGATTCTCTGAGCGGCGTGTCGAAAATCGCGACACGCCATTTTTGGGGGGGGTGGGAGAATTGTGGAGGGTGCCAGGGCGGCGTGTCATGATTCGCCCGGCCCTCCCGCAATTCTCCCACCCGGCGTGGGGAGCGGAGAATCGCGGCCCCTGTGTCTGATAACTGTATTTAAAAGCGGGTTTTGACATCAGGTGGATTTGCCTGATTGGAGATTAAAAGATATTAGTTAGGTGATAAAGAGTTTTGTTTTATTGTTAAGCATCGTTTCACTAGTAATTGTAAGCTATTTTCTTCATGAAGTTAAAGCTAGTTTAATACATTTTGTTTTAATATCCCATCTCCCTATTTGTACATGGAATCACCTTGGAGTGGAGTATTCTTTCCTCACAGTCTTTCAAATTAAATTAAATATTGGGGTTTCTGTTCGGTATCATAGCAACTATTGGGGTCTGGTCCAGGATCATCATAGCATTTTCCCGGTGGCCTTCCCTGCTCTGCCAATGGTAGTTGTACCCTTCCATTAACTGGCTCCTTCTGGCAAGTATGTCATTTTAGTGCCAACCTTTGGCAGTTGTCCATGGGACGATTAGCCTCATCCGGTTCCTCAGAATTACTGTGTCCCTCTTCAGAAACCCTGGGCGCGATTTTCCGAAATGGAGACAGAGTGTTTGCGCCGTCGTGAATGCCGTCGCGTTTCACGACAGAGCGAATCGGGCGCGGGGACTACCGATTCTGGCCCCCTGGAGCACAGCGTGCTCCATCCGCCCTTCCCGGCGCCAAATGGGCAGGTGGGCCGCGCCAACCCGCGCAACAAAGTAGGCAACATGGAACATGGCGTGGGGGTTCAGGGGACGGCCGCGCAACAAAGTAGGACGGGGGGGAGGGCCCCAATCGCGGACCAGACCCCATCAGACGCCCCCCCCTCCCCGGGGACGGACTCCCCCCCCCCCCCCTCACAGGCCGCCCCCCCCGAACCTTCGCGCCTGCAGCGACCAGGTGTGGACGGCGCTGGCGGGACTGTGCGTTTTCTGCCCGGCCGCTGGGCCCATCCAGGCCAGAGAATCGCGGCCCTCTGCATACAGTGGCCCGCCACCAGCGCCGCGCCAAACACGCCGGCGCAAATGCTGCCGATTCTCCGCACCTCGGAGAATCGCGTGCCGGCGTCGGGGCGGCGTGGCACGGTTGTGCCGATTCTCCGGCTCGGCGCCGGGCTCGGAGAATTGCGCCCCCTGTAAATGTCCCCAGTCTGGTCCCCCTAATTTTCTAGCACGCATGTGTGAGAAGTAACTGGTTCCTCAGCACTTTCAATAACCACTTTTGAATCTGCAAACTTGTAATCTGCCCTCTAATTTTGATGCGTGTACCTGAACAATCTGATTTCCATGCTGCAAAATGATTATTCTACCATCTGTACCTGTAACCTTTACTGGACCTAGCCACTCCTTAAATCAATCTCTTTCACAGTATAAAAGCATATTGCTGCGGATGCTGGAATCTGAAACCCTAGGGTTCATTTCTCTCCCTACAGATACTGCCAGACCTGCTGAGATTTTCCAGCATTTTCCTGCTTCTCGTATGCAATGTCTCCTCGTCTGAGGATAGTTTCCGATGGCCGTACATTGTGCCTCAAAGCTCTCTAAATTTGTTTTGAGATTTCTGCTTTAAGGACTGCTCGCATGGCCCTCGTACTGTGCATTCAAATGCTCTGAAAAGATAGAGCTAATCATTGTCCCCTCCTAAGCTGGAGGATGATCATTCATGAGTGACGGGATTTCTCCCAGAAATTACTGATATGAACTGACCTTGCCCCCCAAGTACCTGCAGTGAATTATTTGCATGAACGGACCATGCTAAAGCCGAAGTTAATTTACAATTTAGCTTATCTGCCAAAAATTTACAAAGAATTTCATCTATCACAGCATGCTTTCTCTTGCACACCCTGTTACTAAATGGGCCGGTTGCCCCAGTCCAATCCCTATCTATTTTTCCATTCTCTCCACACTTATTTTATTTACTATGTACAATTGTTGATTGCCAAGTCTACAAAGTGTAAAATGAAAATGTTCTTTTCTTTATCCCACACCTTAAGATTCAACGCCATAACTTCATTAAAATCTCCCGCTCAGGGCATCCTCACTATGGGTCGCGATGATGTTCTTCTGCATTTCTTTCATATATTACATCTATCACTTATCTATTCCACAAGTTTGGTATGTTCTGCATCTCTTATACCTGAGCAAAGTTTTAATCTTTGGGAAGATGGGTGAGCAAATTGCCGATGCAACTTTAACACAATCACGTTTTTGTTTTCTAGTCTCTTGTTCTCTGATGCAAACAGCACTTCCTTAATTTCTTTACAAAAAAAATTTATTCACAAAATAAAATAATGTCCCGACTATGTAAGTCCGCAGTTTTTCCAAATACGATGGTCTTTCCGTTTTCCATGTGAAGATTATATGCTTTCTTCATTAATGGTCGACTCAGTAGTAAAGTTATTTTGCTGGATACGCCATCCATGCTAATAAAATTATTCTTTCTGGTGAGTTTACAAGGATTTGTTACTCTTTTCAGTGATTTGAAGGTATTACCATCCTCAAATCTGAAACTCGGGGAACTCTCAAATTCCTTAACTTTGTTATGATCTTTGTCACTTAATAGTCCATATAACATTTCAATCAATCTATTCCACATACTGTAGATGTACATCTGCTGTCTAAAATGGGTTAACGGGAAGGACCCAGCAACTAGCAAATTTATCTCTGGACTGAAACTTCTCGTTACCAAGATGATGCCTTCTCTTTGGTCAAGATACAATGTTAACGGTTAACTCTTCCTCTTCAGAGTCTTCCATCTTGTATTTGGTTTCAAACACCCGATTATGGGTGCGATTCTCCCATGCATGAAGATGATGCACGTGTGCGCCAGTGGCCCCCGGGCCTCACTATGGGACAGTGGTGCCCGGGGAAACATGCGCCATGGCACCACCGGCACCTGGCGCTGCCAGTCCTGGAGGTCTGCTGTGGAATCGACCAGGGTCTGAACGTTCCCAGCGATGGAGCTCAGGAAGTGCGTAATTCCTGTGAGGGGTTGGGGGGGGGGGGGGCATTGTGAGTGGGTGCAGTGTCGGGGGGGGGGGGGGGGGGGGACATTGTGAGTGGGTGCAGTGTCGGGGGGGTTAGGGGGTGGGGGGGGCATTGTGAGTGGGTACAGTGTCAGGGCGGGGCATTGTGAGTGGGTGCAGTGTCGGGGGGATTAGGGGGTGGTGGGGGGACATTGTGAGTGGGTGCTGTGTCGGGGGTTGGGGGTGGGGGGGCATTGTGAGTGGGTGCAATGTCGGGCGGTGGGGGTGACATTGTGAGTGGGTGCAGTGTCGGGGGGGTTAGGGGGTGGGGGGGGCATTGTGAGTGGGTGCAGTGTCGGGGGAGTGGGGGGGCATTGTGAGTGGGTGCAATGTCATGGGGTGGGTTGAAAGGGGGGGGCTTGGGGGCAGGGGTAGGGGGTGCAGTGTGAGGGGGGTAGGAGGTGGCAGGCTGAGGGGGTGTAGCCAGGCAGGGGAGTCTCACTTGTTCCTGAGCCCCCGACCTGGCATAGCGCTACCTCCTGGGTGGCGGCTCCCCTAGCGAGGTCCAGAGCCCTCTGTTCATGGACGGTGAGGGGGTGCAGCACAGGTGATACCCCTCCGGTTCTTGAACGCTCACGAATGTTGTGAGCTGTCTTGTCCTGCGGAGGGGGGGGGGGGGGGGGGGGGGGGGGGGAGAGAAAGCATCAGAGTTAGGCGGTCACCATCAAGACGCACGGATGTTATCACCATTATGACTTGGTGGGAGGGCCCTTGCCACCACACCTTGGCAGCTCTCAGGGGGGTGGGTCGGGTACAACGTGGTATCCCCCACCCCCCTGCGTGGGCAGAGGGGGAGACACAATACGTGATGGAGGGCATTGGGTGGGGGGGGGGGGGCCTGGGGGACCCCTTGGAGTACTTACCCTGGCAGCCCTCATGAGGACATGGAGCTTCTTGCAGCCCTGTTCTCCAGACCGGGGGGTGTGTCCCACAGCGCTTACCGCAGTGCCCACCTCACACCAGCCGCGCCTCACAGTGCTAGCTGGTTTCCGGTGTCCACGCCTTGGACACAAGATGGCCCTGCGCTCTTCCACGGCGTCCAGCATCGTGTCCCGATCACTGTCCCTGAACCTGGGAGCAGCACGGCGGGGCTCAGCCATCTCCATCAGTCGGGTCCTCTGTGCACGGATCGCGCACTTTAAATGACACAGCGCGGCATCATCTGGTTGTCGTGCGATGACGACGCCGCTCTGGCGCCACGCCCACCGCATTTCTCGCGAACCCCGCTGCTGACCCCGTAACGGGGCCTGAATTGATCGTGTCCGAGGCCATTTCGTGCCATCGTGAAATGCGACGGCTTTCACAACGGCGCGGACACTCTGCCTCATTATCGGAGAATCGCGCCCTACATCTCTTAGGATAGTTTGTTGCACAATGGAATTTCAAGCACACCTAAAACACCGATTGGCCACACCCTGGACATTTCTGTTGACATTTTCCAATTCTTTCCTCCTGCCATAATTGTTGTTAAAGGTATATCTGTTCTCGTCATTGTTAGTTGTAAACCTTCTTTCGTATTGATGCTTGTGGCCTGGTAACGTCAGATCTTCAAAATCTGGCTTATCGCCGTTCGGCCCACTTGTGTCATGAATGCTGTTGGGAAGGAATGTTTGCCAAGGGACTTTTTTTTTGGAGCTTCTCACATTTGTGCTGACAAGTTGTATCTTTTTGCAAATTTAACTCATGTCAAAACCCGAAGCCTATGCATATTTGTAACTGGAACGCCAGCACTGATTGTAGGCATCCTCCGACTTTCTAAATTTGTCACAATCTAACCATAAGCGCTTAGTCTGTAATCCATTTTGTAAATCTTATCCATGAAAGCTAACAATGTGTCCAAACTTCCATCTGAGTTCAAATGGTCCGGATCCGATTCTGAGAATACTTTGCATCTTATTTTGCTTTTGGTAGCGGAGGTGCCAGGACCATTCCTTGTTTTTTTTCTTGTGCAAGGATGTAACCATTGTTCACGTGGTTACATAATTCTCTTTTTTTTAAATTTAGAATACAAATTTCATTTTTTTTCCAATTAAGGGCCAATTTAGCGTAGCCAATCCATCTACCCTCCATATCTTTTGGGTTTTGGGGGCGGAACCCACGCAAACATGGGGAGAATGTGCAAACTCCACACAGTGACCCAGAGCTGGGACTTCGGCGTTGTGAGGCCGCAGTGCCAGCCACTGTGCCGCCATGCTGCCATCAACTTAATTCTTCCATTGGTTGTAGTGTTGATGCTCAGAAAATAATGGTGGGTAGTCATACCCTGACACTCTAACCTTGGATTCAACCATTTGCTTTCCAAGCTAATCCCAGTCACTCTTCAAGATTGAAATTCAGAGCGTTTGATCCAAAGAAATCTTAGTTTGCAAACCTTTTCTTTTACTTACTCACAGAACATTTCTCTGCTACCATTGTTTAGTTCCGATGGTATCTCCATAGTAAAAACTGGAGAACAAGTCTTGAATTCTTCAATCAAGTTGACAATCACTTCTCATCCAACACCACAGTGCCACCTGTATCCCATTATATATATGTGCAGTCTATCAAACAATCTTTGAGGTCTATTAAACAACTAAAGCTCAAATTCTAGCTTGAACATTGGGGAACACTAACTCTTTCCTAACACTGGGTTTAATTTAAATATCAGTCCAGCAAACTTGTATCACTCTCTCTAGCCCACTTGTCTTCACCAGACAGGATGTCAGCAACCCAGAGGAAAACGTTAGCAGCCTCAAGAAGAAGTTCATTCCTCAATTTAACCATCTTCCACCTGAGCCCATCACCTGCAAGGCCCCCATGATCCACTTGGACATCAACACAACACAGTTGGAGTCTTTGTGCATCTCCTTTCAGTAACCGATGCGGTATCTCTTTTGACCCCCTTGTTTATGAGATTTTCATGCAGCCTTGTCAGGGCTTCGACTTCCCTCCCCTGTGCCTTCCCTCTGCCTGCCATTGTTTGTCATCCTTATCAACCTGCATGCCTCTCTGCCGGCCATTGTGAGCCCTTGTGCTTCCCCTTCCTCCTTGCACAGCTCTCCTTCCACAGAGCCCTTGTCATCTTTAGGCCACACCCTTACCCCACCTCATCTCTCACTCCACCCCCATTTAAACTTCAGACTTTTGTTGCAGTTGCTGAACAGCACAGTTCTGTCCATGTAGACACAGGTGTGTGACACTGGGATGAAGGGGTCCCCCGTACTCCCAAGCCCCAGGTGTAATACTGAGCTGCGACAGTGACACAGGGGGTCCTTGGGTCCAGCAGCATGGTGCTAGCCATGAAGACAAGCTCTGCATGGAGATGGAGGGCAGGAACCCGTCTGCCCTGGCAGAAGGAGAATTCTGTCCTTTACCTTTTGTGGAACACGTGTATTACACTTAAACACAGTTTATTCTCCATTGAACTCTGAAACCTGAAATTCCCACGAGTTTGAGTTGTCCACACAAATGGATTGCAACCAAACCTTTGTCTACTCATTCTAAGTTGCAAGAGCATTGCATGAAGAACCTTTTTTGACCTCTGGATGTCCAGAGCACCAATTAAATACTTTCGAAGCGTAGATACTTGTATGGTTGGAGCATGCACGTAGGTGCTTCAATCAGCCCAAGTTGCCAGCTAAAATATTGGATTAGTATGAAATGGAGGAATGGCTGCATTAAATAAGTATCCATGTTTAATCTTCTGATCTCAATGCAACAAGTGTTAATCCCTCCTGGGGTTGATTACTTCTCCATAATGACGATTTATATTCTCTATTCTCTTCAGAGCTTTAATAGGAGTCAAATCCACTTATGGAAATATAGAAAACAGGAGCAGGAGTACGCTATTCGGCCCTTCAAGTCTGTTCAGCCATTCATGATGATCATGGCTGATCATCCAACCCAGTAACCTGTTCCCCCTTTTTCCCTCATATTCTTTGATCCCTTTAGCACCAAGAGCTATATCTAACTCCTTCTTGAAATGAGATAATATTTTGGCCCCAGCTGCTTTCTAAGGTCGAGAAATCCACAGGCTGACCACTCTCTGGGCAAAGAAATCTCTCGTCATCTCCGTGCTAAATGGTTTACCTTAGATTGTGATACCTGGTTCTGGACTCCATCGATCCTCCCTGCATCCACCCTGCTGAGTCCTATTAGAATTTTATAGATTTCTGAGTTCCCTCCTCATTCTTCTAAACTCCAGCAAGTATAATCCTAACCAACTCAATCTCTCCTTATACGTCGGTCCCATCATCCCAGGAGTCAGTCTGGTAAACCCTCGCTGCACTCCCTCTATGGCAAGAACGTCCTTCCTCAGATATAGAGACTAAAATTTCACATAATATTCCACGTGTGGTGTCACGAAGGCCCTGTAAATTGCAGCAAGATATTCCTGCTTCTGTACTCGAACCCTCTCACTATGAAGGCCAACATACAATTTGATTTCTTCGCTGCCTGCTGCACCTGCATGGTTGCTTTCAGCGACTGATGTACAAGGACATCCAGGTCTCACTGCACATTCCCCTCTGGCAATCAATAGCCATTCAGATAATCTGCCTTCCTGGTTTTGCTATCAAAGTGGATAACCTCACATTTATCCACATTATACAGCATCTGACATGTATTTTCCCACTCACTCAACTTGTCCAAATCACGCTGAAGCATCTCTGCATCCTTCTCACAGCTCACCCTCCCATCCAGCTTGGTGTCATCTTCAAATTTGGACATATTACATTTAGTTCCCTCATCTAAATCATTGAAATATATTGTGAATAGTTGGGGTCCTAGCACCGATCCCTGCGGCACCCACTGATCAGTGCCTGTGATTTGAAAAATGACCCATTTATGCCTTCCCTTTGTTTCTTGTTTGCCAACCAGTTTGTTATCCATCTCAATACATTATCCCTAATCCCATGCACTTTAATTCTCTTCTGTGGGAGTTTGTCAAAAACCTCCTGAAAGTCCAAATAAGCCGCACCCACTAGCTCCCCTTCATCAACTCTACTAATTATATCATCGAAGGATTCCAGTAGAGTTGTCAAGCATGATTTCCCTTTTGTAAATCCATGCTGACTCGGTCCAATTCTGCCATTGTTTTCCAAGTGCTCCGCTATTAAATCTTTTATAATCGACTCTAGAATTTTCCCCACAACCAAAGTCAGGCTGGCTGATCTATAATTCCCTGATTTCTCTCTACCTCCCTTTTAAATAGTGGGGTTACATTAGCTACCCTCCAATCTGTGTTAACTGTTCCAGAGTCTGTAGAATCTTGGAAGATAACCACCAATGAATCTATTTCTAGGGCCACTTTCTCAAGTACTGTGGGATGTAGATTATCAGGACCTGGGGATTTATCCACCTTCAATCCCATCAATTTTCCCAACACTAATACTGATTTCCTTCAGTTCCTCCATGTCAGTATGTTCTCACTGTGGTATGTAATTTGTGTCCTACTTACAGCCATTTCTTTGTTCCCCATTATAAATTCCCCTGTTTTTAACTGTAAGGGATCTACATTTGTCTTGACCAATCTTTTTCTTGTCACATACCAACAGAAACTTTTACAGTCAGATTTTATGTCCCCCGCAAGCTTACCCTTATACTCTATTTTCTCCTTATTAGTCAATTCCTTTGTCCTCCTTTGCCGAATTCAAAACTTGTCCAAATCCTCAGGTCTTCTGTATTTTTTCTGGCCAATTTGTATGCTTCTTCCTTGCATCTAATACTATCTCTAGTTTCCCAATTAAGCCATGGTTTGGCCCCCTTACTCGTTTTACTTTTGTACCAGACAGGAATGAACAATTGTTGCAGTTCACCCATGCGCTCTTTGAATGTTTGCCACTGTAGTCCCTTTAAGCAAAGTTTCCCAATCCATCATTGCCAGCTCACACCTCATACCATTTTAGTTTCCTATATTTAGATTCAGGACACTAGTTTCAAAATCAGTGGCGTCACACTCCACCTTGATGAAGAATTCTATTATATTGTGGTTGTTTATCCCCAAGTGACCTCGCACAACTCGCTTGCCAATTACACAATACCCAGTCAAGGATGGATTGTTCTCTGGTTGGTACTGGTCCAGAAAACCATCCGTACACACTCCAGGAATTTGTCCTCTACAGTATTGTTACTAATTTGATTTGCCCAATCACAGATGTTCCTTTATCGCATGAGTCTCTAATTTCCTGTTTAATGCCATTCCCAACATCACCACTACCCTTGGTGTTTCTCAGTTCTAACCGTGCAGATTCCGCATTGACAGAGCTAATATCCTTCCACACTATTGCATTAATCTCCTCCTTAACCTGCAATGCAACCCACCGCCGTTCCATTTTGTCTGCTCTTCCTAAATACTGGATACCCCTGGTTGTTCAATTCCCAACCCTGTTCACCCTGCAGCCTTGTCGGTAATCCCAACGATATCATACCCATTTACATCTTTTTGCATGATTAATTTATCCACTTTATTGCAAATTTCTGTGCATTAATGCACAGAGCCTTACGACTTGTCTTTTTAACATTCCTTGCCCCGTTCCCACTATTTTTCACTGTTTGAGTCTGGTCTTTGATTTTACTGCATATCACTTTTCGTATTCCGCTCACTGTCTTTTTCTCTTGTCCGTGTTTCCCTCTCTACTGACTCCTTGCATAGGTTCCCACCCCCCCTGCCATTTTATTTTCAAACCTCCCCAACCACTCCAGCAAATACTCCCCCCAAGGATATCAGTCCTGCTCCTGCCCAGGTGCATCCCATCCAGTTTGAACTGGTCCCAGCTCTGCCAGAGCAAGTCCCAATGTCCCAGGAATCTGAAACCTCCCCATCGCAACATCTCTTCAGCCACGTGTTTATCCTATATATCCTGCTATTACTGCTCTGACTAGCACATGGCATTGTTAATAATCCTTGAGTTCACTCCATTTTGAACTTATTTCCTAACTCCATTTATTCTGCTTTTAGGACCTCATCCCTTTCTTTTAAGCTATGTTGTTTGTACCAATGTATACCACGACCACTTGCTGTTCACCCTCCCCCTTCCCAGTACTGTAGATTCTCTATGACACCATTGACCCGAGCTGCAGGGGGCAGCATATCACCCTGGAGTCTCATTTGCGGCTGCAGAAACGCCCATCTAATCCCCTATAACTATTGTATTCCTACACTTTTTACTTTTTCCCTGTGTAGGAGAGCTAACAGTGGTGCAACAAATGTGGCTGCTGCTGCTTTCCCCTAAGAGGCCAACACCCTCCCTTTCAAAAGCAGTATATTTGTATTGAAGGGGAATGGGCACAGGAGATTCTGCACTGCCTGTCTAATCCTCTTGCTCTGCCTGGTAGTCGCCCAGTCTCTTTTTGCCAATTGAATCTTAGCCTGCAGTGTGGCCACCTCCATGTATTCACCATCCATGATACTCACTGCCTCGCAGATGCTCCAGAGTGTCCCCAGCTGCCGCTCCAGCTCCTAAATCCAGGCTTGCAGGAGCTGCAGTTGAAGAGACTTCCTGCACACATACCCTGGCACTGGAAATGTTCCTGGCTTCCCACGTAGGTCAGGAGGAGCACATCGTGGCTTTGAGCTCACCTGCCATGATTTGCCCCTTTAAATTAAACCTTTTGGAAAATACTCTAAATCAAATAATATCAATTACTTGGGCCCTTTTCCCCTGGTCCTCGTTACTATATAAACCCTAAAACGGTAGATCACCAAATATAGACCGTACAAACTATAAGCGATAAAAGTAGAAATACTTACCTAACTGTACCATCAGCTGCTTTCTCTTGTCCCGCATCACTTTTGAATCCTGACGTCACCTCTGGAGCTCCAAATTCCAAGCTAGTACTCTGCTCCTAGTCCCGTGGTGCCGTGAAGCAACAGTGTTAACCACTGTGCTTCCGTGCCATCCAATACTTAAATAAATACGCCTCAGGGCCATAGGGGTTGGCTGGAAGGGCAGAGCATAACATAGGGCACATGAAGGACCTTTTGAAGTTCCCTTTTTATAAGGTCGCCTCATGCAGACTGGGGTTCACGAATCCTGAGGGTACATGCCCGACTCCAAAAACTTGGCCACGTCCACGGGCAGAATTTTCTCATCTGGGTCACTGGGAGTGTTTCCTGCTATGTAGGCCGGTGGAATACCGTGTCATATCACAGAGGAATGAAAATAATTTTTGGGCCTCCCATAATACTGTAGCTGTCTGGAGCAACATTTGAGCTCTTCACCGGAGGCGGGAATATTATCATTAATTCAAAGATCCACTCCTTAAAAATGTATAAATGCCAGATAACCCGAAGGTACCAAATATTGAAATACATCAACATTTAGCAAAGTGTTATAATTAATGATCACTTAAATATTGTGATATGTATATAACATAATTTTTATCCTGAAAGAAGATAATGTGTATCGCTAATAATTCATGACTATCAGTACAGCTTGTATATAATTTCTATGTATGTCCTGGCTTATTAAACTTAGTGGGAATCTTTTCCGCCTATAATATTTTCCTGATTTGTTATCAGAGATATTCAAAGTTCAGCAGAGCAAAGAAATACTCTGTATAAAAAAGTCATTTTTCGGAGATATACAAATGCATTATTTACGACACCCTATGAAAGTGGAGAAAGGTTCGACCACTTGGGAATACTTGGACCTGTCATCAGGGCAGAAGTTAACGATGTCATCAAGGTATGTTGTAATATTCAAATCATCGTTTACATTATATCATTACAAGTATTGCATGTAACATCTTCAAATTAGTAGGATTATACTGACAAGTTAGTTTTTAAAAGTGCATTATTCATTCATTCAAGCGGTATTTTGACTCAATGAGTCACCCCTCTATCAAAGGATTGTGAGTAAAGCCTAACTCCAAGACTTTAGCGCACAGTCTAGCATGACAGCCTATGTATTGCTGAGAAATCGAATGGGATGTTAACCTGAAGTTCCATTTGTCCATTCAACTCACATGAAGCATACCATTCAAAAAAGTGGGGAGTTCTGCTCAGCGTCCTGTCCAACAATCCTCTTTCAACCAACTCAACTCATTCCATGCTGTGCGCACCTATAGAACATAGTTAGTGCACATCCAAGCAAGTCATATATATCATGTAGCACTTTGAAATGTAACTGAGAGACATGATAAAGTATTGTCACAAACCGGTGAGGATGGTAGCAAGACTTTTCTCCACTCCACCCAGGTTTTTGAAATTTAAAAGGATGGATGTGCCAATTCAGTGAATGTTCTTTTCTCTTTACACGCTCATTGCAATGTAGATGCATTAGTTTTAATTTTCCAAAATTCCCTAGATCCTGTAAAGGTCCCGTCAGATTAAAAAATTGGTCCTCCATTCAAAAAAGGAGGGAGAGAGAAGCCAGGTAAACTACAGACCACTTAACATCCGTTGAAGGGAAATTGCTGAATCTGTTATTAAGGAGGTTATAGCAAGGCACTTGGAAAATTGCAATGCAATCAGACAGTCAACATAGTTTTGTGAAATAGAAATCATGTTTGACTAACTTATTGGAGTTCTTTGTGGAAGTAACAAGCAACATGGATAAAAGCGAACTTGTGGATTTGCTACACTTAGATTTCCAGGAGGCATTTAACAAGGTGCTGCTTTAAAGGTCACTATGCAAAATAAGAGTTCTTGGTCTAGAGGATAACATATTAGGATGGAGGGAGACTGGTTAGCCAACAGGAAACAGAGAGTAGGCATAAATGGATCATTTTCAGATTGGCAAGATATGACAAGTGGAGTGCCACAAGGAAAAGTTTGGGCACTCAACATTTACAATTTATATTAATGACTTGGATGAAAGGAATTAATTTATGGTGCTAAATCTACTGATGACACAAAGGTAGGAAAGCAAATTATGGAGAAGACATTCTCCGATCCCGCGGCCAAGTTCTGACTCCGGCGTCAAAAGCGGCGCGAGCCACTCCAGCGTCAACAGGCCTCCATGCCCAGGTATTCACCCATTTCCAAGGGGCTAGTAGGGCGCATGAGTGGTGTCTGTTGCTCCAGCCGGCACGCCACGGCCGGCGCGAGTTCACACATGCGCGTGGGTTCCATATCTGTGCTGGGCCCCAGGCAATATGGCGGAGCCTACAGGGGCCTGACGCGGAGAAACATAGGCCCCCCATGGAAATAGCCCACCGATCGGTAGGCCCTGATCGTGGGCCAGGCCACCATGGAGGATACCCCCCCGGATTCGGATCCCCTCGCCCCCCCACCAGGAAGGCCCCCGCAGCCAGAACTCAGAGGTCCCGCCGGGTAGGACCATACGTAACCTACGCCGGCGGGCACTCGGCCAGTCGAGGCGCGGAGAATTGCCAGGGGGCCGTTTTCAATGTGGCGGTGATCCTGCCAGCGCCCGAGAGTCGGTGCCAGAGAATCGGCGGGCCGGTGTTGGAGCGGCGTGGTGCGATTCGCAGGCCCCCCCCGGTGATTCTCCGACCCGGCGGGGATCGGAGAATCCCGACCTATGAGTCTGCAAAGGGATATAGATAGGTTAAAGGAGTGGGCAAAACCTTGCCAGATGGAGTCAAATGTGGAAAATGTTAAACTTGTCCACTTTAGCAGGAAGAATAGAAAAGCAGTATATAATTTAAATGGAGAGAGATTGCAGAGATACGGAAGGATCTGGGTGTCCTGGTACATGAATCACAAAAAGTTAGTATTTGGTACCACAAGTGATTAGGAAGACAAATGAATGTTGGTGTTAATTGCAAGGGGAATGGAATATAAAAGTAAGGATGTTTTACTGCAGCTGTACAGGACATTGGTGAGACTACATCTGGAGTACTCTGTACAGTTTTGGTCTCCTTGTTTTCAAAGGATATAAATTCAATTGAAGCATTTCAGCAAAAGTTCACGTGGCTGATTCCTGAGCTGGGGGGTTTATATTATGAAGTAAGATTGGACCGGCAGGGTTGTTTCATTTGGCCTTTAGGTGATTGAGAGGTGACCTTATTGAAAAATACAAGACTCTGAGGGGACCTGACAGAGTGGATGCTGAAAGGATGTTTCCTCTTGTGGGAGTGACAAGAACCAGGGGACACAGTTTAAAAATGAGCGGTCTTCCATTTAAGACATTCTTAAATGTTGAGGATCTTTGGAACTGTCTACTTTGGAGAGCAATGGAAACGAGGTTATTGCATATTTTTAAGGTAGCGGTAGATTTTTCATTATGAAGGGAGTCAAAGGTTATCGGGGTAGGTGGAAAGTGGAGTTGTGTCCACAATTAAGAAAGTTTAAACAAGTAAGGGATTAGTTTTTATTGTGCTAAAACCACCCACCCGCACCCAGTTAAAGATCCTTAAGAAATTAAAATGGTAAAAACACACGCCAACTGTTGCAATACACACACACACGACATGTAAAAATCTGACTTCCAAAGTAAAGGAGGCTAACTTCTGGCCAAATTCAGATTCAACAAGAAAAGACAAATAATTAGAGAGTTTGTGGTTATAAGTCCTGATGCTGTTGTTCACTATTGAAGTAGTTTTTAACGTTATAGTCCTTGGTTTTCCTTCTGAAAACACTGCTGTGGAATTTGTAGTCCTCTGGTACATTTTGTTTGCTGCCCACATTCCAGTATAAGACTCGTAGGGTCCAAACTTAGTTGAGAGGGAGAAATAGAAGGCGAAAATAGCCTTCTGGTTTGCTGCTGATGTAATTTCTTAAAAATTGAACGGTGTCTTCCTTAACATTATTTCAAAATGTAGTAGGCAGTTTCAGTCACATGGTAAATGGCCATTGGTCCACGATGGAAAGCAATTAACAATCTGCTCATGGTAACGGTGAATATTCCATCAGATGGCCAAACCCATTGAAAGTTAATAGTGGGTAAAAATAGTTTTAGCACTTCATGGTGCATAACCAGTTTTGATAGCTCTCTTTAGTTACTGAATCAAATACAGAATCAAGATGTCTGGACTTATTGTTTTGTGTGCTTGGAATATTCCTTGACAAGCAGGTGTGAAATTTCCAGGGAGATTTGTATAGATTTATAATTCACTTTGGAAGCTTCCAGAAGCTTCACCAACTTGTAGTTAGAGAATGGTAAGGTGACCTCTGACAGCTATCTCAAGTCAGTATATTTGTTTCAACCGTTGAAACTGCCTTTTTAGAAGTTCCATATGTGAGTCCAGCTGATAAAATTAATGTGTAATATTTGACATCAACACACCTCGTAACAGCACTATATGAAAATGAAAATCGCTTATTGTCACGAGTAGGCTTCAATGAAGTTACTGTGAAAAGCCCCTAGTCGCCACATTCCGGCGCCTGTCCGGGGAGGCTGGTACAGGAATCGAACCGTGCTGCTGGCCTGCTTGGTCTGCTTTAAAAGCCAGCGATTTAGCCGAGTGAGCTAAACCAGCCCCTAGTGAGCTAAACCAGCCCCTGGTTTATAGAAACCTATTTCCTGCTTTGATTATACTTTGGTATAGTGGTATTGTCACTAGGCAAGTAAACCAGAGACCCAGAGTAATGCTCTGTGGCCCCGGGTTCAAATCCCGCCATGGCAGATAGTGAACTTTGAATGCAATAAAAATCCGGAATTAAAAGTCTAATGATAACCATGAAACCATTGTCGTAAAAAGCCATCTGTTTCATTAATGTCCTTTAAGGAAGGAAATCTGCCATCCTTACCTAGTCTGGACTACCTGTGACTCCAGATCCACAGCAATGTGGTTAACTCTTAACTGTCCCCTCATGGACAGTCAATGGGCAATACATGCTAGCCCAGCCACTGACGCCCAGGTCCCTTGAACAAATAATAAAACAAATTATGCTAATCCTGCAAAATGTATTCTTAATGATTAGATTACCCAATTATTTTTTTCCAATTAAGGGGCAATTTAGCGTGGCCAATCCACCTACTCTGCACATTTTTGGGTTGTGGGGGCGAAACCCACGCAGACACGGGGAGAATGTGCAAACTCCACACGGACAGTGACCCAGAGCCGGGATCGAACCTGGGACCTCAGCGCCGTGAGGCGGTTGTGCTAACCACTAGGCCACCGTGCTGCCCTGTATTCTTAATGATAAACATTTTGAATGATCATCATTCCCAGCATCATAATGTTCCGATTGGGAGGACATTTGAAGGTCACTCAACATGACCTACCTCTGCTCACAGGCATTTTCAAAGTTACACTGTCTATATCCAGGTGCAGAGAACAAGGCGATGTGGTAAAAAAAGTTACTTAACACAGCATTAACTTTCTAAAACCTGCACTTATTTCTCAGGTTATGTTCAAAAACCTTGCTTCAAGACCATACTCCGTTCACGCACATGGAGTATCATATGAAAAATCATCTGAAGGAGAGGGATATGAAGATTTCTCCTCTGATTGGTTTAGGTCCGATAATGCTGTTCTCCCAAAACACACATACACTTATGTGTGGAATGTACCACCTCGGTCTGCACCAAGAACCACCAATTCAGTTTGCAAGACCTGGGTCTACTATTCCAGCGTGGACTATGTAAGTGTTCTAGACGCAAAATGACAGAGGAGAATCTAAGGATTTTAAACTACAATATGAAATATTTTCACTTTGCAAATGTTTAAAGTATTGTTTCATTCCTTATAGGTGAAGGATATTAACTCAGGTTTGATTGGGCCTTTGGTGATCTGTCAGAATGGAACACTGAACAGCATTAATGAAATTCCTGGCGATGCTCGAGAGTTTGTTTTGCTCTTCCATACTTTCGATGAAACTAAAAGTTGGTACTTTCATGACAACAATGAGCAACTTTGTAAGGAGTCCTGTGAGATGAGCAAGAATGATTCCAATCTTGTACAGCGCAATACATTTCATGGTAATTACTCTGTTCTCAGTATTAAAATGCCTTTAACTTTAAAACCCCTACAATAACCTCAGCTGCCAACTTTTTCCAGAAAATCGGGCGCGATAACGAATAGCAATGTTTGCAATTGAATCCCAAGGTAGGCATTGCTTCTGGCTTTTCCCCTTTTTTTTCTCTGTTAAACCATCCTCCTGTAAACAAACAAAGCGAACAACTGGACTCCACACAGCACCCTCACCACCATATCTTCATGAGGTGAGACATTTCTTCAGGAACTTTAGTTCTATATGCAGGTTATTAATTTGTGCGGGCATAATACTGGCACTGGAATTTCTGCCCACAATAGGACAACACCTCCAGTTAGACAGATCCTTGGAAATTTCGTCATGCGGCCTCTTACCTCTGACCACTTTATTTAGTCAACCTTTTTAACCTATCTCCAGCATTTTAAAGAAAATTATAAACTAAAGTGTTCAAAGGAATGAAAAAAAATGCACAATTTATTTATCCACCCCCCCACCCCTGTGATTTTTCCTGTGTCCTGTTTGCAGCAGCGGGCAATATATTAATCTTTCCTGGAAGTTTGACAACTCAAAGTGATAATCCGTAACAATTTTAATTCAAATAACGTGCCAGCAAAATTAATAGTTATCCCACTTGTATAGAATCCCTACAGTGCAACAGGAGGCTATTTGGCCCATCGACAGTAGACAGTTTTGTGAATGGATCATTGCTTTCAAAATACTCAGTAATATTGACAGACAATTGTTTTCTGGGTTAAACAACCAATTTATTTTTCCAGCTATAAATGGATTTGTCAATGCCTCTTTAAGGGGCCTGGTGATGTTCGAGAAAGAACTGGTGCGATGGTATTTGATTAACATGGGAAGCTCAGAGGATGTGCATTCAATACGTTTCCATGGTCAGACGTTCATTGAAAGACGGGAGAGTGAGCATCGCTTGGGCATTTACAATTTATCTCCAGGTAAGGGGGAAAAAGTGTCTGTGCTACTTCACCCTACATCTAATGACACAATTAAAGAACTAAGAGAATTTATTAAGAAGGCTTACAACACCAGGTTAAGAGAATCTAATCATTTCTGTACTGCAATCAAATACACTTCTTTAGATTTCTATTATTTTGTCTCTATTGATTTATATTATAGTAGTAAAGTGTTAATATCAGTGAGAGCAGATTTATTTCTACTGCACAGAATTCAAGGAATTGTGTATTTTTCAACTCTTCTGACATGAAATTTTTTCTAATCAAACCATTGTACTGAAACACATAGGTGCCTTTGGAACCATTGAAATGCGTTCATCTAAACCTGGTATATGGCTATTAGATTGTGAAAATGGAGAGCATTACAAAGCAGGGATGCAAGCACATTTGTTGGTTCTCTCACAAGGTATGTGCACATATAGAATTATTAAGTGTAAAAACGTACACCACATTATTTTCTGTGGCACAAAATATACATGGTATCATCATGAGAAGTAAAATTTAATGTATAACATTTCAAAATCATAGAAAAATGGGGCCCAGTTCAGTGATCCCGTTGGGTCTGGCGCAGATCCGGGTGTGACTAGTGAATCGCGCGCAAGCCTCAAATTGGATTCTGCGCCGGGCCAACCGAAAGTCACCTGACAAGCTCGGCCAGGCGCGATCTAGATCTAACTCTCACTGGGTGAGATCTAGATCGGAATATTCAAAGGAGCCTTATGGCTCATTTAAATACCCGGACACCAGATTAACCTGGTGCCTGTTACTCACTGGCCACTCCTAGGAGACCTTGCCAGGGTGCCATTTAGTACTGGCACACGCAAATGCAGACCAGGCACGACGCCAGCTGGGGGGGCTCCCTTGGCTATTGGAGACCCCGGGTGCTCGGGAACCGGGTAGGGTGGCACCTAAGTACTCCCCCTGGCACCTGGGAACCTTGCAGCGCCAGAGTGCCAGTTTGGCAGTTCCAGGTGCTCAGGGGCCTGGTTGGCACTGCCAGGGGTCAGGCCCAGGGGCCTTCCCAGATAAAGGGGGATGAGGGGGAGTTCACAGTTGCCTCCCCAATGTAGCGGGAGTGAGGGGGGTCAAAAGAATGAGTGGGGGCTGAAAGGAGGGGGGAGGCAGATCCGAGCTGCTGGACAAAATGCCGCCCTGATCTTTGAGGAGCCTTTCCTGCCGGCGAGCCTCAACTCGCCAGTGGGAAATCCTTCTATGTGTGACTTCGGTGGAGAGAATCTCCCCAAGGCCAAAAAAACCCGGTAAAGTACAATAGGATAGCGGAGTGTTTCTCGGCGCTGCACCCGCCAAGAAACACCCCACTAAATGCACCATTCATAGGACTTTAATTTCAGTCTGCTGAATTGCACCCATAGAAAATAGGAGCAGAAGGCGGCCACTTGGCCCTTCGAACCTGCTCCGTCATTCATTATGGTCATGGCTGATCATCCAACTCGATGTCCTGTTCCTGTTTTCCCCTCATATCCGTTGATTCTTTTAGTCCTAAGTGCTATATATAAACCCTTCTTGAAAACATGCAATGTTTTGGCCTCAAATAATGTTTGTGGTAGCAAATTCCACAGGCTCACCATTCTCTGGGTGAAGAGGTGTTTCAACTAAATATTCCTGCAATTCCTTACAGTTTGCTTGGACAGCTGCCAAATGCAAACAGACATGGCATATATAACTGTAGCCACAAATTAGTTCAAGGACATGATGTATCTGAAGGCACAAATTGTTCTTAAATTCAGAACTTGCCTGAATTTCTCGATAGTATTTTCCAAAGCCAAAAAAAAAACCTTGGCTGTCCATTTGTATATCTCCCTCATTCGAATTATCCCATTCTATATTTCTGTTTATATTCTATTGTTTTGTCTCCTTTCTTCTGCCTTCATTTCTCTGGCCTTCATGTACTTACTCTCACTATGTCTATTTTGTTCCTCGTGTCCCTTGTGAGTTTGAGTAGATCCAGGCAATTAGTAATATAATTAAAGTACAAAATAACCACTTAGGGGAAAAATCCCAACATTTCCCCATTAATAAGACAAACAAAAAATATTTGGCATGGACACCAGGCACTGAATGGCCTCCTTCCGCAACCATTCCATGATTCTGTGAAATGTTGCTGAATATTTGTAACGGACATTACAACACAAAAAATGTATTAGCTCAACAGATTTGTCAAATATTCTTATGGTACTCATAGAACATAGAACAGTACAGCACAGAACAGGCCCTTCGGCCCTCGATGTTGTGCCGAGAAATGATCACCCTACTCAAACCCACGTATCCACCCTATACCGTAACACAACAACCCCCCCCCCCTTAACCTTACTTTTTAGGACACTACGGGCAATTTAGCATGGCCAATCCACCTAACCCGCACATCTTTGGACTGTGGGAGGAAACCGGAGCACCCGGAGGAAACCCACGCACACACGGGGAGGACGTGCAGACTCCGCACAGACAGTGGCCCAGCCGGGAATCGAACTTGGGACCCTGGAGCTGTGAAGCAGTTATGCTAACCACCATGCTACCGTGCTGCCCCTATAGTCACTTTCTAGTATAGTCACTTTCCTTAAATCTAACATCACTTTAATTGTTGCTCAAAGTGAATGAATAAGTTTCACTCTGAATCATTTGATAGTACAAAACTTGAGGATTGGTGAAAAATGAGACAAGCTGTGGAAACTTCTCATCTTGTACTCATCAGGACAGGCACAATAATCTGTCCTTTTCCGACAGCATCTTCACAGCATCAAAAATCAGGACACAAAGAAGTTGGAAATGTGTCCATATTCAGCAGTACACACATCTCCAATTTCCCTACATCGGTGGGGTAAACCTGTCCACTCACCTCTCTCTCTTTGAAGCATAATTTCTACCAGAAGATATGCAATAGAAATTCAGCAGATTCTCTTATCCCCCTGAAATGATAGTCTCCTGCTAAGAGTATGCTAACAATTGGCTGCCTCTCCCCTCCCACCCAGTAATTTATTCCCTTTATTCTTCATAATAACTGTTAGTGATTGGTGATTGATCCACTGTTCCCTTGATTAGTTACTTATGAGGTGCGGTAAAAAAGCTGTAATAAAATGTTTGCCATGTTTGAATCAATTTTTTTAGCTGTTTACATTAATTATGTGGATTTAATGCTTAATTAACAACTTCCAAAAAACAATTGCATTTTGGTCTCTACCTCCCTTTATTTTTTATTATAAATTTAAAGTACCCAATTATTTTTTTCCAATTAAGGGGCAATTTAGCGTGGCCAATCCACCTAACCTGCAAATCTTATGGGTTGTGGGGGTGAAACCCACGCAGACACGGGGAGAATGTGCAAACTCCACAGGGACAGTGACCCAGGGCCGGGATTCGAACCCGGGTCCTCAGCGCTGTAGGCAGCAGTGCTAACCATTGTGCCATATGCCACCTGCTACCTCCCTTTCTATGCCATATTCCCATTAACTCTGTTTCTCTATTCAAAGACTTTTCCAGCGTTTACTGATTTTATTTCAATTTGCAGCATCCAGTCTTTTAATTCATTTTTTAACTTTTATGTAGTTTGTACTGACCAGTGCAAGTCAGTGTACTGCTTACTTTTCACTGTGATTCTCACTGCGTTGAGCACAAGAAGGTAATGTATTTCATAATTTGGTGCACATATGCAGAGCTTGTGAACAGAAGTAGAAATTTAACCTTGAGATTTAACTTCTCGAGCTTGTTCCATCATTCAATGAGATCATGGTTGATCTGCCAATAATTCCATATAATAATAATCTTTATTAGTGTCACAAGTCAGCTTACATTAGCAATGAAGTTACTGTGAAAATCGCCTAGTCACCACACTTCAGCGCCTGTTCGGTACGCAGAGGGAGAATTCAGAATGTCCAATTCACCTAGCAAACACGTCTTTCGGGACTTGTGGGAGGAAACCGGAGCACCCGGAGGAAACCCACGCAGACACAGGGAGAACATGCAGACTCCGCACAGGCAGTGACCCAAGCTGGAATTGAACCTCAGACCCTGGCGCTGTGAGGTAACAGTGCTCACCACTGTGCTACCGTGCCACCCTCCTTTGCCCCATAATCCCTTAATGTCTTTGGTTAACAACTATCTAGCAATCGCAGATTCAATGATTAACAAGTGGTTGAACGTCAGTTGCAGTTTGCAGCAGAGAGTTCCAAACTTCCACCACCAAGTCCCTGGGATTTTCTCAGATATCGACAGAGGCCGTAATTGGGCAGGAAAAACGCCACTGAAAACACCAACGGCAATGGCAGCTTTCTCCACCATATAGTGCCGAACTTTGAAAAGAAAATTTCAAGTCTAGTATTCCATGACGTATCGCTGGTGGGGTGGCCTCAGACTTGTCCTCCCAACCAGCAACTTAGGCATTTGATGATCCGGGCGCCATTTTTTAAGACTGCCCCAGCACACAGTGAACAAACCAGTTCATCTAGGTGCTCCTTCAGCATACCACCCCCCCCCCCCCCCCAGCACTATTCAGGCAGCCCCGGTGCTACCCAGGCACTACCCTGGCATCAAGTTGGCACTACCTTGGCATCAAGCTGGCATTGCCTGGGCACTATCTGGGCAATACCCAGGCATAGCCCTCTCCCCCCTGAGTGCTGCATTCACCTGAGATCCCCTTGGCTGCTCACCAAGTGCACACCTTCGGAGACCAATTGTGCTTCACACCCATTCTGTCATCATGCTGCTGTGGATGGACATTTTGAAGTGGGGGAATTGTTCCCGCGCAAGGGCCTGGTAATGATATTTAAATTTATTATAATGATGTTCCTGATCTTCGATGTCAGGAAACATGGCCGATCACTGATGGGGGGAGAGGACAATCATGTCATGCCTTTATGAAACAAAAAAAAATTTTTTTTTAAGGAAATGCTACTTTGGACTTTTCAGGATATTTTCTACTCCCATCACCAAACATGCCTGACATGAACGGGAGCAGAAAATTCCAGCCTTTGTTTGTAAAAGTGTTTCTTAATCTCACTCCCTATTTTTAGAATATGCTCTTGAGTTCTAAACTTCCCTACCAGGAGAAATAGCGTTGACTTATCTTCAGTGTAGTGGTCTGAGTACAGTACCGTCCACACGTGATGTAAGAAGGCACAGAGTTAGGGTCAGTGTGGTGTTCAGCGAGACACAAACATGGAGATAGATCCTTGCCTGTATCTTTCAGTGGTTAGTACTGTTGCTTCACAGCTCCAGGGCCTCAAATTCGATTCCCGGCTTGGGTCACTGACTGTGTGGAGTCTGCACATTCTCCCTGTGTCTGCGTGGGTTATCTCCAGAGTCCGGTATCCTCCCACAGTCCAAAGATGTGCAGGTTAGGTGGATTGACCATGCTAAATTGCCCTTGGTGTCCAAAAGGTTAGGTGGAGTTACTGGGTTACGGAGATAGGGTGGAGGGGTGGGCTTAAGTAGGGTGCTCTTTCCAATGGCCGGTGCAGACTCAATCGGCCAAATCTCCTCTTTCTGCACTGTAAATTATGTGTTATGATTATATTTCCTATGACATGTAGATATGTCATAGTAGTAGTATAACAAGTAGTTAATAAATAGTTGCTGTTGGTATACAGAAGATTAAGAAAACTTCCTCAACACACATGTTCTGTAACCAACACCATTACAATACCATCCTATCTGTTCCATTTAATAACTTCAAAATGTTGATCAAACCGCCCGCAACCTTTTAAATTCCAAAGAATACAACCCTAGTTTATGTAATTGCCCGCGTAATTTAACCCTTGGATTCCCGGTATTATTCTGGTAAATCTACACTGCATTCCCTCTAAAGCCGATTATGTAAAGCCCAGAACTGCTCACAATGATCCAGGTATGGTTTAACCGTGATTTTGCACAGCTGAAGCATGACTTCACCCAGCATAAAGCATTGCGTGATAAAAATGCAGATAAAGAATTTGGGAGGGGAACAATTTCACAAATGTTTGCCGGCTAGTCCCTTGATTAAATGCAGTTGCAAATATCTCAGCAGCTAGCTGAGAAAATGGCCAGGATTTTCCAGCTCTTCCAGCCGGTGGGGACCTCCAGTCCTGTGAAAGGTGATGTCTGTGGCGGGTTCCCCAGGAGCACAGCCGGTGAGCAATGCCAAATGGCCATTGATTTCAGTTGGACCAGAAAACCCTGCCCCCTGGTCAATGGCGAGCTGCCTCAGGTGTCGGCCATGGGTCAGGTTATGCAAGGCGTGGGGCTTCATGCGCATGCATCATCCATGGCCCGGGGCAGGACTGCCCTCTCGCAGGCAGCCACGTGCCAAAGCATGCTGGGCATTGCAGCCGCGCTCCGCAGTCTGTCCGAGTCTCAGCAGGCCATGGCCCAGTCTCAGCAGGCCATCCTGAGAGCATCGGTGGCATTGCCCAGGCCATGGCCCAGTCTCAGCAGGCCATCCTGAGAGCATCGGTGGCATTGCCCAGGCCATGGCCCAGTCTCAGCAGGCCATCGCTGAGAGCTTCGGCGGCATTGCCCAGGCGTGTCTGAGTCTCAGCAGGCCATCGCTGAGAGCATCGGCGGCATTGCCCAGGCCATGTCTGAGTCTCAGCAGGCCATCGCTGAGAGCTTCGGCGGCATTGCCCAGGCGTGTCTGAGTCTCAGCAGGCCATCGCTGAGAGCATCGGTGGCATTGCCCAGGCGATGGCTCAGTCTCAGCAGGCCATCGCTGAGAGCATCGGTGGCATTGCCCAGGCCATGTCTGAGTCTCAGCAGGCCATCGCTGAGAGCTTCGGCGGCATTGCCCAGGTGATAGCTCAGTCTCAGCAGGCCATCGCTGAGAGCATCGGTGGCATTGCCCAGACGATAGCTCAGTCTCAGCAGGCCATCGCTGAGAGCATCGGTGGCATTGCCCAGGCCATGTCTGAGTCTCAGCAGGCCATCGCTGAGAGCTTCGGTGGCATTGCCCAGGTGATAGCTCAGTCTCAGCAGGCCATCGCTGAGAGCATCGGTGGCATTGCCCAGATGATAGCTCAGTCTCAGCAGGCCATCGCTGAGAGCATCGGTGGCATTGCCCAGGCCATGTCTGAGTCTCAGCAGGCCATCGCTGAGAGCGTCGGTGGCATTGCCCAGGTGATGGCTCAGTCTCAGCAGGCCATCGCTGAGAGCTTCGGCGGCATTGCCCAGATGCTGGATGGCGTCACACAAGCCCAGAGGGAGGTGGCGCAGTCCCAGACAGGGATGGGCCACCCCCTGGGCTCCATCGCTGCTAACATTCACACCCTGGTCGATACCATAGCGGGCCTTCAGGACTGGCAACGCCAGGTGTCAGTGGTGCCTCGGGGCCTGTCTCCGCTCACACCCCCGTCCCATAGAGAGTTCCGGGGAAACACTGGGCACCCCAAGGGAGCAGGAGGGGCTCGGGTCTGTGCCGGTGACTCCTGCAGGGGAGGTCCCGGAACACCGCACTACCTTGGACTCCCCCTGTTCCGTCCCTGGTGCATCTGGTGGGCAGCGGGCAGAACAGGGTGGCACCGCACCATCCAGGATGCCCGAGGAGCAGCCTGGCCTATCCAAGCTGGGCTGCTGCAGGGCAGGAGTCTCAGCAGTCCACCTCCACTCATGCTGTACTGTCTGGGGAGGCACAGAGATGTAATGGTAGGGCCCATAAGGCCAGGAAGTTAGACACCTAGTAAGTTGGCATGGGTGCAGGGCACAGCTTAGTTATAGGGGCTAGGGCACGTGTATATAACGTTTCTAATTAAACTCACTGTTACACCAATGCAGGCTTCCTCTGTGCTATGTCCGATGCCTGCGTGGTCGGGTAGGGGACTGAGTGCCACTGTGGTCGAGGGGCGAACGAACTTGAGCCCCGGTGGGTGTAATGTGCGCCCCCCCACCACCCCCTGCATGTCCACGCCACCCCGCCCCCAGCTGAATTTATATTTCTGTAGAACTCGTCGCATGTAGAAATGGAAAAAGTGGTCCATCCTTAATGAACTGAAGACATAATAATACCAAGAGGCGTAGAAACCTGGGGAGAGTTTTAGACACTAACAAAGGGGGACCAAAAAATTGATAAAGAGGGAGATAATTGAATGAGAATAAACTAATCAGAAATATAGAAAGAGATGATAAGAACTTCTGCATATCGGTAAAAAAGATTAGAACAGTGCATGCAAATATAGATCACCTCGATGCTAAAACAGGGGAAATTCTAATGAAAAAAAAATGGAAATTGTAGGGACATTGAATAAATATTTTGTGTCTGCCCTCACAGTGGAAAACACAAAACTTAACCAGAAGTGGTAGGGAGTCAATGAGAGTGCGGAACTTGAAGTAAGGAAAAAAACTTGAGAAATTATAAAACTAGAATCTGACAAATCCATTGGATCTGTTGGCCTCCAGTGTTCTAAAATGGATAGTTGCAGAGATAGCGAATGCACTGTCCTGATTTTGCTAAATTTCCTGGATTTCAGAATTGTCCCAGTAGATAACGTAACACCATTATTCGAGAGAGGAGGGAGAGAGAAGATAGGGTTGTACAGGTCAGTTAATCTGATACCAGTTGTTGGGAATTTGCCAGAATCTATTAACAAGGAAGTGGTAACAAGGTACTTAGAAAATCATAATATAATTTGGCAGAGTCAACATGGTTTTATGAAAGGGAAATTGTTTTGGGGAAATTTATTAGCCTTTTATAAAATAAATTTAGAGTACCCAATGATTTTTTTCCAATTAAGGGGCAAATTTAGCGTGGCCAATCCACCTATCCTGCACATCTTTGGGTTGTGGGATGAAACTCGCAC
Source organism: Scyliorhinus canicula (assembly GCF_902713615.1). Classification (NCBI taxonomy): domain Eukaryota; kingdom Metazoa; phylum Chordata; class Chondrichthyes; order Carcharhiniformes; family Scyliorhinidae; genus Scyliorhinus; species Scyliorhinus canicula. Next base: position 55,807,747 of record NC_052152.1, on the reverse strand, counting down.
AGACATGGAGAGAATGTGCAAACTCCACACGGACAGTGACCCACGGCCGGGATTCGAACCAGGGTCCTCAGCGCCGTAGTCCCAGTACTAACCATTGCACTGTCTGCACCACATGCCGCCCATATATTTAGCCTTTTAATGATGTAACTAGGAAGGGAGATAAAGGATGCAGATCAGTGGATGCAGCATACTTGGATTTCCAAAAGACAGGCAAGGTGCGTTCAAGGGGTTGGATGTAATATATTAATATTGGTTAAAGGACGGAAAACAGTTAGAATAAATGGGTCAGTTTCAGTTTGGCAGGCTGTTAATAGCGGGTGCCAGAAGAATCAAAGTTGGAGCTGCTGCTATTTGTAACCTATATTAACAACTCAGTTGAAGGGACCAACTGTCACGCTTCAGTTTGCTACTTTTACAAAGCTGGATGGCAACTATGTTCTGAGAAGGGCACAAAGAGTCTGCAAACAAAATGCAGATTAAGTGAATGGCAAAAGAAGGTGGCAGATGGAGTATAATGTGGAAGAATGTGAGGTGTATTACCTTTAGTAGAAAGAATAAAGAAGTAGTATATATTTTGAACAATGAGAAGCTGCTAAATGTTGACGTTCAGAGCAATTTGGGTGTCTGTGTAGAGAAATACAGAAAGTTAACATGCAGGCGCAGCCTACAACTAGGAGACAAATGGTATGTTGACCTTTATTGCAGGGGATTATACAGGGCTTTGGTGAACCACACATCCAGTTCTGGTATCTTGACCTAAAAAAGAATATGCCTCCCTTGGAGCGAGTGCAGTAAAGGTTCACTGGGCTGTTCCTGGGATGAAGGGTTTGTCCTTTGAGGAGAGTCATGAAGGCTCAATCTTCATTCCCTAGTGTTATAAGAATGAGAGCTAATCTCAGAGAAGCATAAAATTCTTAAGGGGCTTGATGGGGTAGATGCTGGGAAGATAATTCCAATTGGGGGGGGGGGGGGGGGGGGGGGGGGGCGGCAGAGTGGTTAGCACTGCTGCCTCAAAGCTCCAGAGACCCGGATTCAATTCCGGATTCGGACAACTGACTGTGTGGAGTTTGCACTTTCTCCCAGTGTCTGCGTGGGTTTCCTCCTGGTGCTCCAGTTTCCTCCCACAGTCCAAAGATGCGCAGGTTAGATGGATTGGCCAGTAGTAAATTTCCCTTTAGTGTCCAAAAGTTTAGGTGGGGTTACTTGGAGTAGAGACGTGGGCTCTTTCCAAGGGCCGGTGCGGACTCGATAGGCTGAATGGCCTCCTTCTGCACTGCAAATTCTAAGATTCAATGGATAGACACTTTGCATTACAGCAAACCACATGATGCAGAGTCTGGAACTCGAGGTCACAGTCTCAGAATAAAGGATTGGCCATTTAGGACTAAGTGAGGAGAAATTTCTTCACTCAGTGGATTGTTTGAAATTCTCTATCCCAGAGAGTTGTGGAAGTTCCATCATTGGATATATTCAAGACTGCAATTGATATATTTTTAAATCCTAAGGACACCGAGGGATATGAGGCGAGCAGGCAAAGCTGGAGTTAAGGCAGAAGTCCAACCATGATCTGACTGAATGGCAGAATGGGCAAGAAGCTGAGTGGCTTACTCCTGTTCCTATTTCTGACCTTCTTATGTTACATTTTACATTGTCCTTGATTATTAGAGTAGTGGATGAATCAACGTGAATAACATAGACTAAACAAAAGAAAGAAGAATGATTTGAGATTATATCTAATGTAATATTTTCTTCGCTTTTTGTATAGATTGTGATTATCCCTTGGGTATGGCATCTGGAAGTATAACTGATTCACAGGTCACTGCATCAAGCCATGAAGGTAAGTGCTTTGCTGTTGCTATTTTCAACAATCCAAATTGTTCCTAGATCATTTTTGAATGGGAGAACCTGGTGATGCCATGGATCAATCCAGTGTTCTTCAGTCCACTGGTCTGATTTGGATCCTGTTCAAACTAGGGTGAAAACATTTTCCTCCAATGTGCGTCATAAACAAAAACAATTTGGGCGAATTTAGGCCAGAGTCTAGACAATATGATTAAACATAGTCTAGTACTCATTTTTATTTAGCAAAGTCACAAGAGTGACTGGGATGGAAAAAGGAGTTTTGAACTGGACAACTACACAGTATTTTTGGGACATTGCAGCTTGTACTTGATTATATAACCAAGGCCATAGGAATCTTGTGACCTTTCAGAAGCCAGTTCCTATTTCTATTCTCCTCTCCGCCATTCTCCATTTTTGTCATCCACTCTCTTTGCATCTGCAGATCCCACACAGCGTGTCATTGCTGGCATTGCTGGTGATTGTTATCAAATATATTTGTTGAAGGGTCTCTTTTCAAATGGATTCATTATCATGGAACTCCCCCCCATTTAAATTAGATGACAACATAATACTTTTAATATGAAATTGTTGCTTGTAAAATGTTATTTAAGAATGCTGATACTTACTTACAGATATCAGAGAGATGGGTGTTTCAGCTTGTCACTGCAGAGTCTGTAGGTTTAGGAGGAGCATCAAGAGAACAGGAGCCTGGAGAGAACAGGAGCACATTGTGGGGGAAGAGGGCACAGTTCCAACCGTCACTCATTTGCTGACCCTTAACCATGGCACATTCGCATTTTGCAGATCCCCTGGAAAGTCTCTTAAGGGGCACATTGATCCCAGTTTGAGAAACGCTGTTTTATCCTTGGTGTTCCATCCTGATCTTGTCCATTTGAAATCCTCCAAACTTCTGAAACGCATCTATAATAAAAGAATTATCTGCTAAATATTTGCCTCAGTGAGCTAAGAAGCTGTAACCACTGAGATTTTATTGTAATCAGATAGTTTGAACTTTAAACACTCCAATGAAGTGCCTCTCAATCTTGTCACTTTTTCATTGGCGAGTTTCTTGAACCTTGGGAAGCCCATGCAAGAGATATTAAATTCAAATCCCTGTTGGAATCTTGGTGACTCTAGAACTGCCCTCTGGAATGGCCTCATCTGCCGTCAATCAGTTATATTCCATAAGGTGTTTTGCCATTTCGTTCCTGAGGGTGATTAAAGATGGATAATAAATCGAGGTCTTTACAGGGATACCCACATCCCATAGATAAATAATAAATAAAGTACCTTGTTAGGACATGATAATGATCGACCTTCCATCAATGAGCAATTCATTCAAACGCACTCAAACCTCAATTAAATGCAGAAGTAGGTGCACTGGAGGTAGTTTGAGTATTCTTTACCTACTACCCCCTATCCTTGAACCCTCTGGGGGTTTAAAATTCCCCCTTGTTTAAAGCACAAGTATATATGGCATTGTAAACATTTTCCCATTTCAAATAGGAATTGAAAATTATACCATTGTCTTCCTTCAAACCTTTAAAGTGTAATGTGCACAGCAGTTGTTGACAGATACAATAACCAGGTCACTTAGCAATTCCTGAATACATTCATCAAACCAACAAATATAGAACTGTAATCTTAAATGGGAAATTTAACACTGCAGCTCTTATCACCATATTAGGAGCTTCAGTCAATAAACACCAGGGTGTATTCAATGCATTTCACATGTGGTGACATGCAGACCACTCATTTTCACCCACTAATCTCAGCTTCTCAATAAGTTGATTTATTAGAAACAAAGTTAACAAATCATAGAATGAGCATGAACAATCTCCAAATCAATGCGCCTGGAAAGGTAATATCAGTTTTTTAGGTTGTGTTCATCATAATACAATGGTTTTGGCAAGGAAATTAGAAAATATTGATGGCGCTTTCAAAGCTGTTGCAATATCTACAGCACTAGGATCCCTGGCTATACTTGTGTGCTTGATACTGCCATTAGGTACAAAATTGGAAAAATAATCCCATTCCCCAGTTGTGGTGGCATGAGACAATACTGTGGAGGCTTCTTACCTAACCAAACAAGGGTTTATTAATAACAAGTACAGGTAAACTATACATAGGCACAGAGTCTCCAAACAGGTCTTCACGCCTGGGTCCGCACTGCCAGGCCCCTGCTCCCAGGGCCTCGTGCTTTTCCCCCATTAGTCAGGTTCGTGCACTCCTGTACGGTAGACCCTGAGTGGGCTGCGAGGGCTCGCCCCTTAAAGGGACCTTGCTACCACGCCAGCAGTAGTAAGAAGGAGGGGGGGAAAGACACATGCCGGAAATGGACAGATTCGGACAGCTTCTGAAAAGATCAAAGATGGTGTGAATGATTCAGATGTGATCTTCACCGCAATCTGAAATATTAAACAAATTATCGTTTCTCTTGTCCAACCTTGAATGACCTAATATGTCACTGCAGGATTTCTATTTTTACTTCCAGTCTGAATGTCTCGTTGAAAAAGCTAAATGCTCATATTTTTTTCTCTTGCATGCACACCCAGCACAAAAGGTGTGGCATCAGACAAATGTCATTTCAGAGATTAGTGTTGTTTTACCAAAGTAGATTTGTAACCCCCAAGTTTAGTAGTTGTGATATACAATGTATGCCATTGTATGAGGTTCCTATTGCCGAGCACCTGGCTGCTGAGGATTTTGGTAACGACCTAACTCCCTCACCTGGCAGAAACCATTCAGGAAAGTGGGTCAGTTAAACCAGAGCCGGAAGCTTGCCCACTCCTTCCTTGAGGGCACCCATCCCAAACTGGTGGGATCCTCTTTAAATATTCAGATAGGGCAACAGAAATGTTATTTGTGTGTTTCTGATTTGCCATTTTAATCTGATGAACTGGTGGCTGGTGGCTTCACGCCAGGTAACCAATGCCTCAAATCAGCACCGAGTGTCACAGGAAACCCAGCAAAGAAATATTTTAATTTCTCTTTGAGTTTCCTGATGGAGTGTTCTAACTTTGGGCCTCCCTCTGCTCTGACTTCTCTCTGACTTCCTCCTCCCACTGCAATCTGTTAGAACCCTCCTCCACACCATCACAGACCCTTCCCTCAGTCCCCCATGATATTTCTCATTAGCAAGCCATGCTCCTGACCTGCCCCTTCTGACGTTTCCTAGCCCCCCAATGAGTGAGTGCGCACCTGCCAATGCCAGATCCCCAGCTTCACCCTGATGCCACAAACTACCCACCCATTGATCACGTCCCGTCAATTCCTTTTACTTTTGGATTTACTGGCCACTAATAGCCCCCTCCCCGTCACCCACCTCTACACCTTATCAGATTCCATGGTGTTATCGCAATATATTAATACTGAAGAATATTTAAATATCAGAAGAAATTCATGTTCATAATTCTACCATTACTATACTGATTAACAGAAACAATTGGGTAACAAAAATAAGTATCTCTGTCTTTATCTCTTATTGTAGAAAGCAACTAGTGTATAAATTGGAGGCTGCACTTTTCACTAAGTTTAAATTGATATACCAGAGATATTCCAACCAGATCAAGCAAGATAGATCTGCGCAAATTAAGTGGCAAATAATTTACTTTATATTGGGAGTTATGTAATCAAAATGCTAATGGATTTAACATGTAATAAGAAGGAAATGCAATTTGTGTGAAAGCAGCCTGGTGGAAAATTCCAGAAACAAATAAAACTTGTGCGCGATATATCTCATCAAAGGGTAGATATTCTTACAACTCAAACTCCTTTTGTGTCTAGTTTTACTTGGTTCTCCAAGAGGGATTGTCCCGTTAAGTTTCACTGGGAGAAAATGGAATAAAAAAACAAGGCCCAGTCTGTATGTAGTCTAGCTGTTGCTGCTGTTGTACATCACAGAAGGAGGCCATTTGGCCCATCGTGTCAGCATCGGTTCTCCAAATGAGCATCATGACTTAGTGCAGTTCTCCTGCCTTTTCCCCGTATCCTTGCACATTGTTTCTATTCAAATAACCATCGAATATCCTCTTGAAAGCCTTGATTGAACTTGCCTCCATCGCACTTCCTGGGAGTGCATTCCGGACTCAAACCTCTCACCGTGTGAAAAAGTTTTTTCTCACATCACATTTGCTTCTTTTGCAAGTCATTTTAAATCTGTGACCTGTCATTCACAATCCTTTCACAAGCGAGGACAGTTTCTCCCTATCTACTCCGTGCTCCCTCACGATTTTGAACACTTCGAAGTCTCTTGCGGTATCTCCCTTTTCCTGGGTTTATGAACCACTATATTCATATGATAAATATATTATAGGAGTTTAACCTGTAAAAAGTGGCTCAACTGTGTGACATTTCTTATCATACATTTTACAGAAAGGAGGAGCATGTGCCTCTAATGGAGCAGATTGCCTATCCATTGATTTAAATAAATGGAAAGTTGGGTAGACTTCCTTCCTCCCTTGATTCTGATCAAGAATACACATCCGAGGATGGTACAGTGGCGCAGTGGTTAGCACTGCTGCCTCACAGCGCCAAAGACCCAGGTTTGAACCTGGCCCTGGGTCACTGTCCGTGTGGAGTTTGGACATTCTCCTGGTGTCAGCGTGGGTCTCACCCTCACAACCCAAAGATGTGTACGGTAGGTGAATTGGCCACGCTAAATTGCCCATAATTGGGAACATTTAAACACTAAAATGCACACCCAAAATATCAGAACGCCTTCTCACTTTCCAGATGTTGACTGATCTGCTGGGATTTTGTTATCTTCATTTCAAAAGCATTTGCAAGTTTTATTTTTTATTTTGCTATTCAATTTTCCTTTTTTATTAGATAACTGGGAGCCAAAGTTAGCACGATTACACAACAGAGACAGGGTCAATGCCTGGAGTGCGGTAAAGAACAGACAAGATGATCTATGGATTCAAGTATGTCTGAATTGAAACAATGTCATATTTTCTGATAGAATTGACTACTGAGTATTCATTCCAGAAGCTACCTTCAAACTTGCAAACATAATCACACTTTTAGACATGAATGGATATTACGTTAAAAAGTGTTTTTAAAAAATAAGGGAAGGGAATTTGGTTTCAGAAGGTGGCTTCCTCAAAAGCAATGTACAATCTAATATTTCATTGGTCAACTTACCCATTTCATAGAATCATAGAATGCTACAGTACAGAAGAAGGCCCTGCCGCTCATCGAGTCTGCTACAACCCTCTAAAAGAGCACCCTACTTGTACATATCTGGACACTAAGAGGCAATTTAGCTTGGCCAATCCACCTAAACTGCATATCTCCGGACTTTTGATAGTTATGATTGTCCCAAGTGTGGTGGCGGGTACCTGTCCTGCCAAGCAGAATGGTGGGTTCCGGCACCAGATTCTGCACTTGGAACCTCATTCATTATGCACTGGTGAATTCCCCACTGACTCTTTTGGGGAGCTGGCAACTGATTCATCTGCAAAGTTTGAATGTCCCACCGCCATATTTAAATACCAGTTCAACACACTCACATCACTCTCTCCAACTCACCTGTCATCACTAGAGGGTGTAGAATGTCAGCAATTCAGAGGGAACTTCAAGAAGTCAGTTCCTTGATTCAACCACCCTCCCCTGAGCCCATCACCTGTGAAGCGCCCATGCCCCACTTGGATCTCTACCCACTGCCTCTGGCGTTTTCGTGCATCCCCTTCCAGTAAACGATATGGTATCCCTTTGACTCCCTTGTCTATGAGCTTTTTATGCAGCCATGTCAGTGTGGAGCTTCCCTCCTCTTCGCCTTCCCTCTGCCTTTATTGTTCCTCTCTTTCATCTACATTCATGCTCCTCGGCCTGCCATCATGAGCCTGCATCCTGTCCTCCTCCTACATTGCCACCCTTGTCTTCATCAGACCACCAGAACTAACCCCCGCCCCCAACCTCCTTGCACCCCATCCAAGTCGAGCTTTGGACCTTTGTAGTGGTGGCTGCATGTATCCCGCAGCATGGTACGGTCCAGATAGATACTGCCATGTGGCTCCAGGAGCTAGGAGACCCTGTGCTCCCAACCCCAGATGCTGCATTGATCTGACTCGGTGCCACTGGAGGGACCATGGGTCCAGCAGACAGTGCTGCCCATGAAGAGCAGCTCTGCATGGGGATGGGGTTGCAGGAACTGGTGTGCCCTGGTAGAGTGGTGAACAACACATCAGGAGTAACACAGCACTATGGCAGTGTTGCACTCACCTCAAAGTCTTTGATGAACTGAGGGCCATCTTGTGCAGGCCACTCTTTAGCAATCGGGTTTGATGCCAATGTGATCTCCTGCTGACATGACACAAGATTGCAAAGTCTGGCGGAATGTAAATGAATGCAAATGGTGTTGGCACCACATGCCGGAGCGATGGCCAATCCGCCCTTCACCCGCCATTAACCCACTTGTTGTGACCAAACGCAAGGACTCCACATGTAGCCAGATAGACAGGCTACAACAAGGTTTATTCTACTACACCACAATACCGTAACTCTACTCCACTTCCCTCAGGGACCTGTTCTCCGACCTGCTCCCAGGCCGGGGTTTACATCCTGTGGGGGCTCCTCCAGTTGGGAGGACGCTCCGCCTCCTAATCACCTGGGGAGTTGGTATTCCAAAGTGGGGGAGGGGCAGCTGATACAATGTAGGTTTTGATCCCTTAGGGGATTGTAACACCACCATTGGAAGAACTTCAACGTAATTTTATGCCGGCTGCTTACCGACTATTTGGCTCTTGCCAGATTTACCACAACTGCCCGCCATCAAACCTGCCAGGAACAGGATGGGAGAATTCCAGCCAATAGGATTAAAATACTACCCTAAACCACAAATACGCACAAGTAAAACTCCTGGGCAGGATTCTCTAACCCCGGGGCCGGGCCAGAGAATCGTCGCGACCGGCACGAATCGCGCTACGTCGCCCCGATGCTGGGACGCGAATCTCTAGAGAGTGGAGAAACGGCGCCATTGGCGCTGGTGCAGCGCTGGTTGGGGGCCGCTCTACGGGCCACCCGGTGATTTTCCGCCCGGAATGCGCCGAGCGGCCGTACAAAAAAAACGAGTCCTGCCGGTGCCGTTCTACCCGGCAGGACCTAAGCATGGATGGATCCAGGGGTAGTCTGGTGGGGGAGGAGGGGGGAGTCCGATCCCGGGGGGGTGGGCCGACCCCGAGGGGGGAGCCTCCGCTGTGGCCTGGCCCGCAATTGTGGCCCACCGATCAGCGGGCCGGCCTCTCGGGCTGGGGGCCTCCTTTGTTCCGCACCGTCCCCTGTAGCCCTACACCATGTTGCGTTGGGGCTAGCGTGGAGAACGGAGACATCGCACATGCGCGGAAATCGCGCTGCTCCCACTGCACATGCACAGACCTGCGGTGCCCATCTGACGCCTGGAGCGGCGTGGGTCACTCCAGTGCCCTGCTGGCCCCCTGTAGGAGTCAGAATTGCTGCTCCTGAGGCCATGTTGATGCCATCGGGAAATGCGCCGGATCAGAGAATCCCGCCTCCTGTTTTTTAAACATCTACACTATTTAGTTTGACCTCTCTCAACAGATAACTGTCATGATATGCACTCATGCACATAATGAGATACAGACAGGCTTTGACAGACACCCAGTACAGCCAATCAACACACAGGACAGAACACAACCAATCACCAGGCAGAACACTAGAAGGTGGTCTCGCACTATAAAACACACGAGGCATCAGCACTCTGCCTCTTTCCCTGGTGACAACTGTAGTGACAGTCAGGGTGTATATATCAGTTAGCACCTTCTACATGTGGCTCAGAGCTAGTGTGGTCTAGTTAGTTATAGTGAGCATGCTCAGATTAGTAGAGTGTCAAACTCACAGCGAACTGTGTGCACTGCTTAACAAGTTCAGTAAAGCGTATTGAACTAACATCAAAGTTTGGAGTCTACTTTCAAGTACAACTGCATCCAGTTGCAGTCTGTGTTACCCCAGAGTGATTAACACGACAATAGGAACCTCTAAGATTCAATTTTTGGCGTATATTCAAACTGTAGATTTTGCCTGATCTATAATTTAGTGTTGTTCCTTCTTCCCTTGTTCTTTAGCAACAAGCTTCCAGACCAATGAGCATTCAGCAAGTGAAGTGGACCTTTTTGAAAAAGAACAATTGGTCTCTAGTAACACAGCAAACATCATATTCCATGGATTCTTTTTAGCATCTCAGTCAATACCTATCCCTATCTGCACCATCCCCACTAATTAGTCACAACCATGTCTTTCACAAGTAATTTTACAATGTTGTGGAAAGTAGAATGTTAAGCTCTTTACTGAAACCCTGCTTCCAGATATGAGGATAAACTTTATCAATTTAATATTCCAGCTTCCAAGCTTCAAATAACGTACATCGATATTGAGCATTGAGATGTCTGCATCTTCTTGACTTGCACGGTTTTTATGCCCATAGGAAAATTTGGGGGGCACAGTGCAGCAGATCTGAATTCTCAATATCTGCTCTTACCATGAAAAGCTCTGCCCCTCGTGCACTAATTCATAAATTCTTGGAATGTTGATTTTAGATTTTATTATCATTTTAAAATTCCACTTAGTTATTACTGAAGCTGTTGACTTGCACATAGTTTTGTGGTTCATCCAATCCAAGTGACCGAATGGCTGATTGTTTACAGACTTCTCATTGTGGTTCCAGAGCATGCAGATTCTTTTGACATTTATCAGGAATTTGTTGAAGTCCCTGATAATTTGCCTGTGACTGCCCAACACCAATGAGTGAAAGACATTAGAATCTGGCCCAATTGGGATCGGCAATTTATTGATAATTAGTTTTTTTTTGCCTACAGGTTGATTTAGAAAGGCCAATGGTGCTCACTAAGATTGCCACCCAAGGAGCCAAAGTGTTTTTTGTGCACAATTATATTACGGCCTTTTACATTGAATACAGTGGGGATGGGAAAAATTGGACATTTTACAATGGAAACAGCAGAAGCAACAAACAAGTGAGTGCCTGAATGATTTGTCAAACCAACAGTAGCTATGTAGCAATGTCTACTCTCACAATCTCCTGAGTGATTGTATCAATAACTGCAATGTGGAACTTCTCTATCAATGTATTTCTGCCAAGCATCTCAGATTGATTATGGTTTCCTATAGAATCAGTGGGCGTGATCTACCGGCTGTTCACGCCGTTGAGATATTCTGGCCCCATGCTGGCATATGGGTTTCCCGGTGACAAGGGGTGCAGTCACCGTGAAATCCCTTTGACAACGGCAGAGTTGATAAATGGCGGGCCACCTCAGCCGCCGAGAAACAGGAGGCGGGCTGGTCGGTGAATCCCACCTAATATTTTGCACTTAAAATGCACTGTTTATTTACCAATATTTGTACACTTTCTTGCCTTTGTCTGGCTTACCACCTTCTGACCCTGCCATTCGCCAACATTTACAATGATAGAATATGGCTCTGTGGCTTGAGGTTGCCAGTCTGATGAGTCAGTACCTTTCGGTGTACAATTACAGAAAGAGGGAAAAGGGTTATTTTTTTAAAAAAAGGACTGACAGAATGAGCATAACATGCAAAATGTTAATTACCCAAAGCCAATCTGCCTAAAAGCAATGACAATATGGGTAGGGTTCAACAAATATAGAGTAAGTTATGCGCAATCTCATGGTTGGACTGTAGACATGGGCAAAAAACAGGCTGGAATATGCTCAAGGTTATGAGTAAATTTGGCACAATAAATCCAGGCACATTGTTCATCGTGGTAGCAAGGATCACCAGTTTAAAGATTTTGTAAAATGGAAATCCGGCTAAACTTCTCATCAGAAAGAACAGAAAACTACTTAAATGGTCTGCCTCAGTGGGATTGAGACAATTGGCTATATTTCCTCACACATCAGCTTGTAAAAGCTGACAACAAACCTAAATGTGAGCCTATGACATATGGTTACATATGGGGCGGGATTTCCTGTTGTCCAACGGCGAAATCGTAATCGGCAGTCGGGCGGAGAATCGATTCCGACACCGGAATCGCGGCTGCCGCCGGTTTGATGCCAGTTTGGGATTCTCCGCCCGCTCCAAAATGGCATCATCGCGCCGTGCGTAGTCGCAATGCCGTTGGCGCCTCATCGGCCGGCCCTCCCGCGATGCTCCCGCGATGCCGAGTTCCCAATGGACACATGTGGTCACACAAGTCGTGAACACGGCATGGCGGCTGCGGACTACGTCCAGTGCTGCCACGCTCGACTGGGATCCATGCCGTTAGCCGGTGGGGATTCTCATAGAATTTACAGTGCAGAAGGAGGCCATTCGGCACATTGAGTCTGCACCGGCTCTTTGAAAGAGCACCCTACCCAAGCCTGCATCTCCAACCTATCCCTGTAACCCAGTAACCCCACCCAACACGAAGAGCAATTTTGAACACTAAGGGCAATTTATCATGGCCAATCCACCTAACCTGCACATCTTTGGACTGTGGGAGGAAACCGGAGCACCCGGAGGAAACCCACGCACACACGGGGAGGACGTGCAGACTACGCACAGACAGTGAACCAAGCCGGGAATCGAACCTGGGACCCTGGAGCTGTGAAGCAATTGTGCTAACCACCATGCTACCGTGCTGCCCCTTCTGTGAGGGCTGGTGGGGAGGTGGCCAGGGGGTGGGCTATGGGGTCGCGGATGGTGACTTGGGTCCGCGCACGGCTGGCGCCATATTGTACGGCGGACCGCTGCAGGTTGTCAGCCGTGCGCATGCGCGTCCCGGACCCAGCCATTCTCCGTCCGTTTTCGGCACGGGAGGTGGGTGTTTCAGTCGCCGCCGGTGCTAGCCCTCACCGGTACCGGAACCGCTGAGGGGTTCGCGCCAATTGTTTTCACATAAACCTCCCACGGATTCTCCGTTCGGGCCGGTACCTAGCTGCAGGAACGGAGAATCCCTTCGATGGTTATTAGAGCAAGGGCTTGACTAAGCTGCAGCCTTAGTCAGCAGGCCATCACTCTTATAGCAGACAATTGTGACTACAATTGCAGAGATTTTTCCTAATTTCTTGGAGAAATTGTCGGGCATTATTGGTCGTTTGGGCCGTAACTCAATAGATGAACTCTTGCCTTGGGCACCAAAGATTATGGGTTCAAGCTCCACTTCAGGAAATTTAGGAAGTCTCATAGGCTGACACTCCAGTTACAGTACTGGAGATTTTTTGGATAAATGTTAAACCTGATCTGCCCTTTTATATGGATGTAAAAGATCCCATGGTACTTTGTGAAGAACTGCAAAAACTTCTCCTCAGTGTCCCAGACATTTATCCTTCAACTGGCATCATTGTAACAGATCATCTCTTTGTAAAACAAAAATTATCACATTGTTATAAAAACAGAAAATACTGGAAAGCGTCAGCAGGTCTGGCAACATCTGTGGAGAGAAACACAGTTTATATTTTGAGTCCCTACGACTCTTCAGAGCTTTTGCTTTTATCTCATTTTTGTTTGGAGGACCTTGGAGATAAATTGATGGTCACACTCTATAACCACAGTAGTCACAGATCAAAAGTAGTACTTTGGCTGCGAAATTATTTGGGATGCCCGGAGTTTATGAAAAGCACTATAAAGATCCATTATTTTCCCTTTTTATTATTGAAACTCTCTGCTGGCTTCTTAAAGTTGTTGCAGAATTGTTTACATAGTTACCACAGTAGAAGAGAGACATTTGTTTCCTGTTCCTTCAGCACTTTTTTGCACTGTAACCCTTCTCTCTTGTTAATGCTGACACTGTCCCCTTCTGTGTACAGATAGATACTGAACATCTTTTAGCCCCTCAATTCAAGCTAGCATTCTCATTGCTCCCTTTTTTTTCTTTCTGGCACTCGCATTTATCCTCCACCCCATTCGAGCTGGCACTTTTCACAACCCTCAGTTATTACTGGTATTCTCTCCTTTGGAAGAGCACAAGAAGAATCCCAGGGGAATTCCACAACTCTTTGCCAGGGGATCGCCAGGGGATTTACTGAGGGAGTAAACAAGGCCTTACGTTTACTGCCTCATCCAAGACACCATACCTCGCACAGTGCAGCAATCCCTTGGTACTGAATTCAGTGTCCGCCAAGATTTGGTGTTCCAGTCTCTGGAGTAAGACTTGAACTCACCACCTTGGGCGGAATTCTCCGACCCCCCGCAGGGTCGGGGAATCGCCCAGGACCGGTGATGGGCCTAAGTCCTGCCGCTGTCAGGCCTCCCGCCGACGTGGTTTAAACCACCTCTGTGCCGGTGGGATTGGCGGCGCGAGCGGGCCCCTGGGGTCCTGGGGGGGGTGGGGGGGTGCGGGCCGATCGGAAACCCAGGGGGTGCCCCCCCGGTGGCCTAGCCCGCGATCGGGGCCCACCGATTGGTGGGCGGGCCAGTGCCGTGGGGGCACTCTTTTTCTTTCGCCGCCGCCATGGCATTCACCATGGCGGAGACGGAACAGACCCCTTCCTCCGCGCATGCACCAGTGGTGACGTCAGCGGCCGCTGACGCACCGGCGCATGCGCAGACTCACGCCGACCGGCGAAGGCCTTTCGGCCAGCCCCGACAGCGGGCAGTGTGGCGCCAAAGGCCGTTGGTGCCAGTCGGCGGAGCGGGAGGCACTCTGGCGCGGGCCTAGCCCCTGAAGGTGCGGAGAGTTCCGCACCTTTGGGGAGGCCCGACACCGGAGTGGTTGGCGCCACTCCACTACGCCGGGACCCCCGCCCCGCCGGGTAGGGGAGAATTCTGCCCCTTATGTCTCAGGTGATAGAACTATCACTGAATCATCGCTAATGCTGTAAGGTTAAATTGTAGAAAAGCAGGTTTGATCTATGAAAAGTGCCATTTGAGCCCATTGGTTTGGTTGTTATTCTTAGAATCTGTGGGGCCAAACCTTTAAGCAATCACTGTCAGACTGCCACTCTGCTCCTGTTTTCTTACTTGAACCAGAGCTCCACATTTCTAGCTGGAACCATGGAACCAGCCCTCGACAAAAATGTGGAGTATACCAGTTCTCAGAGTCCTCCATTATAAACCAGGGTTGTGGAGGGAAGTGAAGCCATTCCCTCTTTTTACAGCATTAACTAATGTATTCTGGTTCAATAGAAAGTTTCAATGTCTCCTGAGAGAAGGTAAATGTATAAGGTAGGTGGTGAGGGGGTAGGGTGGCAGGTTTTTGGTTGTGGGGGCAAGGTGGCAAGATTATGGGTAGAGTAAGGTGGCAGGTGAGGAAGTAAGTGGTTTGGGGAGGATGGGGGGTAGTCCAGGGGTTGGCGAGGGTCGAGGTGAGGAGGTCCAGTCAGGAATCAGAAGTGAGTAAATTGGGTTGATGGGGGAGGCACTGTAGTTGGGTGGTTAGGGAATGAGTAGTTGCGGCGTCCAATGGGGAAGTGGTGGTCAGCAGCATAGTTACCCAGAAATTGAATTGGTTTTAATCCTTCTAACCTTTCCAGGGTAACTATTCTGTAAGTCAGTCAGAACCATCCAAAGTCTCCTACTCTATCTCAGAGTTTCTGAGGGTTTCAGGTGGAGGGGAATTGTCGATCTTCTCAAACATATCCCTCAGTTAGTTTATCGGGACGTTTGAGCGGTCCCCCAGCACATGCTCCAGGGTATGACCATCCACAGATCAGATTAACTGGGTCATCGGCTGAGATTTTCCGGTCACGTCTGCCCCAAGACTGGAAATTCCCACCAGAGGTCAAAGGACCTTCAAGTGGTCCACCAAACATTCTGTCCCACCCACAACTATTTCTGCGGTGGATCGGACCTGACGATTTACCCCATTGTGTTATTTTAAAATAAACTTATATCAAGCAGGGACTGTGCTGGTGAATACCAGGGGCAAACTGGCACCAGGGGTGGAATTCTTCACCCTCCGGGGGGGTCGGAGAATCGTCCGGGGCCGGCATCAATCCCGCCTCACCATGTCCCGAATTCTCCGCACCCCACCCCCCCCGAGATTTGGTGGGGACGGGAATAGCACCGCGCCGGTCGGCGGGCCCCCCGTGGCGATTATCCGGCCCGCGATGGGTCGAAGTCCCGCCGCTGACAGGCCTTTCCCGCCGGCGTGGTTTAAACCACCTCTGGTACCGGCGGGATTGGCGGCGTGGGCGGGCTACGGGGTCCTGGGGGAGCGCGGGGCGATCTGACCCCGGGGGATGCCCCCACGGTGGCCTCACCCGCGATCGGGGCCCACCGATCGGTGGGCGGGCCTGCGCCGTGGGGGCACTTTTTCTTCCGCCCCGCCATGGCCTTCACCATGGCGTGGGCGGAAGAGACCCTCTCCCCTGCGCATGCGTCGGTATAACGTCAGCAGCCGCTGATGCACCAGCGCATGCACGGACTTCCGCCGGCCTTTCGGCCCCTGCTGGCGGGGCGCCAAAGGCTGTTTGCGCCGGCCGGCGGAGCGGGAGCCACTCCGGCGCGGGCCTAGCCCCTCAATGTGAGGACTTGGCCCCTAAACCGCACCTTTGGGGAGGCCCGACACCGGAGTGGTTCACGCCACTCCACCCCGCCGGGTAAGGGAAAATCCCGGCCCAGATATTGTACGTAGGTTGAGTCTTGGCAGACATCCAGCAAAATTGAGCTGTTTTTCTTGAAGGAGGAAAGAAAAGTGGGAGATTCCAAGAACAATGTCCAAATGCAGCAAGACTTGGATAACACCCAAGCTTGGGCTGACATATGGAAAATTACATTCATATTACATATGTCCCAGGCGATGACTATCTTCAACAAGAGAGTACCTAACTCTTGATATTCAATGGCATTTTAATCACTGATTTTCCCATTAGCAACATCCTGGAGGTTACCATTGACCAGAAGCTGAATTGGACTAGCCTTATAAATACAGTGGCCGCAAGAGCAAGTTAGATGCTAGTTATCCTGTGGCGAGTAACTCACCTCCTGACTTCCCAAAGCATGTCAACCATCTAAAGGCACAAGTCAGGAGTGTGATGGAATACTCTGCCCTTACCTGGACAAGTGCAGATCCAACAATCTGCAAGAAGCTCAACGCCATACAGAACAAAGCAGCCCGCTTGATTGGCACCCTATCCACAAATATTCACTTCCTCCACCACTGACGCAGCGGCAGGAGTGTGTACCATCGACTAGATGCACAGCAGGACCTCCCTATAGCTCATTAAACAACCTTCCAAATCCATGACCACCACCATCAAGGACAAGAGCAGCAGATACCTGGGAACACCAGCACCTAGAAATTCCCCTCCAAGCCACTCACTATCCTGATTTGGAAATATATTCCCACTTCTTCAGTCGCCGGGAGAAAATCATGGAAATTCCTCCCTAACAGCATTGTGGATGTACCTACACCACATGGACTGCAGCCATTCAAGAATAAGGCTCACCACCACCTTCTCAAGCCCAATTAGGGATGGCCAATAAATGCTGACCTATCCAGCGAAGCTCACATCCCATGATGTTTGGGATGAGGCTCTGGTTCATTGCTCAGGCTCCCTGATCACCTCAACATACTGAATCTCGAATGGATAATTAGCCAGTGGTTTTGGAGGGTCTTGAGATCAGATTAGGGATGTGTACAAAGGATGAAGCCAACAAGGATAGAGGTAGATAAACAGAAATATGGTAAAAATGCTTTTTAAAAGTGGAATGTGTAAAATCGTTTGGCTTCAATTGTTTCATTTCATATCAAAAGCTTACGGGATTGATATGTGTTCTTGATCATGGTGAAAATCCATTTAATTTATTTTTTCTGTTTATCCATCTGAAGATTTTTGCAGGAAATTCTGATGCTACAGGAATACTTTTTAACAGGTTCAACCCTCCCATTATCACAAGGTATCTAAAATTATTTCCAGTATCCTTCAAAGTCAGACCTACTCTTCGCATGGAGTTATATGGCTGTGAAATAGACTGTGAGTATAATTGCAATTAACATTTTTAATTTTTCTCAGTAGTCACCCTCTATATTCCATCTGGGAAAAAGCTGGTGTCAGGGAAATGCAAAAAGGTATAAAACTAACCTGAAACCAACACATTAAAATAAAATAAGTGTTACTCTCCCTAATGATTATATTAGTAAGTGGCCCAGAATGGAAATGAACACATACAGATTTGAAAGCTCGCTGTTGAATTATCTGGCGCAGGATTCTCCATTTCTGAGAGTGTTGTCGCTGACGCAGAATTTGTGGACTTTCACGACGGCAATACTGGCGCTGAACCTGGATTGATTCAGTAATTGTGGAGGGGCTGGCACTGGCGCCACGTGGAACACGATTGATTCCAATGATAAACGGTGCGGGATTCGCCAGGTCCGTGATTGACACTCGGGAGGCTGACAAGCTGCAGCCGCATATACACGTTACAAACCCCCCCCCCCCACACACACTCTCACCCCAGCCAACAAGATGTCCCAAAAATGGTCCCAACTCTCCCAGCCATTGACCACTGGCCTGCGTGGCCTCCTTCTGCGACGTCATTGATATGATCGTCCAAGGCCCATATCCAGGGTTCCTCCAACCCTATCATGCATGTGTGGGGTAGGCACACAACACAGGGAGCTCTTCAAAATGGCCAATTCTGAGTTTCTCACTACAACCTCTATCTTTGTGTCAACCGAATATATTACATAATTGTGATTTCTCCCGTGACTAAATATTCTGACACTCGCTATCCAGACTCATTTATCAAAAATAAGCCCGTAGACAAAGCACTACTGGTTTAGCACAGGGCTAAATAGCTGGCTTTTAAAGCAGACCAAGGCAGGTCAGCAGCACGGTTCAATTCCCGTATCAGCCTCCCCGAACAGGCGCCGGAATGTGGCGACTCGGGGCTTTTCACAGTAACTTCATTGAAGCCTACTTGTGACAATAAGTGATTTTCATTTCATTTCACTAGAAAACTGCTCATACCTATGGAATAGTGCAGATGAGCAACTCCGTTCTGAAGAGGAATATAAAAGGAAACAAATCAAAAGCCAAAATGAGCAACACAACAGATCTGTATTGGATCTGGATCTGAGAATTGAAATTTGTAATTGCACTAACATGCACCGCTTTTTGATGGTTCCAGATACCTACAATCTTGTGTCTGGAAGAAGTGTCTCCAAACATCTCTCCAAAATGAGCTGACTCTGATTTTAAGGCTTCATTTCCTTGTCCTAGATCCCACCAAG
This sequence comes from Scyliorhinus canicula, assembly GCF_902713615.1. Classification (NCBI taxonomy): domain Eukaryota; kingdom Metazoa; phylum Chordata; class Chondrichthyes; order Carcharhiniformes; family Scyliorhinidae; genus Scyliorhinus; species Scyliorhinus canicula. The sequence continues at coordinate 55,788,759 of NC_052152.1, read as the reverse complement.
TTTCTTTCTATTTACCCAACAATTCCTTTCCAAGTCCTAACCCGAACATACTGCCTTCATCATCTAACCCTTGGAGCCCTGGTAATATTTTGGTAAATACAAGGCCAATATATCCTTTCTAAAATGTGGGGCGCGATTCCCCCAGAGAGGGAGAAATCGTAAGGCTGGCGTCAAATCCGGGCGGGTTTGACGCCAGCCTCCCCCTCCCCGACCGGGAACCGATTCTGGTCCCCGGTCGGGGCTAGCATGCCGCCGCCGTAAACTCCGGCATCGCGGGCTTAACGAATTTCGTTAAGCCCGCTTGCCAGAGTTTGCGCCGGCTGACGCGTTACATGACGTCAGCCGCGCATGCGCGGATTGGAAGACTCCAAACCGCGCATGCGCGGAATAAGTCATCGCGCATTTGCGCGAAACCCGCGCATGCGCGGGCCGGGATGCCCCTCAGCCGCCCCGCGAAGTGATACAGCGGGGCGGCGGAAGGACAAAGAGTGCGCGGGTATCAGACCCGCTGCCCGCGATCGGTGCCCACCGATCGCGGGCCCATGGCACGCTTGGCACGGCCGTGGTACTGCCGTGCCAATCGGTGCCATGGTTTTAAAAATCGGGACTTTACGGCCGTTTTTACGAACGGCCAGACCAGGTGTGTTTGCCGTTCGTAAAAACAGCCGTAAAGGGCTGGGAACTCGGCCCATCGGACAGCTGAGAATCGCTGCTGGCCGTAAAAAAACGGTGGCAGCGATTCGTATCGGGAGTCAGGCGTGGGGGGGGGGGGGGGAGAATAGCGGGAGGGCGTCAGACTAGCGTGGCCGTAAAATTTTACGAACCCAGCTATTCTCCGCACCGTCGTGAGTGCGGAGAATTGCGCCCGTGATGCCCAGAACAATAGAAGTTACTCCAGGTGTGTTCCAACCAGTGATTTGTACCAATGTACCAAACAGTCCTACCTTTTATGCTTTAACCCTCTAGTTACAACGGCTAACATTCTAATTCCCTTTTTGGTGATTACTACTAAATTTTAGTCATCTGTGTACATGGACCACTTTGGATCATGTTATTGCTAGGCCTTTTACCAATCAACCTGTCCTTTTTTCTAATCCCTCTTTACCAATTTCAATGGCTCAGTCTCTCCCTATCCTCCCACTGTCGCGCCCATGCAGCCCATGGCACCTGGCTGCCCGGGGGGAGGGGGGGGAACGGGCAATGATGACATGTTGTCATTTCCACCCCCCCCCCCCCCCCCCCCGGCAGGCCGTCATGTTTTCTGATCAGCCAGCGATGGCAGCCTCTACATGTTGCCCTGGAGGAGGAGGAGCGTGGCAGAGAGGTGGCGCAGGCTGCCGCAGAGAGGCAAGCGGCAGGCGCCCAGGCTGGAGAGCCACCCGCCCGACAGGACGAGGAGGAGGAGGGGGAGCACCAAGAGGAGGACGAGCACAAGGAGAGGGTGAACGACGTCGTGGCCCCACGGCGACGAGACACCTGAGGAAGCCCCGTATGTACCGGCCCCATTCGTCGTACCAGGACCTCACGGACCGGGAATGCAGGAGGTGACTCCGGATGAACCGGGAAACCGTGGCACACATCTGCCACCTGCTGGCACACCTGGCACCGCGTGGCACTGGGGGAGGACACCCTCCCCGTGTCCGTGAAGGTTATGGTGGCCCTGAACTTTTATGCCACGGGGTCATTCCAGGCACCGAGTGGGGACATGTCTGGCATCTCGCAGACATCGGTGCACCGGTGCATCCGGGCAGTGACAGACGCCCTATATGCCATTGCAGACCGTTACATCCTGTTCCCTATGGACCGGGCCAGCCAGGATGCCTGAGCAGCGGGCTTCTCTGCCTTGGCCGGGTTTCCCATGGTCCAGAGCGCGATCGATGGGATACACATCGCCGTACGGCCACCTGCAGATAACAGATGCAGTCTGCGACCACCGCATGATTATCCTACACATCGGCACCCGGTACCCGGGAAGTGTTCATGACTCATACGTGTTGTCGCGGTCTTACATCCCCGGCATGTTCGAGGGCGCCACCCCCGGCTGAGGGGCTGGTTGCTGGGCGACAGGGGTTACCGGTTGCCGTCGTGGTTGATGACGCCTATACGGAGGCCCCAGAATGACGCGGAGAATCGCTACAACGATGCCCATGCAGCGACCAGGGGTGTGATAGAGAGGCGCTTTGGGCTGCTGAAGATGCATTTCAGGTGCCTGGACCTCTCTGTGAGGGGCCCTCCAGTACCCGCCAGATAGGGTCGGCCACATCGTTGTGGTGTGCTGCGTCCTGCACAACATAGCCCAGCAGAGGGGCGATGTGCCGCAGACAGAGGAGGGGGGAGTGGGGGAGCAACAGGAAGAGGCGCAAACCTCCCCAGATGAGGGAGTTGGGGGCGATGATCAGGACAGACGAGCTGGACATGGGCGGGTAGCTGCCCACCATTACGGGCTGGGCCAGCGGGCACGGGACAGGCTGATAGCCGCCCGGTTCACTGACTAGGGGGCGTGCGAATCGGCGAGTATGGCCACATATTGCACACCATGACAACATCTGACCACCCTCACCCCCCTCACCCACCCAGCACCAACACCCTCACCCCCTCACCCACCCAGCACCAACACCCTCACCCCCCTCACCCACCCAGCACCAACACCCTCACCCCCCCTCACCCACCCAGCACCAACACCCTCACCCCCCCTCACCCACCCAGCACCAACACCCTAACCCCCCCCCACCCACCCAGCACAAACATCCTAACCCACCCCCACCCACCCAGCACAAACATCCTAACCCCCCCACCACCCACCACCCACCACCCCCACCCCACCCGCATGCACACCACCCCTCTGCATATCCACCTGCGGCACAATGGGCCGGGCTCACACGGTCGCCGGTGGAAGCGTGTCTATTGCAGGCCATGGAGGATGATGGCGACCCGCTCTGCGATGAGCTCCTGGCTCCATATCGTTGGACAATGTCTGACCCATGGCCACAGTACCACCATCCACCTGGACCATCCCTGCATGCGGCCATGACACTGCAGCGCACGGTCCCATCCTCTGCCCGGGGGGATGGAGAGGGCGGCCCAGGTGGAGGGGGGTCACACTCACCTGGGGCGACCGTAAGACCACCCCTCACACACACACACACTGGCGCTCAACGTACATGACACCCCCGCACGCTTCGGACAGAGCACAAAGGCAGCTTCTGTAGGTGTGAAAGTGATTTTAATTACAAACTGTCCATACATGTGCCCTAGCCCCTAAAACACGTCTGTGCCCTGCACCCGTGCCAACTTACTCAGTGTCTAATTGTTTGGCCTTACAGGCCCTTTGACTACGCCGAGGTGGTTCCCCAGACGGTACAGCAGAACTGGAGGTGGACTCCTGTAATTCCTGCTCTGTGACTCGGGATCCCATTGGCGGCCGTTTCCTGGGGCAGCCCGGCCTAGATGGGCCAGGCTGCGGCTCGGGCGACTGGGATGGCGAGCTGCCAGCCTGTCCTGCCCGTTGCCCACCAGATGCACCTGGGACGGAAGGGGGGGAGTCGGCGGTGCTGCGGTGTTCCGGGACCTCCCCTACAGGGGGACCCAGGACGGGCCCCAGCACCTCCTCCTCCCTCGGAGTGCCCGATGGCCCCTGGGCCTCTATTTGGGTCGGGGGTGCGAACAGACCAGCCATCCGACGCCCCCCCAGACGCTGCTGGTCCTGGAGGCCCGTGCTGGTATTGACAAGGGTCTGCAGGTTTGCAGCCATGGAGCTCAGGGAGTTGGTCATCCCTGTCTGTGACCGTGCGACGCCGGCTAGCACATGGGCAATGGCGCCGATGCCCTCAGCTATGGCCTGCTGAGACTGGGCCATGGCCTGCAGAGACTGGGCCATGGCCTGCAGAGACTGGGCCATGGCCTGCTGAGACTGGGCCATGGCCTGCTGAGACTGGGCCACACACGCCGCCCTCACGGAACGCCCCACGCCTCACATCCTGCTCCCCATGTCTGACACCGTCGCACCCATTGCCTCCACCGTGGACCACCCGTGCGGTTTCGGCCTGGGTGGCACGCATGACCGGCACCACTCCCAGATCCTGGACGCGGGTGTGTACCAGTGAGTGTACCAGACGCCTCATCACTAAAGTGCCCAACCGACGTAAGTGTCTCTGCGATGGTGGAGGGTTTTGGAGAAAGCAGTGGCGTTGTGTCGTGCGCATCGTCCGACTCCGAGTCCATGGTCCCCTGGGGTGGCGCCTCGTCTCCATCCGTCCGCTGTGTGTCACTGTTCTGTCTTCCAGTGTCATGTGTGTCAGTGTCCTGGGTAGGGCTGTCCTGGGTAGGAGTGTCCTGTGTAGGGCTATCCTGGGTAGGGCTATCCTGGGTAGGGCTGTCCTGGGTAGCAGTGTCCTGGGTAGGGCTGTCCTGGGTAGTAGTGTCCTGGGTAGGGGTGTCCTGGGTAGGGCTGTCCTGGGTAGGGCTGTCCTGGGTAGGGCTGTCCTGGGTAGGGGTGTCCTGGGTAGGAGTGTCCTGGGTAGGGATGTCCTGGGTAGGGCTGTCCTGGGTAGGGCTGTCCTGGGTAGGGGTGTCCTGGGTAGGGGTGTCCTGGGTAGGAGTGTCCTGGGTAGGGGTGTCCTGGGTAGGGCTGTCCTGGGTAGGGCTGTCCTGGGTAGGGATGTCCTGGGTAGGGCTGTCCTGGGTAGGGCTGTCCTGGGTAGGGCTGTCCTGGGTAGGGCTGTCCTGGGTAGGGATGTCCTGGGTAGGGCTGTCCTGGGTAGGGCTGTCCTAGGTAGGGGTGTCCTGGGTAGGGCTGTCCTGGGTAGGTGTGTCCTGGGTAGGGCTGTCCTGGGTAGGGCTGTCCTGGGTAGGGGTGTCCTGGGTAGGGCTGTCCTGGGTAGGGCTGTCCTGGGTAGGTGTGTCCTGGGTAGGGCTGTCCTGGGTAGGGCTCTCCTGGGTAGGGCTGTCCTGGGTAGGGGTGTCCTGGGTAGGGGTGTCCTGGGTAGGGGTGTCCTGGGTAGGGCTGTCCTGGGTAGGAGTATCCTGGGTAGGGCTGTCCTGGGTAGGAGTATCCTGGGTAGGGCTGTCCTGGGTAGGAGTGTCCTGGGTAGGGGTGTCCTGGGTAGGGCTGTCCTGGCTCGGCTGCGACGGGGGATATGGGGGGAGGGGGAATATGGGGAGAGGGTTATGTGGGAGGGGGGATATGGGGGAGGGGGGTATAGGGGATATGGGGAGGGCGGATATGGGGGAGGGGGAAAGGCCATGGGTGTCTCACGTGCTGATGGTCTCTCATCAGCTGGGCCCCCTCCAATCCGCTGACGCTCCCTGTTGTGTGCACGCTTCTCCTGTGGGGGGTCGGGCAGGTGGGTGGCAGGGTATCGGGCAACAGTGTTAGACAGGTATATGACTGCATGACAGCGGTTGCGCGTATATTGGTAGAGGTGCGCAGCACATTAGGGTTAAGCTTGGGTTAGCGTTAGGGTTGGGTTTGCGTTAGGGTTGGTTGCACCTGGGGGTGTGCCGCACATCGGGGGGGGGACTCACCCTGGCTGCCCTGACGAGGTCGTTGCCCTTCTTGTGGCACTGGGTGCCTGTCCTCGGTGTCACAGCCACAGTGCTGACGGCCTCTGCCACCTCCCTCCACAGGCGCCGGCTGAGGCGTGGGGCGACCCTGCGGCCATGTCCGGGGTACAGGGCCTCCCTCCTCTCCTGTACTGCGTCCAGGAGCGCCTCGATGTTGTGCTCCTGGAACCTTGGGGCTGCACGGCGGCCGGCCATCTTTGCGGGTCTTCCGGCGGGGTGGGGGGGGGGGGGTCCGTCTTTTGTGCTGTGACGCCGAGCGGCCGTGACGTCAAGTGACGCGGAGCGTCCACAGCGGGTGACGCTGTCGCGAATGGCGTCACGCCGCTGCTAGCCCATTCGGGCCCGGAGACATTGCGACGTTTGAGGGGGCCCGACCCGGAGTGATCCACGCCAATTTTGGCGCCAGTTCCCGGCCATCGCGCCGGTTTTGGGAGAATCCCGCCGCAGGAATTTGCTAAACACCTATTCTCTTTAAAAGCAAAATACTGCGGATTCTGGAAGTCGGAAATAAAAACAGAAAATGCTGGGTGGCACTGCCAAGGGTCTGGGCCTGAGGAAAGCGACGCCTGTGTGAGGAGGGAAATGGACCCCCGGAATGTTGGAGAAGTGCAAGGTGAAGGTTCCGGAAAGGGGGATGCCAAAAGGGAGTGCGTGACAGCCTGAAAAGTGGGCCCCCTCATTGACCCCATGTCCTCGCTGGGGGGTAGGGGGGTAATGCCCATGTGTGCGGGGGGGTGAATTTGTCCTTGGGTGGGGTGTGTGCCCCCGCCGGGCCGGAAAATCGCCAGGGGGCAGCATGAATCCCGCCCCTGCCGGCTGCCGAATTCTCCAGCGCCGAGGCTTAGGCGGGAATCGTGCCGTGCCTGTCGGCGGCTGCTGGCAGCGTCCCCCCACCCCCCGGCAATTCTTCGGCCTGCGATGGGCCGAGCGGCCGCCTGTTTTAGGCCAGTCCCGCCGGCGTAAATTAGACCTGGTACTTACCGGCGGGAGCTGGCTCTGTTGGCGGCCTCCGGGGTCCTTGAGGGGGGCGTGGGAGGATCTGGCCCCAGGGGGTGCCCCCACGGTTGCCTGACCCGCGATTGGGGCCCACCAATCCGTGGGTGGGCCTGTGCCATGGGAGCACTCTTTCTCAATGCACCGGCTGCTGTGGGCCTCCACCATGGCCGGTGCGGAGACGAACCGCCCTGCGCATGCGCTGGGATGACGCCAGCACATGCTAGCGCTCCCGCACATGTGCCAACTCACGCCGGCTCTTCGCTGCCGGTAGGCGCGGCACCAACCCCATCGGCGCCGGCCTTGCCCCTGAAGCTGTGGAGGATTCTGCACCCTCCGGACGGCCCGATGCCGGATTGGTTCACGCCATATTTTAATCAATACTGTAGATTAATGTGTGACTAATATTTATTTAATGATATTATAATCACAATTGTAGATTATTGTGGCTAATATTTGAGTTAAAGAGACAGAGGGACACCGACAGGGAGAAAGAGAGAGACAGAGACACACACAAAGACAGAGAGAGACACAAAGACAGAGAGAGACAGAGAGAGAGAGAAAGAGAGAGAGAGAGAGACAGACAGAGAGAGAAGACGGACAGAGAGATAGAGAGAGAGAGACAGAGAAAGACAGACAGAGAGAGAGACAGACAGAGAGACAGACCGCCCGCTCCGCTGGGTGGGGGAGAATCCCGCTCCAGGTGTGGGGGAGGGGGGGCACCCTTCCAAAATGGCGGCCTGATCTTGTGGGCTCACCCAGAGAGGGATTCAATAGGCCCACAAAAAATGACTAAGTGACGTTCGTTGGCGGTCAGGAGCTCGCCAAAGCAGTCATCGAGGAGCTCACGGGAAACCTCTATCTCTCTCACTGTTTACTCGACTTGCGAGTTTCCTGTCATCCGCAAACTTTGAAATTATGTCCAGTTTGCCCAAGTTATGAAAATATAGAGAGTGAGACATTGTGGTAATATTGACCACTGGATATTACCACAATGTACTTTTCTCTAGTCTGAAAACAACTATCCACCACCACACTCTGTTTCCTGTTTAATATCACAGTGCCAGCCAGGGTCCCAGGTTCAATTCCCGGCTTGGGTCGCTGTCTGTGCGGAATCTGCACGTTTTCCCTGTGTCTGCATGGGTTTCCTCCGGGTGCTCCGGTTTCCTCCCACAAGTCCTGAAACATGTGCTGTTAGGTGAATTGGACATTCTGAAATCTCCCTCCGTGTACCCAAACAGGCACCGGAATGTGGTGACTAGGGGCTTTTCACAGTAACTTCATTGCAGTGTTAATGTAAGCTTACTTGTGACAATAATAAAAAGATTCTTATCCAATTTTACATCAATGCTGTCATTAATATGTGTTACTTAAGCAACATCTCTGTAACTTCATCAAAGAATCTTTAAAAGAAAACCAAATTCGGCAAATATGATTTACCACTAACAAATCAGTGTGACTGTTACCTTTCAGCTATAAATAACCCATGCCAGGCCAGGGTAGGGGAGAACATAGGACAATAGTTTAATCTCTTCACAAAGGCAGGGGATTTTGGGACCCACCTGTTTTCCGGCGATGGAGCTGGCTCACCATTGACCACCAGCAGAATCCTCAAGTCCTACTGACGTCAATGGCATTGGGGTGGCACAATGGTGAGCACTGCTGCCTCATGGTGCCGAGGTCCCAGGTTCGATCCCGGCCCCGGGTCACTGCCCGTGTGGAGTTTGCACATTCTCCCCGTGTCTGTGTGGGTCTCACCCCCACAATGCAAAGATGTGCAGGTTAGGTGGATTGGCCACGCTAAATTGCCCCTTAATAATTGGGTACTCTAAATTTATTTTAAAGAAGAAGTCAAAGGCATTGCTCACCGGCCGGGAAAGGCAGCCCCAAGTATAAAGTAGTGCAATGGATATTTTTGCTAAAACTAGTGAAAGAAAAGACTGCAGGGTTTTAGTTTTGTTTATTTACACAAACACAACCAATTCTTTGCTGTTTTTCAGTCTGTTCACAACCGCTGGGAATGGAAAATGGAACCATTACGGATGATCAGATAACTGCTTCATCCTTCGTGAGCTCGTGGTGGGGTTCTTGGAAACCATCATTTGCTCGTCTGGATCGAGAAGGCAGAATTAATGCATGGAAATCAAACGTATGCAGGAAAAAACTTCAATTGCCTGATGACTAAATTATTAAGTTATATTAATGTAATCCCATTGAAGTAACAGGTTAACAAACATCTTACATTTATATTGTGTCTGTCATGGCCACGAGACATCGCAAAGTGCTTTATGGCCAAAGAAGTTGATTTGCTGATGTAATGTAGCAAATGTGGTAGTCAATTTGTACAAAGCAAGCTCCAAACAACAGTAATAACATTTTTTGTGATGTTGATTGAGGAATAAATATTAGCTAAGATTCCAGGGATAAAGGATGCCAGGGATAAATATTAGCTAAGATGCCAGGGATAAACTCCTTTGTCCTTTGTTCGTCTTCAAAATGGTGCCATGGGATCTTTATTACCCACCTGAAAGGTCTGACAGGGCCTGAATTTAGTGTCTTATCTGTAACAGTGGAACACTGCCTCAGTGATACACTGGAGTGTTAATTGTTTCAGCAATACTCATATTGATTTTTCTGCTCAAGTCCTGGGGCGGAATTCTCCCGTTTTGAGACCCAAGTCCCATTGTGTGTGTGTGTGTGTGTGTGTGTGTGTGGGGGGGGGGGGGGGGGGGGGGGGTGTTTCTCGCTGAGGCAGCTGGCGGTAACACACCCCAAATCTTCCAGCCCCGACCTCATTAATTATGTACACGAGTGTTTTATGCCATATTCAGTGGCAGGGCAGGCCCAGAAGGTGCATAGTCCGCCATTGAGGCTGGGTGCCATATTGGAAAAAATGCCCAAAGTCACTGACTCACTATTGATTGCGGATGGCCTCCTTCCTGAACTCTGGTTCAGATGAGTCCCGAGATCTGCACACCACGTTGTTCCGAATTTATTTCACTCTAGGTCGTTTCCCTGCCAGCATTGTGGAGAATCAGGTGTGGAGGGTTGCAAATGGGGTTTACCCTGGCCTCTGGAGTGTTTTCTGACCCACCATGGCGGGCCCCAGCAGAAGATCCCACTGCAAATTTACATTGGCATGAACCGATTTCTGGGCCGCCTGCCATATTCACCCACCATGCCTACCATTGAACACACCGGTGGGGGCTTGGGAGAATTCGGTCTCTGGAGTGGGACTTGAACCCTTAACCCTCTGACTCAAAGGCAAGAGTAATTCCAACTGTGCCAAATAATTTGATGATCCTTAGGCATCAGCTTTAGAATCGGATGATATTCATCAATAAGTCTTAACATTTAATATTGAATGCTGAGAAACCACACATATCTTATGAATCATCAATATTGTAGATCATCTGTCTTATTGCATATAACGAGTTGAAGATGTTAAGTATTACGGATCTACCAAGTTCCAACAGTGACTAACCCTCTGGCTCCGAGCAGAGAATGTGATCACCAACGCCTTCTCCCTCCTCTACAGATATCGCCCCATCGGGTGGAAATTGGTGTATCATTACATGTTTTTAAAATGAATCCAAAGTGGGCACAGGAGTCAAATTTTGCAGTGCAATGCATTTGTGATGTTCACCACAGTATAAATCTTTCGCACAAGATATCCTTCCGAGCTATCCTTGTGACCTGTGACACAATAGTCTTTACTCTATTGGTGCACAAAACACTGACAAAAGCATTGTTAGTCAGTTTAAACACTGTCATCACATGGATGGCACAACTTCATCGGAGTAGCATAGTAGAAAAATTAATACATGAGAGATTCGAACTCCAGGCTGTGATATTGATAACGCTAAGAAATTTTAGTACAAAGCATAAAGCAACGACTTAAATTCTCGTACCTGCGATATCATTAAACCATTCCTAACAAAAACTCTTATTATTAAACCAGAGACAAAACACGGATCAGTGGCTTCAGATTAACTTTCTGAAGAAAAAGAAGATAACTGGCATTATTACACAGGGGGCCAGGTCCTTGACCACCACAATGTTTGTGCAAAGCTATGCTGTGCATTATAGCTTTGATGGAAATATATGGCAACCGTATACCGATCAGCTAGGTGTGGATGAAAAGGTAGGAGCATAATTTCCTGAAGGTTGTAAGGAAAATATAAGGATTGAATGCCTGTTTTATCAGTGATGGTGCAGTATTAGTAACATCTATCCATACAAAGTGAAAAATTATTTTAAATGTGGGGTGTATCACAGATATCGTGGGGGGGGGGGGGGGTCAGTTAGCTCAGTTGGCTGGACAGCTGGTTCGTGATGTGGAGTGACGCCAATGTCACGGGTTCCCATACCAGCCGAAGTTATTCATGATAACTGTTATTACTTGTGATTAAATAGGCTGTTTGAACAAGGTGCTGGAGAGCTGCCAGTCTGTGGCTGTGAAATATATGAAGATGTATTAGGACGTTCAACACTGTTGGGTGTTCAAGAAGGATGTTTACCACCACCTTTTCAATAGCAATTAAGGATGGTCAATAAATGCTGGCTTTTCCAATCACGTTGGACAATAAAAAAGGAGGACTATTCTTTGCTGAGTTGTTGTCAAGGGAAAGAGCAATAAAAACACAACTAAGCAATGGGGTAATGATGGAATAAATTACCTTCATTATCAGATAATTCTCTTTCTCAGGATTGCTATCTCATCAGATTAAATAAAAAGCACTCTCTTAACCTGCTTTCATTTGTTTTAAATTTGAAAGTAGGGGTACAGTGAACCTAATGCAAATGTGTCAATGTGTTCTCATCAAAATAGTCTTCAGTAAAAATGCAACACAGATCCATGTTACCAATTACTGTTTGTTGATGTATCTTCAAAAAACGAGTAAAATATTTATTTCATTTACATATAAATTAGTTGTTAAAAAGCCTGGTTCAGGGCAGCAAGGTGGCGCAGTGGTGAGTGTGGTTAGTGAATGGCCTCACGGTGCTGAGGATCCGGGTTCGATCCTGGCCACGGGACACTGTCAATGTGGAGTTTGCACATACTCCCCGTGTCTGCGTGAGTTTCACCCCCACAACCCAAAGATATGCAGGCCGTAACATTTTCATTCTTCCATAGAAGTCAGCATAATTTAACTTGAAAAAACATATTCCTAGTAAAAAAATATTGTATTTAAATTACATTAATTTACGATAAATAAACAATATTACTCATTTTCAATATTTTATCCAATAAATAGATTACTCATTTATTGTTAAATTATTAGTAGGAATCCTGAATTGGATCATTCCACCACTACTAACTGTTGACAGCTCAGGTTGATGGTAGTTCTGAGACCCATTTACAGTCGTTGGAGAATTCGAAAGGATCAATATGATTTTTCACCATAAAAGCAGATAGTGCTGGAAAACCTCAGCAGCTCCAGCCGTATCTGTGGACAGCGAAACATTTTGTGTCCATTTTGGTAGCATGGATCTATGTTGCATTTTTACTGAAGACTATTTTGATAAGAACACAGTGAGTCCAGTTCCAGTTCCGAAGAAGAAGTCATATTGGACTCCGACATGGGGTAGGATTTTCCGGACCCCCTCCGTGTGTTATCCAGCAGCAGACGTGGCTTGCCATTGGCCACTGGCAGGATCTTCCAGACCCACCGATGTTTATGGCATTTTGCGTGGCTCACACCCTCCGTCACCGGTAAGCCAGCTGCGGGGAGGGGTCCCCATAACGGGTCCGCAAGATCCCACCAGCGGGAAGGGCTGGAAGATCCATCCCATAGACTCAATTTTTCTCTCCAGGTGCAACCAGGGCAGCTGAAGTTTTCTAGCATTTTCTGTTTATATTTCAGATTTCCGGCATCTGCAGTATTTTGCTTTCAATATGATTTCCATTTTTGCTCTGGGCTCAACCAGCTCTGAATAAGAAACTGAACAGCAGTGCCACACCTTCCTCCAGGAATGAGAAAGACAATGATCACCAGAATGGTGGCACTGGCTGAGCCCATGGCTATGAACAATTAAGAGCACCTTAAATCAACTACTCAACTGATCTGAAAGACTGCACCTTATACAAGGAAAAGAAAAAGCACCTAGTTGAATATTGCTCCAAAAATATCAATAGATTGTTTGGGATGGGAAGGGAAGATAAAGCCTTATGTAGTGGAAATGTTAATCCTGCCGACGCAAGTCTCAGAATACTGTACTAAAACTTAATTTTTAATTGATATTATCTTTAATTCACAGATATTCGTAGGAAACACTGATTATCATCGACACAAAAAAAGCCACATCAATCCACCTATTTCTGCCAAATACATCCGAATTATTCCAAGAAGTTGGTACAATTACATTGCACTTCGACTAGAAATCATGGGATGTGATTTTGAGTGAAGATATTTTCAAGGAGAAAGTAGAACATTTTATTCAAAAAAAACTTTCCGAAATAAAATCATGACTTTTTAAGAAGGACTTAAGATGCACAGACAATGAAAAAATGCTGGGGTGAAGAAAGAAGAAAGAGAAATAAATACATTTAAATTACTAGATATCTTAGTTACAATTGATTTATAAAATGTCAAACTATAATTCAGTTTCAAGTTGGTTAGTTGAATTTAAATCATATATTAGTCTGATGGTTTTTCCAGAGGATTTTTTTAAAAACAAAGTTCTATAAAATGTATGATACTTCAGATAATTTTTTAAAAATATATTGTTTCAACTATTTCTTATAGAATTGTTGACACTTTAATGCAGGTATACCGCACATCTTATCACACACTTCCACTTTGATGTGCAATTGGAGGTTTAGAAACAACCTCTTCTAAGATTCTTCTGGCTTAACACTGGGTGGCTGCCTCCTCTTCAGAACTTTCACAGATTTCCCATTGTAACCGCCCCAGGTCGTTGTGAAACCCACTGGCGGGGGTGCGCTGCAAATGGGAAAAGTGAAACAACCAGAGGTGGATAGAACGCACAAGTCTCTAAGGCAGAAGCCAAGAGCGGGGGCTGCCGCTGCGGACGGTGATTGTAAGGCATCACAGGTTTGTGGAGAAGGAAAAGAGCCTGCGGTGGGCCAGGGAGAAATGGAACTGTGAACGGGAGAGTAACAAGTTCCGAATATACCAGGACATTAGAGCGGACCTGACAAAAATGTGTGCTGGGTTCAACAGGGCCAAGGCAGCCCTCTATCGATGGCAGATCAGGTTAGGAGTACTGTACCCGGTGTAACTGGGTGACTCAAAGGCCGCAAGTATTTTGAAACCCAGAAGAGCCCAATTACTTTGATAAGAGACAGAGAAGTTGACAGTGAAGTTCAGAGGACATGGGTAGTATGGGGGGGGGGGGGGGCTTTTCTTTTTTCTCGGACGGTGGTGGTTATTTTTTGGAGGAGGTGACCTGTGGTTTTGGATGTGTCCTTGTTTGGGTGGAGGTGGGTAAGGTCCACAGGCAGCCGATCAAAGATGAGGGGGTGGGGTGAGGGATAGATAGGAGCAGCATTCGGGCAGGAGCTGCCATGCTGGGGGTGGTCTTTCTGCAGGAGACGCATCTCCGGTTGAGGGATCAGGTTTGGCAGAGAAAGGGATGGGTGGGTCAGGTATTTCACTCGGGGTTTGACTCGAAGTGGTGAGGGGTGGCCATTTTGCAGAGTAAAAAGATGGGGGGGCGCAATTCTCCCCCCTCCCACGCCCAGTGGGAGAATCGCAGGGGGTGCCGGGGAGTCCCACCATGCCACCCCGGCACCCGAACGTGATTCTCCCCCCCCCCAAACCGACGCGGCGAGATTTATGGCTGGCCGCTCGGAGAATCGCCGCTCGCTGTTTGTAACGGGCGAGCAGCGATTCTCCGGCCCGGATGGGCTGAGCGGCCTGCCCAATACGACGTGTTCTCTCCGGCGCCGATCACACCTGGTCGCTGCCGGCTTGAACAGCGCCGGGAACACTGGGGGGCCTGTGGGGGGGGGGGGGGGATCCAGCACCGGAGGGGCGCTCAAAAGGGGTCTGGCCCACGATCGGTGCCCACCGATTGGCGCGCTGGCCTCTCTGAAGGACGCACTCCTTTCCTCCGCCACCCCGCAAGATCACTCCGACGTTTCTTGCGGGGCGCCCGCGGGGAGGGCGGCAACCGCTCATGCGCGGGTTGGTGCGGGCCAACCTGCGCATGCGCGGGTGATGTAATTTACGTGGCGCCGCATAAGGCCTGCGCGCGTAAATGACGCGGCGCCGTTCCTAGCCCCCCGGGGGTGGGAGAATAGGGGGCGAGGAGTGGCCTCCGACGCCGGAGTGAAACACTCCGGTTTTCACTCCGGCGTCGGCACTTAGTCTCCCGATGGGAGAATCTCGCCCGGGGTTTGTGAGTGTGAAGGAAGTGAAGGACCCGGGTGGGAGATACGTGATGGTCAGCGTGGTGTTGCAGTGGATGCCGGTGGTGCTCATGAATGTATATAAGCAAGGGCAGCACGGTGGCATAGTGGTTAGCATTGCTGCCTACGGCGCTGAGGACCTGGGTTCGAATCCCGGCTCTGGGTCACTGTCCATGAGGAGTTTGCACATTCTCCCCGTGTCTGCGTGGGTTTCACCCCCACAACCCAAAGATGTGCAGGATAGGTGGATTGGCCACGCTAAATTGCCCCTTAATTGAAAAAAATAATTGGGTACTCTAAGTTTTTTAAAAAATGAATGTATATAAGCCGAATTGGGACAATGTGGTGTTTGTGAGAGGGTTGCTGGGAGAGATTCCAGACTTGGCCACAGATCAGTTGATTATGGGAGGAGACTTTATTGTGTGCTGGAACCGAGGGTGGACAGGTCAATCCCCAGGACAATGGGGAGGCTGCGGATGGTGAAGGAGCTGGGAGCATTTATGGAAAGAATGGGTATGGGGACCCATGGAGGTTTAAGGATCCAGGGGGGAGGGAGCACTCCTTCTCGCGCGTGTATAAGGTATACTCCAGAATCGATTTCTTTGTGGTGAGCCATGAGGTGTTGGTGGGGGTGGTGGGGGCAGAGTACGCGGGGATAGTAATCCCGGACCATGCGCCACATTGGCTGGAGGTTTGACTTAGTTCGGGCAGGGAGCAGAGGCCGGGATGGAAGTTGGACTCAGGGCTGTTAGCGGACGTGAGGTTTTGCGATAAGGTGAGGTTGATGATTAAGGACTACGTGGAGTTGAACCAAAATGGGGAGGTATTGGTGGCCACATTCTGGGAGCCATGATGTGGCATTCACCTGAAGAAGGAGCCGTGCTCCGAAAGCTCGTGTTTGAAACAAACCTGTTGGACTTTAACCTGGTGTTGTAAGAGTCCATTCACCTGAAGAAGGAGCCGTGCTCCGAAAGCTCGTGTTTGAAACAAACCTGTTGGACTTTAACCTGGTGTTGTAAGACTTCTTACTGTACCACATTCTGGGAGGCATTGAAGGCGATGGTTCAGGGGGGATTATCTCGTTCAAGGTGCACGGAGATAGGAAAAGGAGAGAGGAATACAAATGATTATTGGACGAGATAGTCGAGGTGGACAAGGAATATTCGAGGGCCCCGACTGTGAAGGGATTGGCGAGGAGAAAGAAGTTACAGGGACAGTTTGACAGGTTGATGGTGGGAAGGGTGGTTGGGCAGCTATGGAAGGTAAGGGTGGTGCAGTATGAATCTGGCGTGAAGGCGATCCGCATGCTAGCCCATCAGCTGTGGAGACAGGCCGCGTCCAGCAAAATCCGGAGAGTACGGACAGGGAAGGGGGAGGTAATGTTGGAACCGGGGAAGATAAATGAGGTGTTCAGGGAATATTATGAGGAATTGTACAGGGTGGATCCGGGGGTGGAGGATGGAGATATGGGGCGGTACTTGGGTTGGAATTTCCATGACTGGATGAGGAGAGGAGGCAGGCGCTAGAGGAGCCTCGAGGGTTGGGAAGTAATGGAAAGCATAAGAGGGATGAAGTCGGGATAGGCCTCGGGGCTGGATCGTTGCCCGGCGGAATTTTACAAGGGGTTTGTGACGGAACTGGCACCACACCTACTGGGGGCATCTACCGAGGCGCTGGTGAAGGGGGAGCTGCCGGAGACAATGACACAGGCAACAATTACACTTATACCAAAGAAAGGGAAGGACCTGTTAGAATGTGGATCGTACAGGCCCATATCGGTGTTAGATACGGACGTGAAAGTGCTGGCTAAGTTAGTGGCGGGGTGGATGAAAGGATGCATTCTAGGGGTGGTTGCAGAGGATCAAACGGGCTTCGTGAAGAGTAGGCAACACTCGAGTAATATAAGGCAATTACTGAATGTGATCATGACCCCATTGAGAGGCCGGGTAGTGGAGGTGGTGGTGTCTGTGGACGCGGAGAAGGCATTTGACCGGGTAGAGTGGCGGTACTTGTTTGAAGTCCTGGGAAGGTTTGAAATTGAGCCAAAGTTTGTGACATGGGTGCTTCTGCTGTACGTGGCTCTGGTGGCGAGTGTACAGACCAATGCGATAAGCTCATGGAGTTTCGGGTGCAGAGAGGAACGAGGCAGGGGATAACGCCTTCTGTCCATATTCATACTGCACCACCCTCACCCTCCTCTGCTGTCGCCGCTGCTGTTTGCACTAGTGATAGAGTCCTTGGCGATGGCCCTTAGGGCAGGCATTGCCAAACTCAGGGGCACGACCCGCGGATGGATCATGGGCGGGTGTTGGGAGGGTTGCGGAGCCGTCTGTTGCGGCGCTCCCGATTGCGCAAATCTGCGCGCGGCAGCTGCAGCGGCTGGCTGTTAATAACGCCGACTGCAAGCGGCCTTCAAAATGGCCGCAAACATGTAAAAAAAGTGCCTGATAATTGACGCGCGTGCGCATAGTTTTGCTCCTGCACGCCAGTGATTGGGCGCACATGCGCAGTCCGGCCGCTTTTTTTAAACGGTCGCAGCTTTTTGTTTTACAACTTCGGGGGAGTTTTATTAATTTTATTAATTTCATAGAATCATAGAATTTACAGTGCAGAAGGAGGCCATTCGGCCCATCGAGTCTGCACCGGCTCTTGGAAAGAGCACCCTACCCAGGCCCACATCTCCACCCTATCCCCATAACCCAGTAACCCCACCCAACACGAAGGGCAATTTTGGACACAAACGGCAATTTAGCATGGCCAATCCACCTAACTTTTAGACTGTAGGAGGAAACCAGAGCACCCGGAGGAAACCCACGCACACACAGGGAGAACGTGCAGACTCCGCACAGACAGTGACCCAAGCTGGGAATCGAACCTGGGACCCTGGCGCTGTGAAGCAATTGTGCTAACCACTATGCTACTGAGCTGCCCTTATTTTATTCATTTTATTTTTATTTTTTTCATTTATTTTATTCATTTTTTTTTTACAAGTTCGGTGGAGGGTTTATTTGATAAAAGTTTACAGGAAAAAAATGCAGAACTTTGGACAGATGGAGATTCCATACTTTTCGACACCGGAAGGCTTCACCTTCATCCAACAGGTTCCATTGGAGGAGCGTGTACGAGGGCCAAAGGGACCCCAAACCATTTCTTCCATTTTTGTCAGCAGCAAACAAGGTAAGAGAAAATGGTGGGTCGTGCAGGTCAGCCGGCATAGGCCGCGAAAGTCGGCTGGCGTGGGACACAATGGTCGGCCGGCGTGGGCCGCGAAGGCCGACCGACATGGGTTGCGAAGGTCGGCCGGCATGGGTCATGAAAGATGGCCGGGTTGGGTCCCGAAGGTTGGCCAGTAGGTAAAAATGGGTCTCCGGATAAAAAGGGGTCAGCAGGGTGGTAGGGGATTAAGAGTGGGAGTAGGGAGCAACGGGTGTTGCTGTACACGGACCAACTGCTATTATATATCTATCGGACCTGCTGGACAGTATTGGGAGGATTGTGATTGGTCAGCACGGTAGCACATTGGTTGGCACAGTTGCTTCACAGCTCCAGGGTCCCAGGTTCAATTCCTGACCTGGGTCACTGTCTGTGCAGAGTCTGCTATCCTCCCCGTCTATGCTTGGGTTTCCTCCGGGTGTTCCGGTTTCCTCCCACAGTCCAAAGATGTGCAGGTTAGGTGAACTGGCCATGCTAAATTGCCGTTAGTGTCCAAAAACGTTAAGTGAGGTTACTGGGATAGGGTGAGGCATGGGTTTGAGTAGTGTGCTGTTTCCAAGGGCCAGTGCAGGCTCGATGGGCCAAATGGCCTCCTTCTGCACTTTAAAATCTATGATCTGTGATAAGCCTATAAGAATGGTTTGGGGATTTCGGGTTATAAGTTGAACATGGGGAAAAGTGAGGAGTTCCCGGTGAATGAGTCAGGTTGGGGAGCTAATTTGTGGGGGGGGGGGGGGGGGGGGGGGCTACAATTTAGGTAGCCAGGGATACGTTTAGGTATATGGGATTCAGGTGACCATGGAGTGGGTGAGATTACATAAGTGGAACTTATCAAAGTTGGTGGAGGAGATAAAGGAGGACTTTAGGAGGTAGGATACACTACACCTGACACTGGCGGGGAGGGTTCAAGTGGTGAAAATGAAAGTCCTGCCAAGGTTCCTATTTATATTCCATACGCTCCTGATTTTTATTCCAAAGGCATTTTTTTTGGAAGTTGGACACAATCATTTCAGAGTTTGTATGGGTGGGGAAGGTGCCAAGCGTGAAGAGGATCCTGCTACACTTGCTGCAGAGGTAGAGGCAGAAAGGGGATTGGTGTTACCGAACCTGCTGCACTACTATTGGGCAGCGAATGTGGAGAAAGACGGTGGTGGGAAGGAGAAGGGTTAGAACGGGTTAGGATGGAGGAAGAGTCAAGTAGGAGGTCCAGCCTGAAGGCCTTGGTGACGGTGATGCCACCGCTGGCAATGAGGGGATATACTGAGAGTCCGGTTGCACAGTCCACAATTAGGAAGTGGAACCAGCTGAGGAAACACTTTAGGATGGAAGGGATGTCGGTGTCAACACCGTTGTGTTGAGAACCACGGGTTTAACTCGGGGGAGACGGAAGATATGTGCAGGAGGTGGAGAGTGGTGGGGCTGGTCAGGGCGAGGGATTTGTAACTGGAAGAAGGGTTCACAAGTCTAGAGGAGCTGCGGAAGAGGGTAGAGCTTCCAAAGGGAAGGGAATTTAGGTATTTAGAAGTAAGGGACCTTGCACAGAAGGTGTAGAAAGGGTTTCCCGGGCTGTCAATATGTACCCTTTTGGAGCACTTGCTGCTTCCAGACGTGGACGGAGAGGGTAGGATTGGGGGCATATATGGGTAGCTGGGAGAGCAGGGGGTACGCACGTGGTGAAGATCAAGGGGAAATGGGAGGCAAAGGATTTTGCTGGAATGGAGGTTGACTACGCCTCTGGGGCTGGCGCCTGGCTAGGAGATCGCTACGACTTCCTCCAGTTAGAGAGGGGTTCAGTGGAGGGTTTTGAGGGACGGTGGGGATTGTTCCTGGCCATGTTTGAGGAGTTGTAGGATGTGAGTGGGGGAGGGGGGGGGGGGGGGCGGGTGAAAAAGGGGAAAAACCTGTACAGACTGTAAAACTGTGAGTTGGGGAGAATATTCCCTGGATTATTTATGTTTTTGCATTTTTGGGATAAGTTTGGAATAAAATACATTTTAAAAATTGAACCTTTGTTAATTCTTGTTACATCTGAATTTCCATTTGAAATTTAGCAGCTGAAAAAGCAAGTTTCCCACTTACTTCACAATTAAAATTTTAGGCCCCACTTAATGTAACTCAAACTCACCATAACCTCATTATATATGCATCAACCCAACATCTTTAACCTTTCATCTCTTTTAATGAACCATGGACATGCATCTACACACTGCTTTCTTTATCTCCGTGGAAAAATAGCACAATCCCCCAAATAATACATCTCTCATCACAACAGTTGTGCTTTAAACTGACTTGGTTCCAAGGGGAAAGAGAATAGTACTGTCAAGGATAGCGAATCAACATTTCTACTTGGATACGAGGCTCATGTGATTCACATTGTCATGATAATGGGCATCAAGATGAGGCAGGTATAGAGAAAGCCATTGTGATATTGGGCTACTGGCTTTTCTCAAGTTCACTGAATATCACAGGCAGGTTGGTCTGCCAGGGTCTGTCAAGGATAGAAAATGAAATAACACCTAGAGTTTGGAAGTCCCAATAGTTCACTGCACTGGAATACAGGAGGAATCTTGCACTCCTCTCCTTGGGATTGAAAAGACTAAATTCATTAGGAGTTAAAAAGAAGCTGGAAAATTTGCCAAGATTGTGTGACGAGGATCTGCAGTAATATTCTCACTGCGAAAGGTGGAGCTCAGAACCATTTTGGACTAATTCTGAGAGAAATGAAGATCTACTTAAAGGACAATGTATAACTTGTGGTTGATAATGGTATTTTTTCAGTCGTGTTAAACGTTCTATTCTGCAGCTTAAAGTATAAATTGCCTACATAAATAGTATCGATTAGGACACAACTGTGTCAAACCCATTTCCTGCACCTCTGCTCTCACCCCTTCCCCTCCTGCCCAGAACCACGAGAGGATATCTCTTGTCCTCACTTTTCACCCCACCAGCCTCTGCATTCAAAGGATCATCCTTGCATTTCCACCAACCCCAGCATGATGCCACCACTAAACACATCTTCCCCGTAACCCCCTGTCAGCATTCTGCAGGGACCACTCACTCTGTGACATCTTGGTCCACTCCTCCGTTGCCCCCAACCCTTCATCCATTTCCCCAGAAGATATGCACCTGCCTGCCCCTTTACCTCCTCCCTCCCCACTGTCCAAGGGCCCAAACACTCCTTTCAGGTAAAGCAACTTTTCACTTGGATCTCTTTCAACTTGGTTTATTGTATTCGCTGCTCCCAATGCAGTCTCCTCTATATTGGGGAGACTAAAGCAAACTAAGTAACTGATGGCTTTATAAAGTACTTTTGCTCTGTCCACAAGCATGACCCCTTCCTGTCGCTTGCCATTTCAATTGAACATCTTGTTCTCATGTCCACATGTCCATCCTTGGCCTGCTGCAATGCCCCAGTGATGTCAATAGCAAACTGGAGGAACAACATATCTTCTGATTAGGCACGTTACAAGCGTCGGGTTCAACAACTTTAGACTGTGAACTTTTCCCTCCATCCTGACCCACGTTTGCTCTTTTTTTCCCTTGGTTAGTCCAACACAACCGCCCCACTCCCCCACAGGGTCATCTGTCCATTGTTTTCAGTTTTAATTTCACTGAGCACTTCCTTTTGTCTCCCATTAACACATTCTACTATCTTTATGCCACTATGAGCACGCCAGTCCTTAATGCCACGATTAACACCTCCCTTTGTCTCGTGTCCATGACACCTTTGTCAAACTCTCTTTAACTTGACCTAATCCCTAACTTTCTATTCGGCCTCTCTCTCCACAGATGCTGGCAGACCTGTTGAGTTTAACTAGCATTTCCTGTTTTTATTTCAGTATTTAATTAATGGTGCCTTTAGCCCGTTACAGTAAATACCTTGAAGCAAGGAATCTTTCTGTCATCTTCAGCTACGAAATTCGAACTTCTAGTTATCAGCCCACAAGGGGATTGATTGACACAGGAGTGTGAGTTCAGCCCACAAGGGGATTGATTGACACAGGAGTGTGAGTTCAGCCCATAAGGGGATTGACACAGGAGTGTGAGTTCAGCCCACAAGGGGATTGATTGACACAGGAGTGTGAGTTCAGCCCACAAGGGGATTGACACAGGAGTGTGAGTTCAGCCCACAAGGGGATTGACACAGGAGTGTGAGTTCAGCCCATAAGGGGATTGACACAGGAGTGTGAGTTCAGCCCACAAGGGGATTGACACAGGAGTGTGAGTTCAGCCCACAAGGGGATTGACACAGGAGTGTGAGTTCAGCCCACAAGGGGATTGACACAGGAGTGTGAGTTCTGCCCACAAGGGGATTGACTGACACAGGAGTGTGAGTTCAGCCCACAAGGGGATTGACTGACACAGGAGTGTGAGTTCAGCCCACAAGGGGATTGACTGACACAGGAGTGTGAGTTAAGCCGCAAGGGGATTGACACAGGAGTGTGAGTTCTGCCCACAAGGGGATTGACTGACACAGGAGTGTGAGTTCAGCCCACAAGGGGATTGACTGACACAGGAGTGTGAGTTAAGCCGCAAGGGGATTGACACAGGAGTGTGAGTTCAGCCCATAAGGGGATTGACACAGGAGTGTGAGTTCTGCCCACAAGGGGATTGACTGACACAGGAGTGTGAGTTCAGCCCACAAGGGGACTGACCCAGGAGTGTGAGTTCAGCCCACAAGGGGATTGACACAGGAGTGTGAGTTCAGCCCATAAGGGGATTGACACAGGAGTGTGAGTTCAGCCCACAAGGGGATTGACTGACACAGGAGTGTGAGTTAAGCCGCAAGGGGATTGACACAGGAGTGTGAGTTCAGCCCATAAGGGGATTGACACAGGAGTGTGAGTTCAGCCCACAAGGGGATTGACTGACACAGGAGTGTGAGTTCAGCCCACAAGGGGATTGACTGACACAGGAGTGTGAGTTCAGCCCACAAGGGGATTGACACAGGAGTGTGAGTTCTGCCCACAAGGGGATTGACTGACACAGGAGTGTGAGTTCAGCCCACAAGGGGATTGACTGACACAGGAGTGTGAGTTCAGCCCACAAGGGGATTGACTGACACAGGAGTGTGAGTTCAGCCGCAAGGGGATTGACACAGGAGTGTGAGTTCAGCCCACAAGGGGATTGACTGACACAGGAGTGTGAGTTCAGCCCACAAGGGGATTGATACAGGAGTGTGAGTTCAGCCCACAAGGGGATTGATACAGGAGTGTGAGTTCAGTCAGAGGGAGGTCCTGCGGCAGAGTCACTGCAGCTGCTGCTGACCGCTCCTCCCGATCACGGCTGACTATTGGTTGCCCAGTGCAGGGAAGGGGGTGGCTCCAAATGGAGCGTGGGCCCGGAGAGCGTGACTGGAGCTCAGCGCGCGAGGTAGAACGCGCGGAGAGCTCGGGGGAAGAGTGAGAGAGAAAGGGTGAAAAATAAATAGAGAGGGAGAATGGGGCCTGGGGAGTCCCAGGAACAGGGGTCTGCCGGCGGCAGCGAGTGCAGAGCTTGGCAGCGCACCGGCAGCAGCAAGTGGCTCTACCCGACCAGCCTGCTGTGTGTCTGCGGCTTCTTCTTCAACGTCCGGCCCTCGGAACCTTTCCTCACCCCTTACCTTCTGGGACCGGATAAAAATCTGACTGAGCAGCAGGTGAGTGAGCAATCAAAACGCCGAAGGAGTGGAATAGCTGTTCTACCAGTAAAACAACTTCATCTTTACAGAGTTCGCAATGAGTATAGTTCCTGCAATTAAAAAAAAACGCTACATTAGCCAAAATGCCTCTCATGGTGATTTGTTCCTGCTTAAATTTCAACAGGGGAAACGCAACCGCCATAATGTTGTTGTTCAAATCCCCCCCCCTTTCTAGTTCAGTGCTGTGTTGCTAAATTTGCAAGTTCTCTGCACTACCCAAGGTCGTGTTGACAGAGGCTGGGAATAACACTGCACAACCAATCGGTGGATTGGCGTCACCAAGGTCATCATGAAACAGCAAAAATACTTCAGGCCAGTGAGCTTTAGATTTAGCATCCTCGTGCTTCCTGCTTTTTGCACAAACTTTAATAGCATAATGGTTAACATGGTTGCTTCACAGCGCCTGAGTCCCAGGTTCAATTCCCGGCTTGGGTCACTGTGTGGTCTGCACGTTCTCCGTGTCTGCGTGGGTTTCCTCCCGGTGCTCTGGTTTCCTCCCACAGTCCAAAGATGTGCAGATTAGGTGGATTGGACATGATAAATTCCCCTTAGTGTCCAAAAAAGGTTGGGTGGGGTTACTGGATGCTGGGCATAGGGTGGAGGTGTGTAGATTGCGTGGGGTGCTCTTTCCAAGGGCTGGTGCAGATTTGATGGGTCAAATGACCTTCCGCACTGTAAATTCTATGTTCTAGGTTTCATCATGCTTAGTGACTGGGCCTGACTCGATTTAGCAAAGTAGTTCAAATGGTTTTTTAAAAATGGAAACAAAAGTGCTGAAAATCTGAAATGTTAAGGTGTCTCTACACAGCTGCAGTGTCTGATGTACTGAACATGTTCAACAAAGCTTTTTTTTAAATCTCATTTTCTGTTGAAGTAGTACAGAATAAGGCACGAAAGAGAAAATGCTGGAAAATCTCAGCAGGTCTGGCAGCATCTGCAAAGAGAGAAAAGAGCTAATGTTTCGAGCCCGATGACCCTTTGTCAAAACTGGTACAGAATAGGGCAGCACGGTGGCACAGTGGTTAGCATTGCTGCAGCACGGCGTCGAGGTCCCAGGTTCGATTCTCAGTCACTGTCCGCGTGTGGAGTTTGCACATTCTCCCTGTGTTTGCGTGGGTTTCACCCCACAATGCAAATATGTGCAGGGTAGATGTATTGGCCATGCTAAATTGCCCTTTAATTGGAAAATGAATTGGGTACTCTGTATTTAAAAACAAAGTAATACAGAATACCTCAAGGTGGGTGTTACCATAACACTCGCCTGGATTTGTGGTCTGAGACAACAGTGCTCACTGTTAATGTTGCTGGCCCCTGCCCACCACATTCTTGTGTGTATTAAGTGCAGATTTGCTGTAATTTAGTGCCTGTTCCAGCATGGTGCCCTCTACGGGGGAATTGATCTATGGTGGCTGAAACCAGGCAAGAAACCGTGAGGCTGTTCAAACATGAGATTAAAGGATCCTTACCTGGAACGTGCAGTCTTAACAAGGAAGTATAAAGCAGAAAAACAAAATTTGCTTCAAATGTTCTAAAAGCTAAATAACGATTAGAAAGAGAGAGGGTACTGACTATCTACCAGGAAGGCGGTGCACCAACGGAGACAAGCAAGGGGTGCAGTTTACGAACATGGAGATAAGGCGGGGCAGATCAGCTTCGGAGGGAGGCAGTGGTAAGGGAAATCGTTCAGGTGAGGGATAGGGCAAGAAAGTTGGTGGTGGCTCCGGATCTGATTAACAAGGTCTTTGAGGAATTTTATGAGAGGTTGTACAGGTCAGAGCCACCTGGGGGAGACCGGGCTATGCAGGAATTTCTAGATGGGTTGGAGTACCCGAGGTTAGGGGAGGGAACAGGGCTACATTAGAAGGAGCGATAGTGGAGCAGAAGATAAAGGATGCGATTGGGAGGATGCAGTCGGGGAAAGTGGCAGGGCTGGATGGGTTTCCGGTGGAATATTATAAAAAATTCAAGTATATGCTGGCACCCCTGATGGTGGGGATGTTTGAAGAGGTGATAGGGAAGGGGGTGTTGCCACAAACTTTGGGGCAGGCATCGATTTCCCTGTTGTTTTAAAAAAAAGATAAGGATCCGATGGAGTGTGGGACGTATAGGTCATATCACTTCTGAATGTGGACGAAAAAGTATTGGCGAAGGTACTGGCGGGTAGGCTGGAGGAGTGCCTCCTGAAGGTAATAGGTGAAGATCAGACGGGGTTCGTGAGAGGGAGGCAGCTCTTTTCGAACATTAGGAGGGTTTTGAATCGTTATGGCACTGGCGGGGGGAAAGAAACAAAGGTCGTTGTGGCATTGGACGCTGAGAAGGCGTTTGACTGGGTAGAATGGGGGTACTTCATGGCAGTTCTGGAGCGGTTGGGGATTGGACCAAGATTTGTGAACTGTGTAAAGCTACTGTATAAAGAGAAGAGGGCGAGAGTCCGCACAAACAACATCAGCTCGAGATACCTTTCTCTCCACCGTGGGACTAGGCAGGAATGTCCTATGTTCCCCTGCTGTTTGCACTCGCGATTGAGCCGTTGGCCATCTAATTAAGAAGTTCGGGGGTATGGAAAGGAATAATGCGCAGGGGGGGGGGGGGGTAGATCATAGGGTGTCCTTGTATGCCAACGACGACTTGCTGTTATACGTGTCGGAACCGAGTGTCGATAGGGGGAATATTGGAGCTGCTTCGAGTGTTTGGATCTTTCTCTGGGTACAAACTAAATCTAGACAAGAGTGAGTATTTTGTAGTGTCTCGGCCGGGGGGTGGGGGTAGGGATGGGGTGGGGGTAGGGATGGGGGGATGGGGGGGGGGGGGGGCTGCCATTCCGTAGGGCAGGGACTCACTTTAGGTACGTGGGGGTGCAGGTTGCCCGGGAGTGGGGGAGCTCCACAGATACAACATTTTTAGTTTGGTGGGGAGAGTGAAAGCTGATCTGGCATGGTGGGATAATCTCCCTCTGTCACTGGCGGGTTGGGTACAGGCGGTTAAAATGAACATATTGCTGCGATTTCTGTTTATTTTTCAATACCTGCCGATTTTCCTGCCAAAGGCTTTTTTCAGGGAGATTGAGGGAAGGATTACTTTGTTCATATGGGGTGGGAAGGTGGCCAGAGTTAAAAAGGTGATGCTACAGAGGGGAAGGCAGGCAAGGGTTTGGGTTTTCCCAGGCCCAGTAATAACAAAAGGAATAAAACTGGAGATGTTAAGATTCAAAACAGAGGTAAAAAAACCAACATAAGTGTACTTTACCTGAATGCTCGTAGTATTCGGAATAAAGTAAATGAGTTGGTGGCACAAATCATCGTAAATGACTATGATTTAGTGGCCATTACTGAAACATGGTAAAGGATGGTCACGACTGGGAGTTAAATATCCGAGGGTATCAAACTATTCGGAAGGACAGAGTGGATGGTAAGGGAGGTGGTGTTGCTCTGTTATTTAAGGATGACATCCGGGCAATAGTAAGGGATGACATCGGTGCTATGGAGGATAAGGTTGAATCCATTTGGGTGGAAATCAGGAATAGTAAGGCGAAAAAGTCACTGATAGGAGTAGTCTATCGGCCACCAAATAGTAACGAGATGGTGGGGCAGGCAATAAACAAAGAAATAACTGATGCATGTAGAAATGGTACAGCAGTTATCATGGGGGATTTTAATCTACATGTCGATTGGTATAACCAGGTTGGTCAAGGCAACCGTGAGGAGGAGTTTATAGAATGTATCCGCGATAGTTTCCTAGAACAGTATGTAATGGAACCTACGAGGGAAAAAGCGGTCCTAGATCTTGTCCTGTGTAATGAGACAGGATTGATTCATGATCTCATAGTTAGGGATCCTCTCGGAAGAAGCGATCACAATATGGTGGAATTTAAAATACAGATGGAGGGTGAGAAAGTAAAATCAAATACTAGTGTTTTGTGTTTAAACAAAGGAGATTACAAGGGGATGAGAGAAGAACTAGCTAAGGTAGACTGGGAGCTAAGACTTTATGGTGGAACAGTTGAGGAACAGTGGAGAACCTTCCAAGCGATTTTTCACAGTGCTCAGCAAAGGTTTATACCAACAAAAAGGAAGGACGAAAGAAAGAGGGAAAATCGACCGTGGATATCTAAGGAAATAAGGGAGAGTATCAAATTGAAGGAAAAAGCATATAAAGTGGCAAAGATTGCTGGGAGATTAGAGGACTGGGAAATCTTTAGGGGGCAACAGAAAGCTACTAAAAAAGCTATAAAGAAGAGTAAGATAGAGTATGAGAGTAAACTTGCTCAGAATATAAAAACAGACAGTAAAAGTTTTTACAAGTATATAAGACAAAAAAGAGTGGCTAAGGTAAATATTGGTCCTTTAGAGGATGAGAAGGGAGTTTTAATAATGGGAAATGAGGAAATGGCTGAGGAACTGAACAGGTTTTTTGGGTCGGTCTTCACAGTGGAAGACACAAATAACATGCCAGCGACTGATAGAAATGAGGCTATGACAGGTGAGGACCTTGAGAGGATTGTTATCACTAAGGAGGGAGTGATGGGCCAGCTAATGGGGCTAAAGGTAGACAAGTCTCCTGGTCCTGATGGAATGCATCCCAGAGTGCTAAAAGAGATGGCTAGGGAAATTGCAGATGCACTAGTGATAATTTACCAAAATTCACGAGACTCTGGGGTGGTCCCGGTGGATTGGAAATTAGCAAATGTGACGCCACTGTTTAAAAAAGGAGGTAGGCAGAAAGCAGGAAATTATAGGCCAGTGAGTTTAACTTCGGTAATAGGGAAGATGCTGGAATCTATCATCAAGGAAGAAATTGCGAGGCATCTGGATAGAAATTGTCCCATTGGGAAGACGCAGCATGGGTTCGTTAAAGGCAGGTCATGCCTAACTAATTTAGTGGAATTTTTTGAGGACATTACCAGTGCAGTAGATAACGGGGAGCCGATGGATGTGGTATATCTGGATTTCCAGAAAGCCTTTGACAAGGTGCCACACAAAAGGTTGCTGCATAAGATAAAGATGCATGGCATTAAGGGTAAAGTAGTAGCATGGATAGAGGATTGGTTAATTAATAGAAAGCAAAGAGTTGGGATAAATGGGTGTTTCTCTGGTTGGCAATCAGTAGCTAGTGGTGTCCCTCAGGGATCCGTGTTGGGCCCACAATTGTTCACAATTTACATTGATGATTTGGAGTTGGGGACCAAGGGCAATGTGTCCAAGTTTGCAGATGACACTAAGATGAGTGGTAAAGCGAAAAGTGCAGAGGATACTGGAAGTCTGCAGAGGGATTTGGATAGGTTAAGTGAATGGGCTCGGGTCTGGCAGATGGAATACAATGTTGACAAATGTGAGGTTATCCATTTTGGTAGGAATAACATCAAACGGGATTATTATTTAAACGATAAAATATTAAAGCATGCCGCTGTTCAGAGAGACTTGGGTGTGCTAGTGCATGAGTCACAGAAGGTTGGTTTACAAGTGCAACAGGTGATTAAGAAGGCAAATGAAATTTTGTCCTTCATTGCTAGAGGGATGGAGTTTAAGACTAGGGAGGTTATGTTGCAATTGTATAAGGTGTTAGTGCGGCCACACCTGGAGTATTGTGTTCAGTTTTGGTCTCCTTACTTGAGAAAGGACGTACTGGCGCTGGAGGGTGTGCAGAGGAGATTCACTAGGTTAATCCAGAGCTGAAGGGGTTGGATTATGAGGAGAGGTTGAGTAGACTGGGACTGTACTCGTTGGAATTTAGAAGGATGAGGGGGGATCTTATAGAAACATTTAAAATTATGAAGGGAATAGATAGGATAGATGCGGGCAGGTTGTTTCCACTGGCGGGTGACAGCAGAACTAGGGGCATAGCCTCAAAATAAGGGGAAGTAGATTTAGGACTGAGTTTAGGAGGAACTTCTTCACCCAAAGGGTTGTGAATCTATGGAATTCCTTGCCCAGTGAAGCAGTTGAGGCTCCTTCATTACATGTTTTTAAGGTAAAGATAGATAGTTTTTTGAAGAATAAAGGGATTAAGGGTTATGGTGTTCGGGCCGGAAAGTGGAGCTGAGTCCACAAAAGATCAGCCATGATCTAATTGAATGGCGGAGCAGGCTCGAGGGGCCAGATGGCCTACTCCTGCTCCTAGTTCTTATGTTCTTATGAACCTGATGTATTACTACTGGGTGGCAAATGTGGAGAAGGTGCGGGGCTGGGTCAGAGGGGTTGATTCCCAGTGGGTCAGAATGGAGGAGAGTTTGTGCAGGAGGTTGGGATTGAAAACACTAGCAACAGCACCACTCCCGATGGCCCCGGGGAAATACTCAGGGAGTCTGGTAATAATAGCTTCGTTGAGAATTTGGAGGCCGTTTTGCCAATACTTCGGGTTGGGGGCAGGGTCAAGGGAAATGCTGATTCGGGGGAACCACAGATTTGAGCCAGGGAAGTGGGATGGAAATTTTTGGAAATGGGAGGAGAAGGGGATTAAGACACTAAAAGATTTGTTTCTCGGGGTTCGGTTTTGCAGGATTGAAGGAGCTGGAAGCGAAGTATGGGGTGGAGAAGGGGGAAATGTTTAGATACATGCAGGTTCGAGAGTTTGCCAGAAAGGAGATACAGAGCTTCCCCGTGGAGCCGGCCTCCACATTGCTGGAGGTGGTGCTGACACAGGGGTACCGGAGAAGGGGGTAGTGTTGGCGGTTTACGGAGCTATTTTGAAAGAGGAGAAGGCACCACTGGAATGGATCAAAGCAAAGTGGGAGGAAGAGTTGGGAGAGGATATGGAGATGGGGTTCTGGTGTGAGGTGCTCCGGAGAGTGAATGCCTCCACCTTGTGCGCGAGGTTGGGGCTGATACAGCTGAAGGTGGTATACAGAGCATACCTCACGAGGGTGAGGATGAGCCAATTCTTTGAAGGAGTAGAAGATGTGTGTGGGCGGGGGGGGGGGGGCTAATCACGTTAATAGGTTTTGGTCCTGTCCAAAGCTAGAGGATTACCGGAAGGAGGTTTTTAGGGTCATTTCTAAAGTGGTGCACGTGAAACTGGACCCGGGCACCCCGGGAGGCCATATTCTGGGTGTCAGACCAGCCAAAGTTGGAAACTGCTGCAGAGGCAGATGTTGTAGCCTTCACCTCGTTGATCGCCCGAAGGCGGATCCAGATAGGTTGGAGAGCAACCTCTCCACCCTGTGCCCTGGCGTGGCGGGGGGACCTGTTGGAATTCTTGATTCTTGAGAAGGTTAAGTTTGAACTGAGGGGAAGGACGGAGGGGTTCTACAATTCATGGGCATTATTCATTCTGCACTTTCAAGAACTGGATAACATCGAACATTAGTTGGGGCGGGTGGGTGGGAGGGTTGGGGGAGGGGGGCTGTGTGTTAATGGAGACTATGGGTGATCCTTAATTCCTTTTTGCCATTTGTTTGTGTGAACATGCGGGCTAATGTTTAGGGTTTGGTGGGAGGATGGGATCGTTGTTATTGATATGGGGATTGACATATTTGTTACTGATTATTGTTTATTGTTGGTGGGTGTAAATTTGGGAGCAAATGTGAAAAAGGAGGGGATTAAAAAAATATTTTAAAAAAAAGAAAGAGGGTAACTTAAAAGCGCCAACACTAATTTTTTTTTTAGAGAAAGAGACTTGTAAAGACTTGAGTCTCTGCGTTGTGTTTTTGAAAACTCAAATCAAAATGCACTAGTACTACCATTTACAGCAAATATCCTTGTTCGAACCATTGCATTCATTTCAGTGCCAATTCTATTTCTGCTGTTAGCCTCACCATTGTTACTATTGTGTAATCTGGCCCATAAGAGTTTCTCCTCCCTGCAGATTCTGAAATTATGACTGTGCCTCTTGACAAGCTGGTACAATTTCCCACATTAGTGAAGATGGTATTTACTTTTATAAATTAAATTGGACAGTACACCACCTTGTGCAATTTAATTGAAAGATTTATAAAAGGGAATTTCTTGAATTATTGCTTTGCAATGGCTTGTTAATTTCCTGCCTTGAAGTTGCACAATAATGTCTGTAAACTACATCAGAGAATGGTATGAATTTCATTCAGTAATAATCTTGTCACAAGTAGGCCTACATTAACACTAACCCTAATGGCGTTACTGTGAAAATCCCCGAGTAGCCACACTACGGCGCCAGTTTGAGTACACTGAGGGCGAATTCAGAATGTCCAATTTACCTAACCAGTATGCCTGTTGTGGGTGGAAACCGAAGCACCCGGAGGAAACTCACGGAGATGCTGGGAGAATGTGCAGATTCCGCGCAGGTGAACCTAGCCGGGAATCTGACCTGGGCCCCTGGTGCTGTGAAGCAACAGTGCTGACCGCCATGCTACCGGGCCGCCCATAGATGTTGAATCTGTATTTATTCAACATTTTATGTTTCAAGATGGATTATTAAAAATCTGAGTAGGGGGCACATTTGTTACATGTCCCAATCACCAAAGAAATAAATGTTCCAAATATATTATATAAAAAAACACTTGAGTGCCCTTGGTCTACAGAATAATGTAGCAACGGTGTATTGTGTGGTTGCATTGAGAAACCTTTATTGCATCACTTGATCTGACTGGTTGCGGCAGAGGTTATTTTTGTTTGGTTTTGGGGCAGTCTTTTGCTGATTCATCTCTCAGATGGAGATGGGATATTTTTATTTAATTTGGAGAAAACGTAAAATTTGGGACTTTCAAATTGGTCCCTTTTTATTTGCACTGCTCGGCGGGAAATCGGGACCAGTCACTTCATGATGATGTACAGTCCCACCTTTCTGTGAGACCCCTCTTTGCACTGTATCACACCATGGGTGTGATATTGGGAGGTTCGAGTCTGGTGCGTTCTTGACCTCTGCTCTGTCATTGTGGAATTTTGCTTGTTTCTTTATTGCTTTGCATGGTCCTAACAAGCTCAGCTAATTGAGATTCATATTGAAATTCTGAATGCAGGTCAGTCACTGTTGTCGGAAGTGAAATGAGTTATTTTCTACCCCATCTGCCAGACTAGGGTGTACATAAATATGAGCAGAAGGGCATATGACTCCTATTGTTAGCATTTCAGGTACTGCACATGCCCTCTATCTTCCTAGTTTGAAGACTGTGAACAAGAAACAGCCTGAGTTTCTGTTCCTGATCACCAGCAGTAACCCTTGATTGGAAGTTTGTATGGGAATCCTGGATGAGGTGAGATTCTAGTTGCATTGCCTTTCCTGTAGCTATAGTAACAGTGGGCCTGATTCTCAATGTTGTGCTGAGAATGGCCACTTTTGTGTTTCTTGGCACCTGTGGGATTACTGCAACACGAATTAGCATTTCCAGGGCAGGAATGGCAATAAATTCTGCCTTTGCCAGTGATGCCCACATCCCATGAATAAATAAAGAAGGCAGAAAATTTGGAGATGAATGGGATTAGAGGAGTAATTATCATTTTCCTTTGAGATTTTTCTTCAATAAATGAGATTCGGAAGGAAATTTCTGTGTTGCAGTTTTAATTTTAATTTTGGTTTCTCATGAGGTAACTTACGTATTTCCTCTATCACATTGTGAACAAAATTGTTAGAAGCTTGAATGAACTAAAAGTTTTAAATTTTGAAAGATTAAATTGAAAATTAAAAATGAACTTTCATGTCTTAAACCTATTGGACTTCTGTGTTTTTTTTTTAATAGGTGAATGAGATTTTTCCAGTGTGGACTTACTCCTACCTAGTGCTTTTGTTTCCCATCTTCCTTGCGACTGATTACCTCCGATACAAACCAGTCATCGTTCTACAAGGTGCAGCTTTGATCGTTACCTGGGTCATGCTATTGTACGCACAAGGACTGCTTGCAATGAAATTTCTTGAATTTTTCTACGGCATGGTAACTGCATCAGAGGTGGCTTATTACTCGTATATCTACTCTGTAGTAGACTTTAATATGTACCAGAAAGTAACTGGATATTGTCGTTGTGCCACATTGGTTGGGTACACAGTGGGATCTGTTACTGGACAAATCTTGGTGTCATTTACTGAAGTGTCCCTCTTCCACCTCAATGTTATTTCCTTGGTCTGTGTAGCAGTTGCCTTTATTGCATCAATGTTTCTTCCAATGCCACAGCGGAGCATGTTCTTTCATAGAGTGAGAGGAGACTGTGATGAACAAGAAATCAAAGATGAAGGTGCAAAGTCATCGTCTGAAGAACATGAATCAACAGCAACAACACCACTAAACTGTGGTCGTGATGATGCTGATAATATGTTACCTAGCTATGTGCCAGAACCAATGAATAGAATGTCATACACTCAGGAAATTACGGTAATGTTTGTTTTATTTGCTGTTTTGCTTGTTTTCTGCTGCTGAAATCAAGCACAGTGCTGTGGGTGAAGTGCCGGTGTAAAGCTGATTTTGCTTATCTCCAGATTTCAAAACCATATGCCTACGATGCAATACCAACTCTCACCTGCTAAGTAATGTTGGGAGTGATTTATTCACGATGAACAATAAATCCTTGCACTGCTAATATTCTTAACTCTATGTTAATAGGCATCTATCTATGTTGACTGTGATGGTCTCACAGCACTTAAACTAGAGAGAGAAGAGACAGAAGATTTCACTAAATCACAAAGTTTTACTTGACCTTCAAGGGCCTGAAATTCCTTGAACCCTTCTCCGGGGGAGATGTGTGATGGACAGCACTGTCCTCTCTCCATGAGACCAGACCAAACTGCTTTCCCTTGCTATTTTTTCTTTATCTTACTGTTCCTCTCCATCTCTGTGTGTCAGAAGAAAGGATCAAGCCTGTGTTGTAACAATAATGATGCTGCGCATTAGTGTGCCATATTGCGCCTGCTTTTAAAGTGAAGAGCAAACCTAGCCACCTGCTGTCTTGTAGATCAGTTGAAATGTCACAGCAATGCTGTGTCACTGACTGTAATGTGTACTTCTGATGAGAATATTGTACTGTGTACATTCTGTGTGGATGTAAAATGCTTCCTTTAAAACAAGATGTATTGGTTTCTTTTAAAAGAAACCTATTTAAGACATACCTTTAAGGATGTATTTTTAACTTTGGTTTTATTTTCCAGAATAAAAAGCCATTCAAAGGTGTCTGCATTGTTCTTGCAATGCTGTGGAAGACTTTTCTGCAGTGTTATTCCTCTTGGACCCTACTCTGCTGGTCAGCTTGGTGGGCATTGTCGACATGTGGTTACTTTCAAATATTGAATTACATTCAAATCCTGTGGGAGAATATTCTTCCTTCTCAGAATTTCCAGATTTACAATGGAATGGTGGAAGCTGTATCTGCGCTGTTGGGTATGTTCAAGTTAGTATTTTTTTTGATGAAAGTAGTTGAGTCTGCAAGTAAATTGCCAGGAGGTGTTGATACTTTATTTCAACAGGGAAGTCGATATATTTTCGAAAGGAAAATTATGGTGCAACAAATTGGAGCTGCTTGCAGAAGAAAAACTCAAACTGAAGGGATGTAACTCATCTAGGGTTTGCCTTTTATTACTTAGACTTAGTTCTTCCAGTCCCATGTGGAACAGTGGGTTTATAAGACAAAGAAAATCAAATTGATTCTAGAAACGAAGCCACAAAAATTAGATAGGCCAAGAGGGAAGGTAGAGTGGAAAGGAAAATTGGGCAGCATGGTAGCACAAGTGGATAGCGCTGTGACTTCATGGTGCCAGGGTCCCAGGTTCAATTCCCGGCTTGGGTCAGTATCTGTGTGGAGTCTGCACGTTCTCCCTGTGTCTGTGGGGTTTCCTTTGGGTGCTCCGGTTTCCTCCCACAGTGCAAAGATGTGCAGGTGAGGTGGGTTGGCCATGATAAATTGCCCTTAGTGACCAAAAAAAAGGTTAGATGGGGATATTGGGTTACAGGTATAGGGTGGAAGTGAGGGCTTAAGTGGGTCGGTGCAGACTCGATAGGCCAAATGGCCTCCTTCTGCACTGTATGTACTGTTCTATGTTCTAAAGGATTTTATTAATTACAAAGAGCTGGCTGAGTAATTAATAGGTGGTGGAAATATGTTTTGCCTTGGGTTTCACTGACGGAAGTTTAGGAATAAAGTTTAGGAATAAAACAATTCCAGGGAAGAAGGATAACCTAGCTAACCAACTAACTCCTTGGAAACATACAATGGCTTTGTCCGTCTGTGTCTCATACCATTGCCTCCTTTAATTCCTGCTGCATATACATGCTACCTTCAGCAACTGGTGTACGAAGACACCCAAATCTCATTACACATCTTCCCCCTTTTTTTTGATATTTGTATTCAAACCAAAGTATACACAAACATGAACATGCTTTTCAAAAAATAACCCAATTCCCCACAGTATGGCAGTTTTTTCCCTTTTTCTCCCCGTCCTCAAACGGGGATAAGAGCAACCTCACCCCCCACCCCCCCTCCCCAAAATCACCTGAGGGCAAAATTAATCTTTTCCAACTGAAGGAATTGTGCTCCATCCCCTAGCCCCCTCAACACCCATGGTGGCACCGCCAACCTCCGCTCCAGTAGTATTGGCCGCCAGTCAATCAGTGGCGAAGGCCCCATTCCCCTCCAGCAGCTCCGATATCCCAAAGATTGCCACCAGAAGGCCTGGTGATACCTCCATCCCTACTATTTTCGATAATGCTTCAAATATCCCCCCCCCCCCCACCCGGGACATCTCTCTACTTCTGGAAAGAGCCCTATGCACCACCAAGTTCATCCTAGCACAGGATGATATTACATTTACCCGATGCATAATCTCACTCAAAAACCTCCAGCTCCTCCTGCCATTTGTGCTTCACCTCCTCAATTGACACTTTTGCTCTGCTTGCCAGCCATGTAAGTATCCACAAACTTCCCATCCTCCCCCCAACTTGTCAGACAAAAACAACCTGTCCAACAGTGTGCACTCTGGCAACCGAGGGAATGGAGGCATCTCCTTCTACACACAATCCTGTAATGGTCCATACCTGAATCCCCTCTCTCTCTCTCTCTCTCTCTCTCTCCATGGTATCACACATAAATATTTCTCTCTCTCCTTTCTTTCCTCCCCCCGGCAACTGGTATCTCTCCTGTAACTCGCCTAAACTTGCAACTGTCCTTCCATAAACAAGTCCCTCACCCGTACCACCCCTTCCCTGTGCCACATCCACCCCTATAGGGGTGAACTGGTGATTCTCACAAATAGGGGCCAGCGCTGACATACCCACCCACACCAAAATGCCACCTTAGCTGCTTCCAAACCTTTAAAGACGAAGCCAACATCGGCCTCAACGTTAATCTCCCCAGGACAAATGGAATGGGGGTTGCAGCAGGGCCCTTAAACTTACCCCACATGACGTGCCTCCACCCGCACCCATTCTGCCCCCCCAATCACCGCTACTGCTGGGCCTTGTCCACGTTCGTCACCTACCCAACCCCTCCTTTGTAAAAATGACTGCTGAACCTGGCGTCTTGCCTTCCATATGAATGCTGAGATTAACTTGTCCACCTTACATAAAACTGCCTTTGGCAGGAATGTCAGGAGGGACTGAAACACACAAATCTCAGCAGGCCTTCGTCTTGACCGTCTGCACCCTCCCTGCTACCGATAGTGGGAGGGATCCCACCTCTTCAGACCCCCGCCTCCAAACTGGCCAGATTCCACTTGTACATCGTGGCCCTGTCATGGGCCACCTGAAACCACAAGAACCTGCTCCTATCTAAAATGGTAGGGCAATCAAATCTGCCCTTTTACCCAGCATGTTCAATAGAAACACTTCCCTTGGCTATATAATTTGTAGCCTGAAAAAGTGCCAAATCTCTCCAATATGCACATTATCTTATCCATACATTTTAACGGATTGGAAATGTACAGTGAGACTCTATGCTTCCTGCCTTTCCTTACAATGCCCAATCACTCCCAATAGCCAAGGGTTTGTAGCCAGCGCAAACAAGTGGGCATAAGGGGCACCCCTGTCTTGTACCCCTGTGTAACAGGAGATCTCCCGAACTAATGAAATTTATTCTAACACTAGCCATGGGGGCCGCATGTAACAGTTGCACTTGAGGTAAATCCGAACCTAGCACAAATACCTCCTCTCTACCCTATCAAATGCCTTCTCCGCAACCTTTACAACCAAGTGGATAACCTCACTTTATCCACGTCTTACTGCATCTGCCATGCATTTCGGCACTTGTTCAACTTGTCCAAATCTACACTGAAACATTTCTGCATCCTCCTCACAGCTCACTGACGATAGCAGTGATTGTCTCTGAAATACTGTGGAATATAGAAAATTTTAATATTTTACAATTTCTGCGGTTGTATAAACTGATCTGTCAAGAGAGCATAGATTTGCTGTATTTTACCACCGTTTAAGATGTTCTTTTCCTCCCACCTGCACTGGGGTGGTGCCCCCCCTCTTCCCCCCCCCCCCCCCCCCCCCCCCCCCCCCCCCCAATGCATATGCACTAACTACTTTGAAACTACTATTTTTATTTGAATATAGTGTTACGGATAGCAAGGGGGAGTTTGTTTGAACAGCACTAATTTCTCCTCTCGCCCATCAGTAAACAAAAAGGTGTTTTGATTTGTTTTCCACTGTATAAAGTGGTGGCGTAGTTCCCAACCATTCAACTTTGGTGTGATCCAATTTCAATTATCCCCACAGCAAACACAAGGTAGATGGACCTGGGGTATATTTGCATTCATCCCAATACGGGGGGAGGGAGGGTTGCAATGTTGCCCCCTTTGCAGTCGTACAGTAAAAGGGGGTTAGAGAAAATAAATATTTACAGTGCAGTGACGCCACAGAGAAAATAAATGGTGTTTCACGTGGGTTGAGTCCCATGTCCTATGAAGCATTCCTTCCTGCAGGTTGGTAGTTTGAAAACCAATGCTGTATGATTCCATTTTCTGGAGGGGCTGACTTTACGTGATATGTGCTATCTGAGATCTGACCAAGCCACCTAACCTGCACACCTTTGGACTTGTGGGAGGAAGCCGGAGCACTCGGAGGAAACCCATGCAGACATGCAAATTCCACACTAGCGTCTTGCTATGTTAAATATAGGAAGGAAATAAAATCCGTTTTGATTGGATGAATTGAGAGATATGGCTGGCTTCAGAATCCGAGTTCCTGACCTCGAGAGTACCAAGGTGCCAACACTGATAATCAATCCCTTTTGGTTCATTTATGCCTGTTAATATATTGTCGTAAATTTAGAATTTCTACCTTGTCAGCACCAAAATGTGTTGTCTGGCCTGAATACAGAGTATGAACAAGTATGAAGTGTTTTTAATTTTAATTGCCTCTCTTTTGGTTTGTATTTAGGTGCGGTGGCAGCATTTGTCGTGGGTTACGTAAAGATTTCATCCATCTGGAATGAAGTTGCACTCCTCCTCTTTTCTATCATTATTGCTGTTTCAGTGTTTCTGATAGACACTGTCCGGAGCATCTGGGTGTGTTATGTCAGTTACATCGCGTTCAGAATTATTTACATGATGCTTATAACTATAGCAACGTGAGTGGACCTTTTTTGTTCAAGAGTGTGATTGATTCTAAATTTAATTTTCTGGATGTTTTAAGAAAACTGAGTAATCGCCTGTCTTTATTTTTAAAGGTACAAGATTGCTGCAAATTTGAGTGTGGAGCTGTATGCTTTGGTGTTCGGTGTAAACACTTTTGTTGCCTTAGCCCTTCAGACTCTCTTGACTCTGGTTGTAGTAGAATCTAGTATGTTGAATTTGGACATATTTGGACAGGTAAAGTATCAATTTGAATCATAGGATCCCCACAATGCAGAAGGAGACTATTAAATCCATTGAGTCTGTACAGACCCTTCGAATGCTCACACTCTACCCATGTCCACTCCCCTGTCCACCCGACCCTCTAAAAGAGTACCCTACCTGCACCCCCCCCCCCCCCCCCCCCCCCCCCTGGAACGCTACCTAACCTGCTGGATAGTAAGGGGCAATCTGCCTAACCTGCACATCTTTGGACTGTGGGAGGAAACCGGAGCACCCGGAGGAAACCCATGCAGGCATGTGCAAACTCGATAGACAGTCATCCAAGCTTGGAATTGAACCCTGGTACTGAGACAGCAGTGCTAACTACTGTGCCACTGTGCTGCCATTGCCCTGGCAATGTAATTTAACAAGATGAGAATGTGTCAGTTGTAATCTTTTTGTTAAATAAACAGTGAAAATCTCTCTTCTCTCCCCCCCCCCCCCCCCCTTCCAAATAGTTATGGATACAAAGAAAGAGCAATCTAGTTTTGGTTGAGATTGTTAAAAAATCATATCAGCACCCTATTAAATTGTTGTGGTAGTTTTGAAATTTGGCATTCTTGTATTTATTCTGAGACAAAAAGATTTCCCAACCTGTTCTCTTTTCGGCAATATTCAAAACCCTTAATGATTTTCCAACTTCCCTATCAAATCTGTTGTTTTAGAACATAGAACATACAGTGCAGAAGGAGGCCATTTGGCCCATCGAGTCTGCACCGACCCACTTAAGCCCTCACTTCCACCCATCTCCGTAACCCAATAACCCCTTCTGACCTTTTTGGACACTAAGGGCAATTTGGCATGGCCAGTCCACCTAACTTGCGCGCCTTTTTGCTGTGGGAGGAAACTGGAGCACCTGGAGGAAACCCAGCAGGGAATCGAACCTGGGACCCTGGCGCTGTGAAGCCAAAGTGCTATCCACTTGTGCTGCCCCTTTTCTCTGAGGAAAATAATCCCAGCTTCTCCAGGCCTATCATGTAACTGAAGTCTTTCATCCCTGTTGTCATCCTACTAAATCTCTTCTGCACCATGTCCAAAATCTTGACATCTTCCTAAAATGTGGTGCTCTGAATTGGGGACACTGCACTGGAGGAAGCCTGAAAAATGTTTGGCATAAATTCCTCGTACTCTCGTTAGGACTTTACATTACACTATGCAAGTTTAGCATCTGCCTGTGGCATAGCATGTTCAAGATTTAACTACAATGCATGTTTCTCTTTAATGCTCTCTACAAAATTTTATGAACACTGAGCCCATGTGGTGGGTGAATTCTTGCTACTGAATATCCTTTTATTAATTGAGTAATATTTTCATTATTTGAAATTAATTGCAATGAACTGTTTATTGAATTTAATACTTTTCTCTTTTCAGTTTCTGGCTTACTCGATTTACTTTGCAGCAATTGCAGTGTTATTCCTGATCTTTGGTGCATACAACATTATTAATAAGTACAGAAGAGTCACAAGCAACTGAAAACATCTTTGGTGATATTTCATTCCTGCAGTCCAAAGACGTCTTGTGAGCAGACAAAGCTGACGAAAGACAATTTTGAAATGGGCAATTTCAAATCTCTGTAGTTGTGTTGTAATCTGACTCAGTAACTAGGTTCACTAAAGTAGTGATTTACTTTCTCAAGCAACATCATTGGCCTGGAGCGGTCTCTGGGCCGGCTTCGCTCAGTTGACTGGACAGCTGGTTTGTCATACAGAACGAGGCCAACAATTCGGGCTCAAATTCCATACCAGCTGAAGTTATTCATGGTCTTCTCAACCTTGCACCTTACTGTGAAAAGCCCCTAGTCGTCACATTCCGGCGCCTGTCCGGGGAGGCTGGTACGGGAATCGAACCGTGATGCTGGCCTGCTTGGTCTGCTTTAAAAGCCAGCGATTTAGCTCAGTGAGCTAGCACTAACAGATTCAAAATTAGTTTCTTCCCCGCTGTTACCAGGCTCCTAAATGACCCTCTTGTGGACTGACCTGATCACTTTGCAATCTTCTCTACTGAGTAGTACTACACTCCTGTATGCTTCCCCGACGCCTGTGTCTGTATTTACATTGTGTATTTTATGTTTGCCCTATGTATTTTCTTTTCATGTACGGAATGATCTGTCTGAACTGTACGCAGAACAATACTTTTCACTGTACCTTGGTACATGTGACAATAAACAAAACAAATCCATCTAAATATTAAGCTGAAGAATTCGGAGAGCAGAGCCGACATCATGGAAGCTGAAGTCTGTTAGGGGCTGTTCATGCACACCGTGATCTGAGGATGGATGCGGCTGGCTGGCTGGAATAGAGGGTTCTGCTCCAGGACCATTGGTTTCTTCAAAAGACTTGGTGTGATGAGAATGCTGATCCTTGACCCCGTTTAAAAGATTGCACTATTCCGATTGTACAGATAGAGTTGCAGAGAGGGAGGGAAAAGATTCTATCAGAGGACTCTGTTTGAAATTTAAATATTGAACCACACTCTAGTACTATTTGGTAGATACTAGCATTTTAATAATGGATAGCATATCAGTATTACAATTTGTAAGCATGTGTTAGAGATAAATTAGGCTTTGATATTTTCTAAGCACCATTGGTGATGTGGAAAGACTGTTCAGTGACTGGTTAAAACGTTTAATTGGTCAAAATCGCCCACACCAGTCGCCTTAATGTTCTGATTGTGTGCCTGACTGTAGCAACATTCTGCAGAAGGCCGGTCCAAGAAATTATATCTTAAGATGGAAGATTTGCAGGCTGTCTTGTGAGGGCAGAAAACTGAGACTAATTTTATAGTTCTTAACAACTGATACAAGAATGATGGGCCAAATGGCCTCTTTCTGTGGAGTAACATGTCTGAATGTAACTAATAACAGCCAAAGTTTAAATGCAAGTTGTGCTAGGTAGGTTTGTTAGGCAGGTAGGTTTTTGCTAGGTTTCATTTCATTTTTTCAGTTCATTTCATTTCAGGTACTGAGTAAAGTGTGCCTTTTTTTTTAATGTCTTGTGCAAGTTAGTTTTGGATACTGTTTAAAAACACTGGTAGTTTTAATGCCATGTGTAATTGACCTAATGCAAATGATGTACCAAATGCTGACACTAATGTGTGTGGTGGAAATATGCCTTGTGATGAAGTGACTGTGCCAACCAAGATTTGCTGAATAATTGCCCCAATCTGTTCTCTTAATGTAGAGGTTATTAGCTTCTGGTGTTAAAGTAAGTATTGGTGCAAATGCACACTGTTCACTAAATACGTTATTTCTTTTTGAAAGATGAAAATTCAGCACCATTCAGGTGCATTGTACATTATCTTTCAGCATTGATTAGAGGCTGTGGCCTGGGTTGCCAGTGAGCTCCACTGAAGTACGGGGCATTTTTGGATTTGGAGTGAAAGGGGAATTTAGATGTGCAAGAATGAGTGTTTGACTTTTTTTGCTCATGTAAGCTTTTAATTATTGAGAGATTTTGAGCAGACAACGGAAATCTGATGTTTGCAATCGAAGGAGCAATTCCCTACGTTTTCTTTAATTGTGGCAAAACGATTGATGGTTAAAATTTAATATTCAATATGTCAAGTGGACCATTGGTTTATCATGTCTCATACATCCATCAGTGCTTTATGGCCCTGGACTCGTATGCCAGTTTTGCCAGAATAAATTAAGTCACTGATATTTTCTT
This sequence comes from Scyliorhinus canicula, assembly GCF_902713615.1. NCBI lineage: Eukaryota > Metazoa > Chordata > Chondrichthyes > Carcharhiniformes > Scyliorhinidae > Scyliorhinus > Scyliorhinus canicula. The sequence goes on along the minus strand of NC_052152.1, from coordinate 55,745,546 downwards.
TTCTTTATTAGGTACCAGAAATGTCTTTGACATGAAAAATATTTTTTGGCCAATATTTAACAGTTGGCCATTTCCTGGTTCTCAAATTTAATCTAACAAATATTGCACAAATAACTAATTTTAAACATATTTGCACTAACCCTGACTTCTAATGAGTTTCAGGTAAAAGTCAGCAAAAATACTAATTAGTGCACATTTGAAATTAGGGCGGCACAGTGGTTACGCTGCAGCCTCGCGGCGCCAGGGACCTTGGTTCAGTTCTGGCTTTTGATGACTTGTGTCGAGTTTACACGCTCTCCCTGTTTTCTACAGGTGCTCTGGTTTCCACCCACAGTCCAAAGATGTGCAAGTTAGGTGGTTTGGCCATGAACAGTGTGCGGAATTATGGGGATAGGGTCAGTGCAGATTTGATGGACCAAATTGTCCATCACTGTAAGGATTCTATGAAAATCTTTGTATTTTAGCTGCCCCAAATATGCAAATTGCATTCGAACACTGATCATTCTGGGTTTAGTTTACATTATTTGGGATTCAAACCAGAATTGAGATCTTCAGAGCAAAGTATCACAATGCTTTAAATGATCAGATTCTGTAATCCTCTATGAGGACATTAAAAAAGGCTTTCCTTCCCAAAAGACTGTTCCTGTAAACTAACTATCTCAAAGAAATAAAACTCTCAACTGGCTTTGAGTGATTCATTTAAAAAAAAAAATAGGTATTGGTTTGAGGAATGCTGATAACCCTAATCATCAAGTGTAGATAGTGTACAAACTTATGGAGTATTCTGCGAATGAGATGTTTTGTACTTGTACGACAGTGAAATTAATTTTTGAAAAGCCTTAAAATCAAGTGGAAGCTTGACCGTTTGTGTCATTGGCAAGTTTAGGCAGTAACACAAGAAATGTAGTGCAAGAGAGAAATACTTACTTTCTTGAAACAAATTTGCTTTGCAAGTCTGTTTCAAACGGATAGTGCTTTCCCGGAATTGTATTGTGATCAGATTGTTGTCTACAAAAATGGAATTATGAAATGCTGCAGCCCCTTCTCCCCCAAGCACCAATGAAAATTCTATTTCATATGGAAGGAAAAACAAGTGATGGGAGACTATTTCAAATGAAATGACACTGAAGCGTGTGAGGAATGGAGGGACCTAGAGGTTCAATACATCAATTTTTGTGCAGGTGGATGAAGTTATTTTAAAATAAAAGCCCCACTTGTGCTTTATAAATGACAGGGGTTAATGCTGATGATTTATGATTCATTTTGTCTAATTGCGTTTTGCATTTTATAAATTTATCTTGTAGATAAGTACATTTCAGTCATGATTATACACAAGGTATGTTGTGAATCTCAAAGAATACAAATATAGAACATTACAACAAACGTATTTATTAGCGTAATGGAGCTGTTGCATTCCATTCTTAGGATTTATACTTATTCACAATTAAAACTATTTTTGTAAGAAATTGCACTTTTAATGACTATGCTATTTGTGAAAATGTGCAAATATTAAAATGCTTTTAAAGGGGTGCATTCAGATTTTAAAAAATAATTACATATTTGAATTAGTTTAAAACCCCAATTCACCATTGTGTTTTCAAAATATGGTCTATTCCTGAGTCAATAAATGTATTTAAATATTAGTGGAAAAAGCATCTACAAGTTTCATTTATTATTTAATGCACTAGGTCCAAGAGGAAAACAAACGTGTAAATGGGTAAAATTATGTATAAGTCAATGGGTTCAATCTCCTCTTTTTCTTTCTTTCTTTCTTCCTCCTTCTTCCCCCCCCCCCCCCCCCCCCCCCCCCCCTCCTCTTCAAAATTTGAGACAGTGGTCATTCTCCATATGCAAACTTGACCTGAATGTGTGCTTGCTACTTGATTTGTGGAGGGTTTTGCAGCAGAGACCCAACTCGCGGGGGGGGGCTACCACTTCTGCCATTGTACAAGATTTTTTAATCTTGATCATGTAGTTCAATAGATATCTGAAGTCACAAATGATGTACAACACTCTTCGCCACAGGGCTCCAGGTAGGATTCCCCAAACTGCTTTCCACTGGGCATGGTCACCCTCCAATGGTCAATATCTGGTTAAAATCAATATTTGAGAGCAGAAGTCTGGGAGGAGGAGATGGGCTGAGAGCAGAAGTGCGGAACGCATGTGGTCGAGGGCCCTGTCAAACATGATAAAGGGAATCCACAGTTAAGGAAAGGAAGACATCCAAAGTGTTAGTATGGAAAGTTGCATCATCCGGACATATCCAATGATGATGGTAAAACTGGGCGAATGGAATGGCCCTTGCTGGAAGCAGGTGTGTGAGGAAGTGAATCAATTACATGTAATGAGATTATGGTGATCTTTTTAACTCCTAGCCATCTTAGTTTCTATCGGGGCTGATTTAATACAGGGCTAAAGAGCTGGCTTTTAAGGCAGGCCTGCAGCACGATTCAATTCCCATACCAGCCTCCCCGAACAGGCACCGGAATGTGGCGACTAGGGGCTTTTCACAGTAACTTCATTTGAAGCCTACTTATGACAAGCGATTTCATTTCATGTTCCTTTGTATCCTTAGTTTACAAAATCTCTTGCTATCAGATTTGGGTGATTAATTGAGTTGGCTGCTGGATTTTGTAGGAGAAAGTTCCCTGTTTCAACCACCCATGAAAAACATCATGGCACAGTGGTTAGAACTACTGCCTCGTAGCACTAGGGACCCAGGTTTGATTCTGGTCTTGGGTGACTGGAGTTTGTATATTCTCCCAATGTCTGCATGGGTTTTCTCTGGGTACTTCAGTTTCCCCTCTCAGCCCAAAGATGTGCATGGTAGGTGGATTGACCATGATTAATGTGCGGGGTTATGGGGATAGGACAGGGAAGTTAGCCTAGGTAGAGTACTCTTTTGGAGGGTTTGTGCAGACTAAATGGGCTGAATGGCTTCCTCTGCACTGTAGAGTTTTTATGGTTCTTTCCTGAATGGCTTGGCTGTGTCAGGTTTATGTCCTAAACTCGCCCAACATGAATGCAACTTTCAGAATCCATTCACCAAAAAGCAATAAGAAAAGAATGTTCTAAATGCTTTACTGAAAACGGGTATTTCAGATAAAGAATTCCAAGATTTGTGTACAAAACTACTTGCTTGTTGGAGACATGAGCGACACATAACGTGATAGAATTTTTTATCAAGATGGAAAGTGAAGTAGTTGATTCGGAGACGAGGATGCTGAATCTTACAAAAGGGAACTATGAGGTGTGAGTTGCCTTGATAGATTGGGGAGAGTTACTTAAAGGGATGACAGTGGATAGACAACGGCAAACATTCAAGGAATGCATGGAGGAACTACAGCAATTGTTCATTCTTGTCTGGCACAAAAGCAAAGGGGGTAAGAGGGCCAATCCATGGCTTGCAAAGGAAATTCAAAATAGTATCCGCTCCAAGGAAGAAGCATACAGATTGGCCAAGAAAAATAATAGGTCTGAGGATTGGGAACAGTTTAGAATTCAGCAAAGAAAGACAAAGGGATTGATTGATTAAGAAGGGGAAAGTACAGTATGGAAGTAAGCTTGCAGGGAACATAAAGACTGATACTCAGAGTTTCTACAGATCTGTGAAGAGAAAGAGATTGGTAAAGAGAAATGTAGGCCGACTGCAGACAGAAACAGGGGAATGCATAATAAGGGACAAAGAAATGGCTGAGCAATTAAATACATACTTTGGTGCTCTCTTCACAAATGAGGACACAAATCAGATCCCAGAAATGTTGGAGAATGAAAGGTTTAGTGAGAGGGAAGAACTGAGCGAGATCAACATTAGCAGAGAAATGGTGCTGGGAAAACTGATGGGATTGAAGGTGGATAAATCCCCAGGGCCTGAGAATCTGCATCCCAGAGTGCTTAAGGAGGTGGCTCTGGAAATAGTGGATGCATTGGTGGTCATCTTCCGGAATTCTATAGACACTGGAACTGTCCCTGCAGATTGGTGGGCAGCTCATGCCACTCCAAAAAGGGAAGTAGAGAGAAAGCAGGGAATTATAGACCAGTAAGCCTAATCCATTATCAAGGACTTTATAGCGGAACATTTAGAAAGCAGTGGCAGGATCAGTCAGAGTCAGCATGGATTTATGAAGGGAAAATCATACTTGACAAATCTGTTGGAATTCTTTGAAGATGTAACCAGTACAGTCGACAAGGGGGAGCCAGTCGATGTGGTATATTTGGACTTTCAGAAGGCGTTTGACAAAGAGATTATTGCGCAAAATTAAAGCGCATGGGATTGGGGGAAATGTATTGAGGTGGATAGAAAACTGGTTGGCAGAGAGGAAACAAAGAGTAGGGATTAATGGCTCCTTTTCAAATTGGCAGGCAGTAACCAGTGGAGTACCACAGGGATCAGTGCTGGGACCCTAACTATTCACAATATATTAATGATTTGGATGAGAGAACAAAATATAACATCTCAAAGTTTGCAGATGATACCAAGTTAGGTGGGAGGATGAATTCTGACGAGGATGCAGGGATCCTACAGCAAGATCTGTACAGGTTGGGCGAGTGGGCAAACCAATGGCAGATGCAGTATAATTTGGATAAGTGTGAGGTTATTCATTTTGGAAGCAAAAACAGGAAGGCAGATTACTACCGGAATGGTTGTAAATTGGGAGAGGGGAGTGTCCTTGTGCACCATTCACTGAAGGTAAGCATGGAGGTGCAGCAGGCGGTAAAGAAGGCTAATGGTATGTTGGCCTCCGTTGCAAGAGGTTTCCAATATAGAAGCAGGGATGTGTTGCTGCAATTGTACAGTGCCTTGGTGAGGCCACACTTGAGTATTGTGTGCAGTTTTGGTCTCCTTCTCTGAGGAAGGATGTTCTTGCTCTCGAGGGAGTTGTTGCTCTTTCTGGGTGAGTGTGCTTTACACTCAAATTGGCTCTGTTTCGTTCCTTAGCTCTAGAGTCGCCAAATATCGTTAAGGTACCGCCACAAGTTTCAAGTTCAAGTTCAGACCAATAACTCCATACACCAGTTAGTAAGTTCAAACAAGACACGTTTATTATAAAACTACAAGACTTGGCTAATCCTACCACTAACAAGCCAATATTTATCTGGAAAAGGGGACTGCCGGATCAGGGAACAACGGCCTCTAGCTTTGTCCTGGATCCGCAGGCTTCCAGTCGGTGTGGACTAAAGGGGTCAGGAGTGTCTACTCTCATAGCGTGCATTGTGTGACACTTACTTGGTGGCGGCTGTTGTCCAGGCCTCTCCTCTCCGTGATCAAGTTCGAGAGCTGCTACAAAGATGTTCTTGTTGGGAGGGCAGGCTGAGAGAGCTGGTCAAGGAGAGGCTGGCAGAGAGAGAGAGCTGGGGTCGGGGTCTCTGTCTTATACCTCTCCCAGGGTCTCACGCCAACCTGGGCGGACCCTCTATACACTCGCAATCGATTGGGTCTCTTCCCAATCGATTGATTTGAATTTCCCCAATAACCGGGCAGTCCCTCGATCACTGGGAGGTTCTTGGGGTTTATTGTTTTGGACTTCTCTTGGCGCCGAGAAGTCTGGCCTTCTATTTACTGTAGCAATTTGAGTTAACTTGTTTCCATTGTACCTGGGAATCACCCGGCATCGCCTCATTAGTATGCTAACTTGTTTTGTTTCACAGTGCAGTCTGGTTTCTGCAGCAGTCAGAATACTCAAGTGCTTTTGCAAGCTGCTTGCTTTTGCAACATGTCCATTTTCCCTGCATTCTTTGTAATCTTCCATTTTGTATTGGGCAGTGGCAACCCCAGGTGGCTACAGAGTGCAGTGAAGGTTTATCAGACTGATTCACGGGATGGCGGGACTGTCACATGAGGAGAGATTGACTAGGTTGGGATTGTTCTTGCTGGAGTTCAGAAGAATGAGGGGGATCTCAGAGATTTATAAATCTCTAACAGGACTAGATAGGGTAGATGCAGGGAAGATGTTGCCAATGATAGGTGTGTCCAGAACCAGGGGTCACAGCTTGAGGATTCAGGGTAAACCATTTCGGACAGAGATAAGGAGACACTTCTTCATACAGAGTGGTGAGCCTGTGGAATTCATTACCACAGGAAGTAGTTGATGCTAAAACTTTGAATACATTCAAGAGGTGGCTGGATAGAGTACTTGAGGAGAATGGGATCAAAGGCTATGGAGAGAAAGCAGGATTAGGCTATTGAGTTGGATGATCAGCCATGATCGTGATGAATGGCGGAGCAGGCTCGAAGGGCCAAAATGCCTCCTGCTATCTTCTATGTAGCTATGTATCATACTGATAACTTTTTTTTTAATAAAAAATTTTATTGAGGTAGTTTTTGGCTTTGTAAACAGTTACAGACATCAACAGAAAGAAAGCAAAAAAGGCAAAAATGTGCAAACATCCACGTACATTCAATACTCCAATCGTAACATACTGCACAAGCCCGCTCCTCTCCCACCGGTACTACCCGCCATTTTATCCCTCCTACTCTACTCTAGTATCATACTGATAACTTGACCCACCCCTCTCCAGGTTTAAGGTCCGTTGCAGATCTGCCACGAATGGTAATTTCTTGGACAACAGCTTTTGCCCTCAATCTAGTCATTTGCAGACTCGCTGCACTTTGGGGAACCTGGTTCTTCTTTGAACGACCACTTCTACCAGAATTTAGGTATAGTTATGTTGGACATGTGCATGTTAGAACAAGGTTACAGTGGCATAGTGATTATGTTACTGGACTAGTAATGACTAATGATCCAGAGACATGAGTTTAAATCCAACCATGGCAGCCGGGGGATTTAAATTCAATTAAATCAATCTGGAATTTAAAAAAACTAGCTTCACTGCTGCTCACACTATAGTGTGCAGAGTTGAGATTCCTATTCCTTCCTTCTGAGGAAGGAAATTTGCCCTGATCTATTCTGGTTTATGAGTGATTCCAGACCCACGATAATGTAGTTGACGTTTCGCCACCGAGCATGACTACTCAGTTGGATTTAAGAAGTCAGCAGCACCTTAAAAGCAATAGGAATGAATAATTAATGCTGGCTTTGTCATGCAATGATCCATATCCCGTTAATGAATAAATGTATCTGATGTACACATTCCTGAAAATATCTTGTGGCTCGGTCTGAACCAGTCAGAATGTTGCAAAATTGTAGTTAAGCATGATTTATTTTCTGGGTATGGACGCTTAACTCGGGGGGGGGGGGGGGGGGGGGGGTCTCACTTTTTGTACAAAAAGAGTTGTTGCTTTTAGGCTTTGTCGCTTTTTGGAGATATTTCTTAAATGCCTAGAAGAAGAGAATATCTAAAATAAACTTTCACTTTTCTAAATGTGCATCTGAACTTTTTGTACATAGAAAACCTGTACCATTGAAGAAAAAGATGCAATCTTTCCATTGGTTTTTACCTCGGTTCATTGTTGCCTCGCATGTTAACCATCCACTGCCCCGTATGTATTCTCTGCAACCCCTTCCTTAAACAGTTCAGAATTCAGCAATTCACTGTGCAGTGCAGAAGGAAATAGCCGAAATGGAACAATCATTAAAACCTGGGTCCTCATGAGTTGAGGATGAAGGAGATTCGCCTTGTTCGATTGGAGGAAACCCTCGGCCATTGCAGAAATATAGGCGCGCCAGGTTCCAGGCTATGATTGGTGTCGCCTGTGAGCACGGGAAGGGGAGTGCAAACTTGCGGGAACGTTTGATCTGACTGGGTGCTGAATTAGTGTGCGCGGTTTATTAACAAAGTGCACAGAGCAGACAAGTAAAATGATAGCGAACCAGACCCACTTTAAGTGTAGCAGTAGCCTTCCAAATTCTCCCCGTATATTAAAAAAAGTATCGAGGGGCAGGTGGGAGTAACGAATAAACATTTTTAAAAATCTAGTTTGAAATGTGTATTAAGTTGATATTTTTTTTAAGCAGGCAGGTGGGCCGGTTGCTTTAAGTCGGTTCTTGCCTAGAAGTGAAAAGTTTGCGAGTTGGATGTTTGCAGCTTTCTTCCCTCCAGTCCAGTGTGTGGATTTGTGTTGGAGAGGAGAGGCAGACCACCCACAGTGTGAGCAGGGAGAGTCTCACAGCCCGGCGCCATTGCACACACACACAACTGCTGCTGCTTTGTGCAACTCCGCATCAGAGGGAGAGGAGCGGGGGAAGGAAGGCCTTTTAGAAAAGACTTGGGAGAAATTTGGAGGGATGTGACTGAATAGACTTTGCACAGGAGCCGAAACGTGACATTAGGGAAAGTTTTACTCAACGAGGGATGGAAAGGAAAAAGTGAAAGCGCCGAAGTTCCTTTTCAGTTGAGACAAAGGGGAGCTGGTGGTTGGATTCAATCGCGAGGTATGTGCTTTAAAGACTGGAAAATTAAATCTGCTTCTTGATGTTTCTTCGTGAGGAGCATATTTTGCAACATATCTGGAATGAAGGGAAATGTAGGATGGTTTTGTGAGCCGATCTTTCTGTTGGGAGTGCTTGGTGTTGCAGAGTGGGTTGAGACATGTTCTAACTGCTGAATGAACTCGATGCAGTGAGGATGGCAGAACAGAGAGAGAGAGATCTGCTGGTGGAAAGCAAAATGATGCATTGTGTCGCTTTTGCTTCCGGCAATCCGTGGCCAAAAACAAGAATAAAATGTTATTGTTTAGTTACTGTTAATAAACTGAGGGGGTTGGTATAGTGGATCTCACACAGTCAGGGGGAGGAGGAAGGCCCGGGGTGATGGTGGTGAATAGACTTGGGTTGGTATCAATGTCCGAGCTGTTCTCGCGTCACTCTGATCATAAAAATCGCCACTGAGGTCATTCGGCCCATCGAGTCTGCACTGACCCTCCGAAAGAGCACTCCATCCCCGTAACCTCGCCTCACTGTGGGACATATTATTATTATCTTTATTGTCACAAGTAGGCTTACACATTAACATTGCAATGAAGTTACTGTGAAAAGTCCCTGGTCGTCACATCCCGGCGCCTGGAGAGAATTCAGAATGTCAAAATCACCTAGCAGCATGTCTTGTGGGATTTGTGGGAGGAAACCGGAGCACCCGGAGGAAACCCACGCAGACATTTGGGGAACACGCAGACTCCGCACAGCCAGTGACCCCAAGCCGGGAATCGAACCTGGGACCCTGGAGCTGTGAAGCAACAGTGCTAACCACTGTGCTACCTTGCCCATTTAGGGGCAATTTAGCATAGTCAATCCACCTAACCTGTGGGAGGAAACCAGAGCACCCAGAGGAAAACAACGCAGACATGGAGTGAATGTCCAAACTCTTCACAGTCACCTAAGGTGGGAATTGAACCTGGGTCCCTGGCGCTGTGATGCATCAGTGCCAACCTCTGTGCCACCTTGGTAGAAATGGAATGCACTGCTTGGCTTTAGAAACAAAATACTATTAAAATAATTGCACTGTGATAAATCATGTAAATAAAATCAGAAACAAATTGACCCCTTAATTTTGCCAGTTTCTTCCCCTCTTTTTAGAAAAAATATGCTTATAAAGTTCATTATTTTCTTTCTTGCCTCTTCCATTATCTTCCTTGCCTCTTCCCATTTCCACCTTCCGTCGCCGACCCTGTCTGACCAATATAAATCACTCTTGGGGCTGCTGTCCGTAAGGGCAAATGGACTTGGCTCCCCCACCCTCCCTTGTTTAGTTGGATAACTGATGCAGCACACGGCAGAATAAATGCAAAGAATTGTGAATGCACAGCAATATGATATGTAAAATGTGACTGATTTGTGTATGTACTTTAAAAAAAAAACACCCTCTCTAAAATCTTTATGATGTGGAGATGCCGGCATTGGACTGGGGTGAGCACAGTAAGAAGTCTTACAACACTAGGTTAAAATCCAACAGGTTTGTTTGGAATCACTAGCTTTCAGAGTGCAGTTCCTTCATCAGGTGACTCACATGAGGAAGGAGCTGCGCTCCGAAAGCTTGTGATTCCAAAGAAACCTGTTGGATTTTAACCTGGTGTTACATAGAACAGTACAGCACAGAACAGGCCCATCGGCCCTCGATGTTGTGTCGAGCATTGTCCGAAACCAAGATCAAGCTATCCAACTCCCTGTCATTCTGGTGTGCTCCATGTCCCTATCCAATAACCGCTTGAAAGTTCCTAAAGTGTCCGACTCCACTATCACAGCAGACAGTCCATTCCACACCCTAACCACTCTCTGAGTAAAGAACCTACCTCAGACATCCCTCCTATATCTCCCACCCTGAATCTTATAGTTCGGCCCCCTTGTAACAGCTTCATCCACCCGAGGAAATAGTCTCTGAACGTCCACTCTATCTATCCCCCTCATCATCTTATAAACCTCTATTAAGTCGCCTCTCATCCTCCTCCGCTCCAAAGAGAAAAGCCCTAGCTCCCTCAACCTAGCTTTCCTCAGGCCGATCCTGCAAACCAGGCAGCATCCTGGTAAATCTCCTCTGCACCCTTTCCAATGCTTCCACATCCTTCCTATAATGAGGTGACCAGAACTGCACACAATACTGAAAATGTGGTCTCACCAGGGTCATGTATAGTTGTGTAAGACTTCTTACTAAAATCTTTATGACAGTCATGAGAATGTATTAAAGCTGTTGAAATAATTTTGGCAGTTGTATTTATATAGCTTCTTTAACAGAGTGAAACATCTCGAGGTGCTCTTCAAGAACTTTGTCAGACAAACATTAACACCTAACCAAAGGAAAAGAGATTAGGATAACATTGCACCTCCTAAAGTATTAAATTGGTCTTGAGATGCTTCACATGAATGTTTGCAAAACTTGCCACTGAACCACATGAGGTGATGCTGGGGCAGATGGCTAAGTGTCTGGTCAAAGCAGTAGTGCTGTCTTAAAGGAGTTGGGGGGGGCAAGAGGTAAATGGGATTTGGTGTAAAGAAGGATGCAAGCAGCATTCTTGGATGACCTTTAGTTTTTAGGATATGGGAGGTGTTTGGAATTGTCAAATTTAGAGATAATGAAGACATAGTTGGGCATTTCAGCAGAGTTGAGCAAAGTCAGATGATGCTCTGGAGCAGAATGAGATCTTGAGTGATTATGGCAAAGGAGGTCCAACGGTCATCTTGGAGTCAATAATACAGTAACACCAAGGATATGAACCAATTGGCTTAATCTCAGACTACTACCAGTGAGGGGGATGGGATTGATCGCTCGGGAATGGAGTATGGAGTGGTTCCGAAACCAATGGGCTGAATTCTCTGTTTTGGAGAATTAAGTCCCTACGCCGGCGTGTAAACGGTGGTCTTATACGCCAGGAAAACTGGTGCAACATAGCCACCGATTCACCGTTTTGCTGGGGGCTGGTAGGGTGGCAGTGTATAGAGCTCTAGCTACCGATACAGCACTGAGCACTTCCGTTTTCGCGCCATGCTCCATGGCGGACTCGGCCCGCGGACCTGTACTGTATAAGTAGTGCCCCCTTCCCTCGGCTGCTCGCACACCTCGGACCGCCTGCCCGCCGATCGGTCCTCCCCCGACTGTGGTGGCACAGGACTGAGTCCGCATCGCCACGCGAGCTTCCCGGACGGTGTGCGCACACGTAACCCATGCTGTCGGAAACACGGCTGGTCAGGGATGGAGCATCGCGGGGTGGGCCTCAGAGGCTGTGAATAATCGGCGTGGCATACTCCTGGAATACACTGCTTTTTAGAGAGTGGCAAATACAAAAACTGGCGCTGCTCCCGATATTGGCGACAAAACGGATTCTCCGCCCCAGCGTCAAACGCGATTTCGGTGTCAGGGGGCGGAGAATCCAGCCCAATAACTTCGGACGTCCCAATATTTAATTAGGGGAAATTTCTGCTCATCCATTACTGGATGTCAGACGAGCAGTCTTCAAGAGGGGTGATAGTGAGGTGTTGGGTGTAGTCAGCGTACATGTGGAAACTAACGGTGTGGTTTTGGACAGTGTTACCAAGGAACAAATGTTACGATCCTGTTAGAGACCGTTAACCTTTATAGAAGAAATCCGAACACCCAGCAACTAACCAACAGTCATCGTCACAAGATAATATTTATTTTAAGCAAAAACAAACTTTCTACCAAGCAAGCACCCCTAACTTAAGATTTATAAAAATACTCCTCATTTTCCACATTTTCATCAAATATACAACAAAAGAAAACCAACAATATCAAAATACAGTATCAATCCCCCAAACAGCATTCCCTTCAATACACCAACCCAAGCATCACTCATACCTTCCAAGTAAAACAAAACAAAAAGACCAAAAGAAAATTAATGGCCATCCCATAAACAATGTGCTCACCCCACCTCAAAGCAGCACCCCCTCCCCTCTTAATGTTCGATGGCATCCAATTCTTAAAAGTACATGATCAACAATCCACATGAATTGTAGAATCCTTCCATCCTCCCCCTCAGCTCAGACTTCACCTTCACGAGCGTCACAAATTCCAGCAGGTCCCCCTGCTAAGCCAAGACACAGGGCGGAGAAGCTGACCTCCACCCCAGCAGGACCCGCCTCCGGGCAATCAGCAAGGCGAAGGCTAAAACATCTGCCTCGCACCAGCCTGCAGGCCGGGCCGGTCTCACACCCTGTAAATCGCTTTCAGGGGCCTTGGCTCCAAACCCACGTACATACCCCCGAGATGACCTTAAAAACCTCCCTCCAATATACCTCCAGCTTACAGCAGGATCAAAACATGCGACCATGGTTTGGGGAGCTCCTCCCACAGCGCTCACATGCATCCTCCACCCCTCAAAGAGTCGGCTCATCCTCGCCCTCGTGAGGTGCGCCCTGTACACGATCTTTAGTTGTGTCAGCCCCAACCTTGCGCATGAGGTTGAGGCGTATGTCAGACAGACCGTCTTCCATAACCTCCCCCAATTCTTCCTCCCACTTGGCTTTAATCCCCTCCAAGGATACTTTATCCTCCCGCAAATTCCTCCCATAGATTGCCGTCACCACGCTTTCTCCAATCCCCCTGCCATCATGACCTCTTCCAACAACGAGGAGGCCGGCGCTATCAGGAAGCTCTGAACCTCCTTCATGGCAAAGTCCCAGAGCTGCAGGTACCTAAATACTTCCCCTGTCACAGTCCATACTTCTCCCCAACTCTTCAAACCTCGCAAAACAACCTCCCTGGGGGCGTCCGGTGGCATGGGCAAGCAGGGCGGCCGCAGTAGGAAAAGGTCATGCCGGTGGCCACGATTTGCGGCGTCTTCGGGGATTTCCCCGAGTCATCATTCACCCCCCAACTATCATCGGACTTTGGGGCCGTCACGGGCAGCTAGCGGGCTGGTTTAAAATACCGCCGAAGAACCGCGCGCGGGTGTCAGGCGGCGGGGGCTGAGGCACTGGGCCCAGCGCGGCGTGGAGGTCGGAGCAGCAGGGGCGGAGCTACAAGGAGGCCGAGGCGGCAGGCCCGAGGCCAGGGCGCGATGTAGGTAGGGTGTCCCACATCGGATGGCTCCCACCTAGGATGAAGAAAGAAGTCTGAAGTCCTGTCCCGGGGAGCTCTGGGGGAATGTAGAGGAGAAAGAAAGAAAGTTTAAAGAAGTTGGGTAAAAGTTTTTTCTCCCCATTTTTCAAAAAAAAAGAATAATTCAGATTGATGAAGAACAGGAGGTTGAAGGGGGAGAGAAGAGAAAAGAAAGAAAAAACAATAAGCCACTAAAGGATGCGAAGAGCAGCGTTGAAGAAAGGAGGAAACGCGGGTTCGCCGCTGAAGGAGTAGACGAATAAAAGTGTTGACAGGATGGCGGAAGCCGAACTGCAAAGCGGGGCCGCACTACTTACGGTGGAGAAGATGACTGAGGTGATGGCGGTGGAGCTGGAAAAATAGTTTGCGAGGCACATGGAGGCCTTGAGGAAGGAGACGGCGGTCGCATTGAAGTCATTGGTGGAGGAAGCAATCGCCCCGGTGAGGGTGGCTGTGGCAAAGGTATTGGCCAAGTTGAGAGAGCAGGGCAAGAAGATGAAGGAAGTGGAGGAAGCCATGTCACGAAATAGCGACCAGGTCACCTCGACGGGGGACGAGCTGCAGAGGGTGGTGGAGGTCAACAGAGGACTTCGAGCAAAGCTTGAGGACTTGGAGAACCGCTCAAAGCAGCACAATTTGAGAATAGTGGGCTTGCCCGAAGGGACAGAGGGCCCAAGGCCAACAGAGTACTTCGCTAAGAAGTTGGCAGAGCTGATGGGGGAGGGTGAGAACCCCTCCCGGTACGAACTAGACCGAGCTTATCGGTCATTAAGGCCGAAGCCCAAAGTGAACGAGCCGCCAAGAGCAGTAATTATCTGCTTTCATAAGTTCTGCATGAAGGAGAAGGTATTAAACTGGGCGAAGCAGAGCGTGAGGTGGTGTGGGAAGGTACTGCGGTTCGGATCTACCAGGACTTGACAGTGGAGTTTGGGAAAAGACGAGCGGCGTTTGGGCGAGTGAAGACGACGTTGTACAAGAAGGGGGTGCGATTTGGTATGGTGTACCCGGCGAAGCTGAGGGTAACGTATAACGCCAAAGACTTATTTTGAGACAGCGGAGGCGGCTGAGGCGTTCGTGAGGGCAGAAGGCTTGGGACAGACGTGAGGAGCGGAACTGGAAGAGAGACTGGACTGTGTTTGAGCAGCTGGAAAATGTATAAATGCTACAGCTTTCTTTTTACTGATGTGTATTGTAATTTACTTCTCTTTGCATTGTCACAGAGTTCAAGTTAATAGTGGGTTGATTGGTGTTCTGTGTTGCAACGGTTAAATGTTATGTCAGTGAATTGTATGGGTTGGATTGTTGGTCTTGTTTTTTTTTGTTGGTCTTGTTTTTTTTTGTTTTTTCTTTCTCTGGGACTGGGTGGAAGCGGACAGAAGGGGGGAGCCACCCGCGTGAGCTAACTAAAGTCAGCTAGTGAACAGAGGTGAGGTGCGAGGAGGGCTGCTGATGTTGGAGCCTGGATAGCAGGCTTCAATGGGCCTACGAGGCGAGCGAGAGGGGGGGGTGAAAGGGATGGATGTTGGGAGATGCTTCAGGGGGAAATGTAGGGGGTTTCTTGGGGGGAGGTAAGGGGTTCGATGTTAACAATGGACAGGGGCGGGTCAGGCTTATGGGGCAGGGCCCGGTGTTATGATGATGGTGGATAAGAAAGGTGGGGGAGGGGGGGGTGAGAGATCCCCAGTTAGGATAGTTACGTGGAACGTGTGATGGCTAGGAGGTCCGGCCAAGAGGTCAAGGGTGCTTGCACATCTTAAAAGTTTGAAAGCCGATGTGGCAGTGCTGCAGGAGACTCATTTGAGTGAGAAGGACCAGGTGAGAATTAAAAAGGGCTGGGTTAGCCAAGTGTTTCACTTTGGATTTGATGGAAGCGTTCGAGGGGTGGCGGTGTTGGTCAGCAAAAGGGTACGCTTCCAGATAGAGAAGGTGGTGGCAGATCAGGGGGTAGATATGTGATTGTGACAGGGGCGCTGGAGGGGAGATTAGTGGAGCTGGTAAGTGTATACGGTCCCAATTGGGATGATGTGGGATTCGCGAGGAAGGTATTTGGGGCCATTCCCGACTTGGACACACATTAGCTGATTGTGGGGAGGGACTGGAACTTGGTGCAGGAGCCAAGGTTGGACAGATCACGGCCGCGTTTGCTGGTCCCATCGGGGGGGGCGAAGGCGCTGGCTGGGCTAATGGTGGAAATGGGAGGGGTGGACCCTTGGAGGTTCCTGCACCCAAGGAAGCAGTCCATAAGGTATACTCGCGGATCGACTTTTTTGTGGTGGGAAAGGCTTTGCTGGCTGGAGTCAAGGGGTCGGAATACTCGGCAATTGCTGTGTCAGATCACGCTCCGCATTGGGTGGATATGGTGCTGGAGAAGGGGGTAGTGCAGAGGCCGGGGTGGAAACTGGATGTGGGGCTTTTGGGGAACCAAGTATTCTGTGAGAAAATTGAAACGGTAATGAAGGAATATGTAGGTTTCAACTGTACGGGTGAGGTGTCGAAGGCAGTTGTCTGGGAGGCTCTAAAGGCGTTGGTGAGGGGTGAGGTAATTTAGTTTAAGGCCGGGGTGGACAAAGAGGAGAGGTTGGAGCGGCAGAGGGTAATAGATGAGATGTTGGAGGTAGATAGGAATTATGTAGAAGATGGGGACCCAGCGAAGCTGGAAAAGAGGAAGGAACTACAGGCGAGCTTCGACCGACTGTCCACCAGGAAGGCGGTGCGCCAACTGAGACGAGCAAGGGGTGCAGTTTATGAACATGGAGATAAGGCAGTATGTTAGCAGGTCAGCTCCGGAGGGAGGCTGCGGCAAGGGAAATTCTTCAGGTGAGGGATAGGGCAGGGAAGTTGGTGGCGGCTCCGGAGCTGATTAACAAGGTTTTTGAGGAGTTTTATGAGAGGTTGTACAGGTCAGAGCCACCCGGGGGAGACCGTGAGATGCAGGAATTTCTGGATGGGTTGGAGTACCCGAGGGGAGGGGACAGGGCTACATTTGAAGGAGCAATAGTGGAGCAGGAGATAAAGGATGCGATTGGGAGGATGCAGTCGGGGAAGGTGGCGAGGCCAGATGGGTTTCTGGTGGAATATTATAAAAAAATTAAAGGATAAGTTGGCACCCCTGATGGTGGGGATGTTTGAAGAGGCGATAGGGAAGGGAGTGCTGCCACAAACTTGGGGGCAGGCATCAATTTCCCTGTTGCTAAAAAAAGATAAGGATCCGACGGAGTGTGGGTCGTATAGGCCCATTTCACTTCTGAATGTGGACGCAAAAGTATTGGCGAAGGTACTGGCGGGTAGGCTGGAGGAGTGCCTCCCGAAGGTGATAGGTGAGGGTCAGACGGGGAGGGGAGGTAGCTGTTTTCGAACATTAGGAGGGTTTTGAATGTCGTTATGGCACCGGCGGAAGGGAAGGAAACAGAGGTGGTTGTGGCATTGGATGCCGAAAGGCGTTTGACCGGGCAGAGTGGGGGTACCTGATGGCAGTGCTGGAGCGGTTTGGGATTGGACCAAAATTTGTGAACTGGGTAAAGCTGCTATATAAGAAGCCGAAGGCAAGTGTCCGCACAAACAACATCAGCTCGAGATACCTTTCTCTCCACCGTGGAACGAGGCAGGGATGTCCTATATCCCCCCTGCTGTCTGCACTTGCGATTGAGCCTCTGACCATCGCATTAAGAAGTTCGGGAGCTAGGAAAGGAATAGTGCGCGGGGGGGATAGAGCATAGGGTGTTCTTATATGCCGACGACTTGCTGCTGTATGTGTCGGAACAGAGCGCGTCGATAGGAGGAATATTGGAGCTACTGCCAGTATTTGGGTCTTTCTCGGGACACAAGCTGAACCTGGACAAGAGCGAGTATTTTGTGATGTCTCGGGCAGGGACTCACTTTCGGGGCGAAATTCTCCCCTACCCGGCGGGGCGGGGGGGTCCCGGCGTAGCGGAGTGGCGCCAACCACTCCGGCGTCGAGCCTCCCCAAAGGTGCGGAATTCTCTGCACCTTTAGGGGCCAAGCCCTCACATTGAGGGGCTAGGCCTGCGCCAGAGTGGTTGGCACCACACCGACTGGCACCCAAACCGGATCCAGCGGCCTATGAAGCCCGGGGCTGGCCAAAAGGCCTTCGCCGGTTCGCGCATGCGCTGGTGCGTCAGCTGCCGCTGACGTCACCACTGGCGCATGCGCGCTGGGGGATTCTCTTCCGCCTCTGCCATGGTGGAGGCCGTGGCGGCGGCGGAAGAAAATGAGTGCCCCCACGGCACTGGCCCGCCCCCCGATCGGTGGGCCCCGATCGCGGGCCTGGCCACCGTGGGGGCCCCGATCGCGCCGCCGATCCCGCCGGCACAGAGGTGGTTCAAACAACGGCGGCGGGAGAGGCCTCTCAGCGGCGGGACTTCGGCCCATCCGGGCATGAGAATAACGGCAGCACAGAAACCCGTAGCCTCCCACCGGCCCCCGCCATTCTCCGAGGCAGGCGGCGGGATTGGCGGCTCGCCGACTTTTTGCAGGTGGGAGAATTTTGGACATGGCGGGGACGGGATTTTCGGCGGGCCCGGGCGATTCTCCGACCCTGCTGGGGGTCGGAGAATTTCGCCCTAGGTGTCTGGGGGTGCAGGTGGCCTGGGAGTGGGGGAGGCTTCACAGGTACAACATCACTAGTTTGGTGGGGAGAGTGAAAATTGACCTGGCAAGGTGGGATGGTCTTCCTCTGTCACTGGCAGGTCAGGTACAGGCGGTTGAAATGAATGTGTTGCTGCGATTTCTGTTTATTTTTCAATGTCTACCGATTTTCCTGTCAAAGGCTTTTTTCAGGGAAATTGAGGGAAGGATTACCTTGTTCATATGGGGAGGGAAGGTGAGAAAGGTGCTGCTACAGAGGGGAAGGCAGGCAGGGGGTTTGGGTCTCCCGAACCTGATGTACTACTACTGGGCGGCGACTGTGGAGATGGTGCGGAGCTGGGTCAGAGGGGTTGATTCCCAGTGGGTCAGAATGGAGGAGAGTTTGTGCAGGGGGTCGGGACTGAAAGCACTAGCAACAGCGCCGCTCCCGATAGCTCCGGGGAAATACTTAAGGAGTCTGGTAATAATGCCTTCATTGAAAATCTGGAGGCAGTTTCGCCAACACTTCGGGTTGGGGGCAGGGTCAAGGGAAATGCCGATTCAGGGGAACCACAGTTTTGAGCCAGGGAAGTGGGATGGAAGTTTTCAGAAATGGGAAGAGAAGGGGATTAAGACTTGTTTCTTAGGGGTCAGTTTGCAGGATTGAGGGAACTGGAAGCGAAGTATGGGCTGGAGCAGGGGGAAATGTTTAGATACATGTAGGTTCGGGATTTTGCCAGGAAGGAGACACAGAGCTTCCTGGAGGAACCGGCCTCCACATTGCTGGAGGAGGTGCTGACAACTGGGGGACCAGAGAAGGAGGTAATGTTGGCGGTTTCCGGAGCTATTTTGGAAGAGGATAAGGAACCACTGGAAGGGATCAAAACAAAGTGGGAGGAAGAGTTGGGAGAGGATATGGAGGAGGGGGTCTGGTGTGAGGTTCACCGGAGAGTAAATGCCTCCACCTCATGTGCGAGGTTGGGGCTGATACAGCTGAAGGTATATAGAGCACACCTCACGAGGGCGAGGATGAGCCGATTCTTTGAAGGAGTAGAAGATGTGTATGAATGTTGCCGGGGGGGGGGGGGGGGGGGGGGCGCTAATCATGTTCATATGTTTTGTTCCTGTCCAAAGCTAGAGGATTACTGGAAGGAGGTGTTTAGGGTAATTTCCAAGGTGGTGCATGTGAAACTGGACCCGGGTCCCCGGGAGGCCATATTCAGGTTGTTGGACCAGCCAGGGTTGGAAACGGGTGCGGAGGCTGATATCGTAGCCTTCACCTCGTTGATCGCCCGAAGGCGGATCCTGCTGTGATGGAGATCAGCCTCTCCACTCTGTACCCTGGCGTGGCGGGGGGACCTGTTCGAATACTTGACCCTTGAGAAGGTTAAGTTTGAACTGAGGGGAAGCTCGGAGGGGTTCTACAAGTCATGGGCATTATTTATTATGCACTTTCAAGAACTGGATAAATTCGGACATTAGTTGGGGGATGGGTGGGAGGGTTGCGGGGGGGGGGGAGAGGGGGGCTGTGAATATTAAGGATGACTATGGTTAATCCCTGTTTCCTTTTTGTCATTTGTTTATGTGAACATGTGGGCTGATGTTTGGGGTTTAGTGGGAGGATGGGATCATTGTTATTGATATGGGGATTGACATATCTGTTGCTGATTATTGTTTATTGTTGGTGGGTGTAAATTCGGGAGAAAATGTGAAAAAGGAGGAGAATAAAAATATTTATTTTAAAAAAAACAACCTCCCTGGAACAGATCTTTTAATACCCTAACTCCCCTCTCCTCCCATCTCTGAAACCTCCCATCCAACTTTCCTGGCTCAAACCCATGGGGCTGAATTCTCTGCTGGCGGGATGCTCCGTTTTGCCGGCAGCCTGGGGTTTCCCGATGGCGTGGAGCTGCCCACAATGGGAAACCCCATTGACCGGCCGGCATCACGGAGCATCCCACCTGCAGGGTGAAATAGAAATGTGGCAGGGCGGAGAGCCCAACCCACGGTTCCCCCTCATCGGCATCTCCCTTGACCCCGACCCCAGCTTAAAGTGATGCCTCAACTGCCTCCAGAATCTTCAGTGTTGCCACCCCCACCGGCTCCCAGAGTATTTACCCTGAGCCATCGGGGGTGGGGCTGTTGCCAACGCCCTCAGTCCCGCCCACCTGCACAGACTCTCCACCATTCTAACCCACTGGGACTCTTCCCCCTCCAACCCAATTCCTCCCCTTTTCAACATTCGCTGCCCAATAATAGAATAATACATTCGGGCGGCCCAATCTCCCTGCCTGCAGCCCTCTCTGCAGGACTACTTTGCTAACCCTGGCGACCCCTAACTACCCCTAACAGCATTATCCTAAAGCTTATAAAAACTTATGCCACAAACTCAGTTCTACTTTGTACTTTCCTGCAGGAATTCCTTTACAAAATCTTGACGGTTCAGTCACCATTTTTGGGACCAACTCAAAAGTTGTGACATAAAACTCTAGAATTTGCTTATCTCAGGGCATAAAATATGTGGGGATCCTTCCATTAGCTTTTGGTTAGGGGATCCTCCAATTTTCATTGAAGACTTCACAACTGTGGACTGTTCAGCTCCTTGTCCTGGCTTAGGACAGACATAGACTGTTTTTTCCCAGTACAGCTCTTTCCAAGCGAACGATTCAAGCCGACACTTTCTGCCACAGAAGGCTTTATGTGGACCACTATCCACTAGCTGCAAGCTAGAGCAAATTTTCCAACTGCTCTTCCCTCATGAGCCTAAAATGAACTGCCTGCTTCCGTCGGTAAACATGCACAGACAAACTAAACAAACCTTCAAACCAACTCTCCACCCTTAATTATTATCTCAATGGCAGCGTGTCATGCTTTGAACTGATTCAAGTATGACTGCAGACTAATGGCTCTGTTACAAGCTTAGGCGTCAGTCGATCATTCATTGGTCAGGTTTTTCACTATTAACCTTGACCATATAAGATAAACTCGGGCTTGCTTGAGTTGCATTTACATCAGAGATTTTACTTCTCAATCGGATGTCCCCATTTTCTAATTCCTAAAGCTAAACATTATATTCGAAAATGTATAGACTATGAACTAGATTTTTGCAACATGTGGATGAGAATTCGAAGGCTACCAAGGATAGATCAAGAAACTTGACTCCATCCAGGACAAGGCAGCCCGCTTGATTGCTCCCCCTACCGCAAACATTCAAACCCTCCACCACCAACGAACAGTGGCAGCCTGTGTACCATCTACAAGATTTACTGCAGTAACTCACCAAGGTTCCTTCGACAGCACCTTCCAACTTAAGATCACTACCATCTAGAAGGACAAGAGCAGCAGATATCTGGGAACCCCACCACCTGGAGGTTCCCCTCCAAGCCACTTACCACTATGACGTAGAAATATATCGCTGTTCCTTCACTGTTGCTGGGGCAACATCCTGGAACTCCCACCCTGATAGCACAGTGGGCGTGCGTATATCTCAAGGACTGCAGCGATTCAAGAAGGTAACTCGCCGCCACCTTCTGAAGGGCAACTAGGAATGGGCAACAAATGCTGGCCTAACCAACGACGCCCACATCCCATAAGTGAATAAAAAATAAAGATCCTTGGGGGTCTCCAAAGATAATTTGGAGTGGGAATAGAAGCCATTGTGGGTGATTCCCTTGACTATCACTGAATGGAAACAAATGGAACCAGTAAAGTGCAGTCCCTCCAGCTGGATGGCAGTGGAATGGTATTGGAGGAGAATGGTTTCAAAGGCTGCAAACAGGTCAGGAAGGACAAGGAAGGATAGGTTTACCTGTGTCACAGACACAGGATGTTTTTGTGATTTTGATGAAAGCTGTTAGGTTTTTCTAGGAGTGGTGATAGCAGCAGTTTTGAAGTGCTCCCTGCAGCCCAGTGTGATTGCAGAATGAGCTCATTCGGCGTATCATGTCTGCACCGACTCTCTGAACGAGTAACTTGGCTAGAGCCATTTTCCCACTTTCTCCCCGGTATCCCTGAACATTTTTCCTTTTCCGGTATCTAATTAACTATTGAATGCCTGGATTGAACCTGCCTTCATCACACCCTCGGGCAGCACATTCCAGATCTTAACCACTCGTTATGTGAAAGCTCCACGTCGCGTTTGCTTCTTTTGCTAGTTGCTTTAAACCTGTATCCTCCAGTTCCACATCCTTTCACGAGCGAGAACAGTTTCTCCATGTCTACTCTGTCCAGACCCTTCATAATTATGAATACTTCTATCAAATCTCCACTCAGCCTTCTCTTCAAGAAAAGCAGTCCTAATGTCTACAATCTATATTCCTCCACCCCAGAACCGTTCTCATGAATCTTTCCTGCAGTCTCTCCAAAGCCTTTACATCCTTCCTAAAGTGTGGCACCCAAAACTGACAATGGATGGGCAAACAAGTTGTCCGCTGTATCTGTTCAGATCTGCGCCTCTTGGACTATCGGGTGCAGAGTTGAGGGCCGTATCAGAGGGAATGATTAATGTGAGAGAGATTCAAATTTTAGTGGGGACAATGACTACAAACATGGGGGTGAGGGTGTGGCGAAGCAAATCAGTAGCTGAAGAACTTTTATGGTGAATTAAGCGGGGGCAATGTCATTGAATAAAATCATACAATCCCTACAGTGCAGAAGGAGGCCATTCGGCTCATTGGGTCTGCACTGACATTCCAGCGAGGTCCATACCCCGCCCAATCCCCATAACCTAATCTGCACATTCTCAGGCACCAAGGTGACATTTTACGCTGCAGCAGTGTTAACTGTGCCGCCCAAGGCTAGACACTTTGAGATTTGAAAATACAGTTGTAAAGTGACTCGGGCTAGATTTCCTTTCCAGGAAATAGGGTTGGGATGTGGAAAGGGGATGTGAGAGTGTTACAAGGAATATAAGATGGACTGATATGATGGAACGGGCAAGATCATTTGAGATGCCAAGGTCAAGGATGCTGCAGGCCTCCTGACTCAGGGGGTTGGGGGAGTGCAAGGGGTGCCGTCCTATACTGTGAAATTTCTGGCAGTGCCTACATCTTGGCCCGAACTGGCTATTTGCCACTATCAGGCAGGTAGCCACTTCCAGGTAAAGCCCGTTGCTGGAAAAAGTACATGGAGGCAGGAATGTGTCAGGGAGCTGACCTGATGCATAAGTTTCAAAAATTGCTCCCAGTCTTCCCTCCAAAAGACCTCTGGAGAACTTGTAAGATGTTGCCCTATACATTCTAAATATATAGGCTTCTAAATAAATACTTTGTGTCAGTGTTCACTCGTGAGAGGGTTGGTGTGGGTATAGGAATCAGGGAAAAGGACTGTAATGAAATAAAAGAGATCAACATAGACCGAGAGGAGGTTCTGAATGGTCTGGTAGACATATCTCCAGGCCAAGATGAAATGTATCCGAGGCTGCTGAGTGAGGCAAGGGAGGAAATAGCCGGGGCACTGGCAATAATTTTCAATTCCTCTCTGGAGAGTTGCTGGAGGATAGCCAATGTGGTACCATTATTCAAGAAGGGAGGAAGGGATAAACCAGGAAACTACAAGCCAGTCAGTCTAACCTCAGTGGTGGAAAAACTATTGGAAGCAATTCTTTTTTTAAATAAATTTAGAGTACCCAATTCATTTTTTCCAGTTAAGGGGCAATTTAGCATGGCCAATCCACCTGACCTGCACATCTTTAGGCTGTGGGGGCAAAACTCGTGAACAGGGGGAGAACGTGCAAACTCCACACGGACAGTGACCCAGAGCTGGGATCGAACCTGGGACCTCGGTGCCATGAGGCAGCAGTGTTAACCACTGCGCCACTGTGCTGCCCAGAAGCAATTCTGAGAGTTAGAATTAATCTGCATTTGGAGAGGCAGGGATTAATCGAGAACAGTCAGCATGGTTTTGTTAAAGGGGCGTCATGTCTGACCACCTTGGTTGGGTTTTTTTGACGAGCTGACCAGGTGTGTAGCTGAGGGAAATGCATTTGATGTAGTCTACTTGGACTTCAGCAAGACATTTGATAAGGCCCCACATGGGAGACTGATAGCAAAGGTAAGAGCCCATGGGATTTAAGGAAATATAGCAAATTGGATCCAAAATTGGCTGAGTGGCAGGAAACAAGGGTGATGGTCGAGGGGTATTTTTCTGACTGGAAGCCTGTGTCCAGTGGGGTCCACTGGGATCAGTGTTGGGGCCCTTGCTGTTTATGCTTTATATAAATGATTTAGACATGAATGTAGGGTGCTTGATCAGTCAGTTTGCGGATGATACGAAAATTGATGGGGTGGTAAATAATGAGGAGGATAGTCTTTGATTACAGGAGCACCTACATGGGCTGGCCAAATGGGCTTATCAGTGGCAAATGGAATTCAATCTGGATAAGTGTGAGGTGATGCACTTGGGCAGGACAGACAAGGCGAGGGAATACATGAAAAATGGCAGGACCCTGGGATGCACCGTGGATCAGAGGGATCTTGGTGTGCTTGCACACCGGTCCCTTAAGGGAGCAGAGCTTAACAGTGGTTAAGAAGGCATATGGTATACATGTCTTTATTAGCTGAGGCATAGCGTTTCGTGGAAGGAAGGTTATGCTGGAACTGTACAAAACGTTGGTTAGGTCACAGCTAGAGTAATGTGTGTAGTTCTAGAATCCGCATTACAGGAAGGATGTGATAGCATTGGAAAGGATGCAGAGGAGGTTAACCAGGATGTTGCCTGGGCTGGAGAATTTTAGCTACAAAGTGAGATTGGATAGACATGGATTGTTTTCCTTGGAGAAGAGTAGACTGAAGGGGTGGGGGGGGGGGGGCATGATTGAGATGTATAAAATTATGAGGGGCATAGATAAAGTAGGCAGGACAAACCTTTCCCCTTGGTGGAGGTATTAATGACCAGGGAGCATAGATTTAAGGTAAGGGGCAGGAGGTTTAGAGGGGATATGAGGAAAAAACATTTTAGCCAGAGGGAGCTGAGTGTTTGGTATTCGCTGCCTGAAAGAGTGGTGGAGGCAGAGACCCCTAAGAAGTATTTAGATGTGCACTTGCGATCCCAGGGCATACAAGGTTATGGGCCAAGCGCTGGAAAATGGGATTAGAATGGTTCGGTGGTTGGTTTGACCGGTGCAGACACGATGGGCCAAAAGGCCTTTTCTGTTCTGTATGATTCTGTGACTCTGTCCACTGCATGCAATAGTATTAACACTTATTTTTAAGTGAAGCAGATTCTGTAACTTCAATGTACCTGTATTTTTGATGTTCCTTACAATTAATTATCTTTTCTATTTCTGGTTCAGCATTCAAGCATGCCATCGCCTCACTGTTCCACAGCTTCACAATGAACTCTAACTCCAGTGCCGATAGAAGTGTGGGAAACAATACTTCACAGGATGGTGGTGGAGTCATAATTGCAGAGTCAGTCGCCATCATTGTCATTGCAGTGTTGATCTGCCTGGGAAACCTGACGATTGTCGTCACGCTGTACAAGAAATCTTACCTCTTAACCCCGAGCAACAAGTTTGTCTTCAGTCTGACTCTTTCCAATTTTCTGTTATCTGTTCTGGTGCTCCCTTTTGTTATTGCGAGCTCCATCAAGCGAGAATGGATCTTTGGGGTGGTTTGGTGTAACTTCACAGCCCTGCTGTACATGCTTATTAGCTCAGCCAGCATGATGACCCTTGGAGTTATTGCAATAGATCGGTAAGGCATGTTTCATTTGTTACCAAATCATTTGTTTAAAATGTTTATAATAGAGAAGCATAGAGAAAAGATTTTATAGAAGTAATTGAATAGAATCAAAAGGAGTAATATCGTCCTTCCTTTCTGTTGAAGAATCCTTAGGAATTTGCAGAAATAACTTATATTTACTGCATTTGTATACTGAATCGATTTACAGAACATCACATCTTCAAAATTCCTGTTCCATATCTTCATTATATATAGGAATTGAAAATGGCAGTTGAATTATCATTTAATTCAAAAGCATCAAGATATAATGGGAATTGAAATGAATAAGATAAGGATTGCAAAGTACCAATGACAGTTGAGACTAACCACATGCTGGCAGCAGACACGGGGATTAACTAGAAAGAACAAGAAGTGAAAAAGGGGAGGGGACTCCAATGAGGAGAAAGTAGTTAGTATTCAAAGGGCAGCACGGTGGCACAGTGTTTAGCACTGTTTCCTCACAACGCCAATGACCCGGGTTCAATTCCAGCCTTGGGTGACTATGTGGAGTCCGCACGTTCTCCCCGTGTCTGCGTGGGTTTCCTCTGGGTGCTTTGGTTTCCTCCCACAGTCCAAAGATATGCAGGTTGGTGGATTGGCCAATCTAAATTGCCCCTTAATGTCCAAAAATTGTGCAGGTTAGGTGGGTTACAGGGATAGGGCGGGGGAGTGGTGCAGACCTGAGGGGCCAAATAGCCTCCTTCTGCCCTGTACAGATTCGATGAGTTGTTAATCTCTGGAATGTGGTATCCAGTAGGTTGTGGATTCTCACTCATTGGGTGTATCCAAGTTGATAGATTTTGAACACTAAGGGAATCAAAAGGATATTTAGCTGGTGTGGGAAGGCAGAGTTGATGGAGAAGTTCAGCTGTCATCTTATTGAATTGTGGAGTAGACTTGGAAGGGCCAAATGGCTTACTCTTCTATTTCTTGCATTTCTAATGTTATGTTTGTATATCACCTTCAATGTAGAACAACATCTTGGGATGCTTCAGAGGTTTAAAGATAAATGGACAGAGAGCTGAAAATGTAGTCAACGCGATTTATTTTAGGAAGGGTCTTAAAAGATAAAGAGGTGTCAAGGGTTTAGGAAGGAAATTCCAGGGTATAGGGTTTAGACAGCTGAAAGGATGGCTGACAGTAATGTGAGATAGAGGAAGTATAGGAAGTGAGAGGAATGATAAGTGTTGGCAGGAGAGCAGAGATTGCACTGCGGGAAGATGCTTTGGAAATAGGAAGGGGTGAAGCTTTGTTGGGTTTTAAACACAACGGGAATTTTATATTGGGGGTTTGGAAGCTAATGTACATAAGCACGGACAGCTGTTAGGCAAATGTAACTTGATGAAGGATAGCATATGGGCAGCAAAGTTGCACAAGCTGAAGTATAGAATATGAAAGATGGCACACCAGCCAGGGGAACATTGCAGTAATTGTCTGGACCGGCAAGGGCTTGAAGAAGGGTTTCAGCTGCAGATGGACTGAAGCAGAGGTAAGCAATAGAGGGGAGGTGGAAGCAGTTTGTTATTATGGAAGTGATGCAGGGTCGCAAGTTTAACTGGGAGACCACATGTTGCCAAAGTTCTGAACTGTTGGTTGAGTCTAAGATGTTGAATTGGAAGGGGATGGAGTTAGTGGAAAGGCCAGGGAATTTGTGCTGCAGCCAAAGGTGACTCAGTCTTCCCAGTGTTTAACTGGAACAGAGTATGGCTCGTTCGTGATTGGGTATTGGACAAACAATCTCGTAGCACAGAAGCTGAGATGTGGTAGTGGAGAATCAGAGCCTGGATGTCATTAATGTAATGTGAAAGCTGGCTCCCTGACTGCAATAATGTCAAGATGGGCAGCAGGTAGCATAGTGGTTGGCACAATTGCTTCACAGCTCCAGGGTCCTAGGTTCGATTCCCGGCTTGGGTCACTGTCTGTGTGGAGTCTGCACATCCTCCCCGTGTGTGCGTGGGTTTCCTCCGGGTGCTCCGGTTTCCTCCCACAGTCCAAAGATGTGCAGGTTAGGTGGATTGGCCATGCTAAATTGCCCTTAGTGTCCAAAATTGCCCTTAGTGTTGGGTGGGGTTACTGGGTTATGGGTATGGGGTGGAGGTGTGGGTAGTGCTCTTTCCAAGAGCCGGTGCAGACTCGATGGGCCGAATGGCCTCCTTCTGCACTGTAAATCCTATGAAATGTGAAAGCATGTGGACACAGAAAAGGAGGGGGGGCCACTGATACATCCTGAAGTAGCAGTGTGGGGCTGGAAAGAAAAACTATTTCCGGGGATGAAATGGGTACGATCAGATTAAAAAATGGAAAAGAGACAAAAAGTGAGCAAAATGGTTGGCAGAGGGCAAACAAAATCAATGGGTAATATGAATATAAAATTTATCCTTGGATCAGTAATTTTCTAGTATATATTTGACTAAAAGTTGCTGCGGCTTCTTTGTTTCTACACGTTTTCCAGTGTGTCTGATTATGGCTGATATAACTATGTATAGAATGTAGATGGGGTACCAGGCGGTGTTTCTCAATCACTTTGGTTTCCTGCAACCTGTATGTCGGTGAGCATAATATATAAATAGATAGTCAGTTACTTTTTTCTGTCTGTTTAATTATGATACTGTACATAATAAAAGGTTACTTGTGTTAAAGTTACAAAACTGGTGACTGCCAGTTTATTGAGGTCAGTCAAGGATATTTTAAACTAAATCTAATTTCACCTATGTTGCGACTCTGGGTCAAGTGGGACTGGAATTGGCCATGCACTAGCCCAGGGTGTTGTGACACTTTCATGTGCAAACTATTAAAGCACCAATGGACGAAACAGCTCAAAGCTCTCGAAGGCCACAGTTTTGGGACTCATTTGCTGTTGCAAGGAAGTGCTGATCAAAACTTGGTACCCAGTGAGGGCGAGGGATTGAAATAACCAACCAGCCTCCGTTACTAGCTCACTAATGCTACCTGAAAATCATTAGTTCAACTAAAATTAAACAGCTTTTTAAAAATGAATTTAGAGTACCCAATTCTTTTTTCCCCCCAATCGTTAGCGTGACCAATTCACCTACCCTGCACATCATATTGGGTTACGGGCGTGAGACACGAAGAGAATGTGATTCAATAGCTTTTGAAGTGAAACTGGTTAAACTAATACATACAATCGTACAAAGGATCAACTCATCATCAAAGTCAAAGAACAGTAATTAAGCTTTTATTTTGTTTTTGTTTTCAATTATGAATAAATTGTGAGCATCAATTGTTCAGGTCACAGGTTGGAAGAGTTAGTGAATTGTGTTTTTTCACCTAGACACATTTGCCACTGAAAATACCAGCTTTCTAACTAACCACATTGCCAATTGCTGTTAATTCAGTAATGCTTGCTCACACGTATTTAAACATTCTATTTCCTCTCCTCCTGCTCAAAAGGTGCAAACACGAATCTGGGTCAACTCATCTTCTTTTAACAAAGCAGCCCGTGTGAAACTCTGCCGTTAACTGATCGGCTGAGAAACATCAAACACAGCTGCAAATACAGAGGAAAAGTAATTGTTCAACATGTCTGCCATTTCCCCATTATCACTGACAGTAGCTCCATTCTCAGCTTTTAGTGGGCCTACATTGTGCTTTCCCTTTATATAACTGTAAAATTTCTTATGATTGTTATATCCTTGCACGTTTCCTTTCAGGATCCCTTTTAGTAGCTCATAAGCTGTTTTGTGATCCTTTGTTGGTCTTTATCTATCCCATTCATCTGGATCTGTGCTATGTTTTGCATTTTGTAAGCCTTTTTTAAAAGTTTTATGCTGTCCCTAATCTCTTTAGTTGTCCATGACTGTTTTTTTGTGAAGTGGAGCCTTTTCCTCTCGGGTAGACACTCGCTCTGTTTCTTGTTAAATGTTTCTCTAAATATTCTCCACTGATCTTCAGTCATTTGAATCATTAACAGATCTTCCCAGTTTACCGTGGGCAGTCGCTGTCTCATCCTGTTAAAGTCAGCCTTACCCAAGTCTAAAATTCTAGTATCTGGATCGTGCTTTTCACTTTTAAACTCTACACTGAAATCCATCATGTTGTGATCACTATTTAATAGAATCATAGAATTTACAGTGCAGAAGGAGGCCATTCGGCCCATAAAGTCTGTACCTGCCCCCAGAAATGGCACCCCACTTAAGCTCACACCTCCACCCTATCCCTGTAACTCAGTAACCCACCTAACCTTTAGGACACTCAGGGGCAATTTAGCATGGCCAATCCACCTAACCTGCACATCTTTGGAGTGTGGGAGGAAACCGGAACACTAGGAGAAAGTGCAAACTCCACACAGTCACCCGAGGCGGGAATTGAGCCCAGGACCCTGGAGTTAAGAGGCAGCTGTGCTAACCACTGTGTCGCCCCATTTGATAATATTTAATAACTGTTTGTGCACAGTTAGGCTGTTAATTAAATTTGGCTCATTACTCCTAACTAAATCTAATATTGCCTGTCCCATTGTTGCATCTAGAACATTTTGCTGCAAGAAATTATCCCAGACACATTCCAGAAATTCACTACTTTTCTTGACAGTTGCTTGACTGCCTCTTCTAATCTACGTGCAAATTAAAATCCCTCCATTAATACGCCTCTGCCTTTCGTACACACTTGCCTAATTTCTGCATTTATACAATCTAACATCTCAGAACTGCTACTAGGGGAAGGTACACAATACCCATTACAGTTTTAACCTTCTTTGTTACTCAGTTCCACCCATATGGTTTCCCCTCATTATATCCTCCCTCACCATTTAGGTGATGGTACTTCAGTGAGGCTATTCCGCCCCCGCTGCCATCTTCCCATCCTCCGTATAGCTACTACATCATAATCTTCAATTTTGCATTTGCACCTGCAGCTGATCTAGTTTATTCCTTACACTCCGTGCATTAGTATATAGAACTGTTAATTGGGCTTTACCCCCTGACCTGTCCCTCAGCACTGATGCTTTATTTGTTTGTTTATTATTTTTCTCCTCTGGTTTAACCAATATGCTTCTTGTAGTTTTGCATTAGCTGCAGTTCCTGAAGTTGGGTTCCTGACTATTTCTCTACTCTCTGCCCTATTACTTGTTTTTGGAACTGTATTGACTTCCCATAAACACCTCCCCCCACTCATTTGCTAGTTTATTCAAAAAAGAAGGAAGGCAAAACGCGGTTAATTATAGGCTGACTAGCCTAATGTTGGAAAAATGTTCAAATCAATTATTAAGGAAGTTATAGTAGCACATTTGGTAAATCCTAATTCAAACAGAGTCAGCGTGGCTTTATAAAAGGGAAATTATGGGCGAAATTCTCCGACCCCCAGCAGGGTCGGAGAATCGCAAGGGGGCCGCCGAAAATCCCGCCCCCGCCGTGTCAGAGATTCTCCGCCACCCGGGATTTGGCGGTGGCGGGAATCTCGCCACTCCGATCGGAGAGGCCCCTGCGGTGATTCTCCGGCCCGGATGGGCCGAAGTCCCGCCGCTGGGAGGCCTCTCCCGCCGCCGAGGTTTGAACCACCTCTGGAACGGCGGGATCAGCGGCGCGAGCGGGCCCTGGGGTCCTGGGGGGGGGGGGGGGGGGGGGGGGGGGCGGGGGGGCGATCAAACCCTGGGGGGTGCCCCCACGGTGGCCTGGCCCGCGATCGGGGCCCCCCGCTCAGACTCCGCTGACGTCACTGCCGGCGCATACGCGGACCGGCGAAAGCCTTTTGGCCAGCCCCGCTGCCGGGCCTCCCCACCTTTGGGGAGGCCCGACCCCTGAGTGGTTGGCGCCACTCCCCTACTCGGGGACCCTCCGTCACGCCGGGTAGGGGAGAATGCCGCCCCTGGTCTGACTAATTTATTGGAATTTTTTGGGTGGAGGGGAACTAGTAGATGTGTTGTATTTGGACTTCCAGAAGGTGTTTTGACAAGGTACCTCACAAAAGTTTAAGTAATAAGAGCCCATGGTATTGAAGATAGTATATTGGCATGGTTAGAGACTTGGCTAATGGGCAGGAAACAGCGAATGGGGATAAGGGGTTCTTTTTCAGGTTGGCAACCTGTAGCCAGTGAGGTTCCAGAGGGATAAGTGTTGGGACTGCAACTGTTTACAATTTATAAAAATGACTTGGAGGAAGGAAGCAAATGTACTGTAGCCAAATTTTCAGACGATGCAAAAATAGGTGGAAAGGCAAGTTGTGAGAGAGAAACCAACATTTTGCAAGGAGATATTGATAGCTTAAGAAGTGTGCAAAAAGCTGACAACTTGAGTGTAATATGGGAAAATATGAAGTCCATTTTGGAAGGGAGAACAAAAGAACAGAGATTTATTTAAATGGAGAAAAACTGCAGAAAGCTGTAACACAAAGGGACTTGGGGGTAGTTGTGCACAAAACCCAGGAACCTAGCACACAGGTGCAGCAAGGCTAATGGAAAGTTGGCCCTTCTTTCAAGGGAGTTGGAGTATAAGAGTAGGAAAGTCCTGTTGCAACTATGCAAGGTACTGATGAGACCACATCTGGAGTACTGTGAGCATTTTTGGCCCTCTTTTTTTTAAGGAAAGATATTTCATTGGAGGCGGTTCAGAGAATATTCACTAGGATAGTCCCTGGTATGGTGGGATTGTCTTATGGGCAAAGGTTAAATAGTTTGGGACTCCACTCATTGAAATTTAGAAGAATGAAACATAAAGGATTCTTAAGGGGCTGATAGGGTAAATGCTGAAAGGATGTTTCCCCTCATGGGAGAGTCTAGGACCAGAGGGCATTGCCTCAGAATAAAGCCGTGCCAATTTAAGATTGAGGTGAGCAGGTCTTCTTTCAGAGGGTTGTGAGTGTTTACCACAGAGAGCTGTGGGGGTAGAGTCCTTGTATGTATTTAAGGCTGAGACAGATAGATTATTGATCAGTAAAGGAATCGGGGTAGCGGAGAAAGGGCAGGAAAGTGGACATGAGGAATATCGGATCAACCTATTGAATGGTGGAGCAGGCTTGAAGGCCTACTCCTGTTCCTATTTCTTATGGTCTTTCACTTTTAAGATCTAAACGTTTCTGCCCAGTTCTTTCAGAAAGCACCTCACAGGAACCTATCACTGACCGTTGTCAGGCAGAACAATGTCCCTCGCCAACCCACCAGTTGCCAGCCAACCAATCAATCCTACTCCCTCCAAACCTGGTTCCTAAGATGCGCTCTGTGCTGAGGAGTCTGACTTCTTCTCCCCAAAAACAAAACCTGGGAACACAGGGTCCTGACAAGCAGGCTGCTTCAACTTTGAGTCTTTTGCTTAAAGGTACATTCCTCTTATAGGTACACGGACCAAAATAATATAACAACCTAAAGGAAATGGGACCATAAGAAAACAACAGGAAGGACTTTTACAAAAGCAGGGAGTTAGTTTTAGTTCACATCTGATTTCCGATGCTAATACCAGCAAAACACTTATTTGGTTCATGCTATGTTGCTGGTTAGTGGTAAAATGCTATGGCCTGAAATTTGCGGTCACTGGCAAAGTAAGGCAACCTCTGCTGACTTTGAAGAAAGCTGCTATGAGAGATTGAGCGATCTCGATGGCAAGAGCATTATCTTTATGTACAATTGATTGTCACGGTTGTGAGTGAGGATTCCTGGCATGGAGCTGCAATGATGTCAGCAAGCTGTCCAAACAGCTAATCACATTTAGGAATGTTCACGGGTAGCCTGTAAATGAAATTCACTAAAATCAAATAATTTTTTTAAAATTGAGAGAGCCAAGTAAAGATTAACATACACAGGGGTTAAGGTATCATGAGCAAACATTCATTTTAATTTAAAAAAAAATCTAGTTTAATGCAATCTAAAAATTGCTGATAATGGCAACATTTAATAACACTATGCAAATAAAAATAATTTTTTTCTGGACCAAGACGGCTGTTCAATGGTAGTTAATATCGACATCATAGTTTAAAAATCCAGTTACAGCTTTATCTGGGGTTTCTAACTGTGATATGCGAGTAGTGAAGTGGTCGTGCTACCAGATTCATTGATTTTACTGATTGTCAGCTCTCAGGGTCCACAGTGCAGCCTCTAGCAGAGTAGTGAATGACATCGTATACAACCTCAGGATACCTGTGCTAATCTGTGCTTGCGCTAAATCCTGAAGTTGCAACCAGATTCAGAGAAGTAGGGACTGCGTAGATTGACATTTGGTTATCAAAAATCCTGTAAACTCCAGACCAGGATGTCTCAGTGCAGTGCTTCTCCATTTTCACAACATTTAGTTTTAAATAGAATTATCTGCATATTTTGTAAATGTTTCATGACCACAACTTTTCCTGTGGTTAGCCCTGTTCCTTCACAGCTCTAGAGACCTGCGTTCGATTCCTGGCTTGGGTCACTGTCTGTGAGGGGTCTGCACGTTCTCCCCGTGTCTGCCAGGGTTTCCTCCGGGTGCTCCGGTTTCCTCAGAGAAGTCCCGAAAGCCGTGCTTGTTAGGTGAATTGGACATTCTGAATTCTCCCTCAGTGTACCTGAAAAGGCGCCGGAGTGTGGCGACTATGGGATTTTCACAGTAACTTAATTGCCGTGTTAATGTTAGCTTACTTGTGACACTAATAAAGATTTTTATTATTATTATTATTATAATAGGGCAGCACGGTAGCATTGTGGATAGCACAATCGCTTCACAGCTCCAGGGTCCCAGGTTCGATTCCGGCTTGGGTCACTGTCTGTGCGGAGTCTGCACATCCTCCCCGTGTGTGCGTGGGTTTCCTCCGGGTGCTCCGGTTTCCTCCCACAGTCCAAAGATGTGCAGGTTAGGTGGTTTGGCCATGCTAAATTGTCCTTAGTGTTCAAAATTGCCCTTAGTGTTGGGTGGGGTTGCTGGGTTATGGGGATGCGGGTGGGGTGGAGGTATTGACCTTGGGTAGGGTGCTCTTTCCAAGAGCCAGTGCAGACTCGATGGGCCGAATGGCCTCCTTCTGCACTGTAAATTCTATGAAATAATAACAATCTTTATTGTCACAAGTAGGTATACATTAACACTGCAATGAAGTTACTGTAATATTATAAACCCGATTTAAAATTAAATACCTGTAAACTAAATTGAAATTGTGATATTGAGTTTCACTTGTTACTATCTCATTAACTTTAGTTCAAACATGCTGTAATTGTTAGATTTTAGTATGTTTGTTGGGGGCGTTCTGTGCAAATAGCAAAGATTTGTGATTTGAGTTATTGAGTATGGCTGAAAATTTCTTGTCCCTTTTTTCTATACAGGTACTATGCTGTTGTTTACCCAATGGTATATCCTATGAAAATAACTGGAAATCGTGCTGTTGTTGTGATTGCGTATATATGGCTGCACTCGCTAATTGGATGTCTTCCTCCTCTCTTTGGCTGGTCTGCATTTGAGTTTGACCAATTCAAGTGGATATGCATAGCTGCATGGTACAAAGAACTAAGTTACACTGCCTTTTGGCAGATTTGGTGTGCACTGTTGCCATTTTTAGCCATGGTGATTTGCTATGGTTTTATATTCCGTGTGGCCAGGCTCAAAGCTCGGAAAATCCACTGTGGAACTATTATAGTCGTGCAAGAAGAATCCGTTAAGGATGGAAGAAAAAATTCCAACACTTCTACCTCTTCATCAGGGAGCAGAAAGAACAACATCAATAACATTGTTTATTCAGCCAATCAGTGCAAAGCCTTGACAACTATATTGATTGTGATTGGTGCTTTTGTTGTCACATGGGGCCCCTACATGTTAGTGATTAGTATAGAAGCACTTCACGGGAAAGGCACTGTGTCTCCAGGAGTGGAGACACTGGTAATATGGCTATCCTTTACTAGTGCAATTTGTCATCCTATTATCTATGGACTGTGGAATAAAACAGTGCGCAGAGAGCTGCTGGGGATGTGCTTTGGTGACAGATACTACAGGGATTCATTTATTCAACGCCAGAGAACATCCAGATTATTCAGCATCTCCAATCGCATCACAGGTAACCTAGGAAAAAGGAGTGGGTAATGCTTCTTGCTGTGATGTCTGCATCATGAATAAATGTGTTTTATTGCCTTTTGCTTTTTCATACTTGCCATGTTAAACATATTTTTGCTGGGCATTGATACTGGGGAATAACTAGGGCTGTCAGATTTGAAGAGTTTAAACTGTTTTGTATCTCATGTAAATAAGACATTGTTTCCATCACAGTCTACAAGAGTCTGTTTTGCCAGTTTCACGTGGGTTTTCTTGCAGCTGAAATTGAACAGCCACCTGTTTACCTTGATCTAGATACAATGAACATTAATAAATAGGTTTCTGAAATTTTATATTATGTAGACCTTCTTAAATAGAGCCTGCTTGTTCCCAGCATGTCGATCGCTCTGAGGTTATTAAAAAGCCGAGTGGAATAAATAACATCCTTAAAATTAATCGGGAGAAATCCTGCTGCAGTGTGTTGTCATCTTGGCTTGCAGCTAAGAGGAATGTTAATGCTGCTTGGAAGGGGATTGTCGGGAGAGGGAGCTGAGAGGGTGACAATTTGCTTATGTTCTGACCGACTATATGTAGAAATTGCTGTGAGATTTTTCTTTTTTAGCAGGGAGTATGATATTTGTGCTCATTGCAGGCTGGTGATGTTGTCATGCTTTTACAGTGACATGCCAAAATAGATCGGCAGAGGCATGTTTCAGCTGCAGTGGTTTATAAAATTTTAATTCTTATTCATGAGATTGATTGCTCTCTGAACCCTCTTATTAACCTATTCTAGTGTTAGAGTTTGCATTCATCTGTGGGGAAACTGTGAATGGAATCTGATATTCATATTCAACAATCTTTCTTTAGTCAGAAGAGCCCAATGGATCTTCGCTCCCACCTGTTGGTAATTCCTCCGCGATTGGTCCCGAACCAGTGGGTGATTCCAGCAGCTTGACGTCATGTGGATAAATTGTGTTTACCTATTTGACAGATGTACTGCTGTAAACACCATGATTCAGGCAGTGCTGCACAGTAGAACTCTCGGTGCATAGCCTCACAATGTGAACCGATGCATGTTTTTCTTTTGCCCCCCTACTCTAATCCCCTCTGCTCGGGGAAGAGGAAAGAAGGTAGGAGACCAGATGAGGGTGTATTCCCTCATTGAAGTAAGGGCAGCACTGTCAGAACAGATAATCCACCTTATGTCTAGATTGCGTGAACTCATGGGGAGGTGGAAACGGAGAGGGTGGAGGCAAAATGTGCATTTGAAAGGGTGCCGTTGGCCAGTTTGTCAGTTTCCCATTGCCTTTCCTGCCATCGGAAAATTTCATCAGGACTGGGGAAGGTGGCTGAACCTGGAAAACCACCTGATTTGCAAATAAGGCCAATTAAAGAAGTTAAGGGGTGCATTGAGAGCTCATGGTGGGATGGTTTGGGATTTTGGTGCACGGTTGCACACTAATTCAAGGGCAGACCAGGTATGTGGAGGTGGCAACACCGTGGTGGGCTGGCCATTGCCATACCATGGTGGGCTCATAAGCCAGTGCACAACTGAGAAGGGCACTCA
The DNA here is from genome assembly GCF_902713615.1 of Scyliorhinus canicula. Lineage (NCBI taxonomy): Eukaryota > Metazoa > Chordata > Chondrichthyes > Carcharhiniformes > Scyliorhinidae > Scyliorhinus > Scyliorhinus canicula. The sequence goes on along the minus strand of NC_052152.1, from coordinate 55,708,299 downwards.
GCCTTTGGCACATGGGTGCCATCAGGTGTGCACAGGTTGTGGGTAGAATGTTCATGTAAGTGCTTGTGCAGTCACCTTTCTGGCACCATGGGCTTGGGAGCATTGGGGGGGGGGGGGGGGGGGGGGGGGCGTTGGGAAGAGTTGGTAATAGATTGTAATGGAATTACAACTCTCAGATATTGGGTCTTATGGCAATGAGGATCACCATCTTCCATAGAGAGGGAGAGGGTAGAGGAGTGGAATGAGGGGCAGGAAGCCAATAGCGGCTGTACCTTCAGCAGAGGATCTGCCAGCCAGGGCAATTCGGGATGGGTACTGGGATTCTCAAGCGCCATGAGAGATGAGCAACATAAATGGTGGCCAAGCCAGCAGCGCCCATGTCCCGTGAAATAATTTAAAAAAAAAGTAAAGATGGAGCTACCTTGAGATGTTGCTGAATCAGTGCCCAGGAATACACCTCTCCAGACAGATGTTCTTCATCCCCTTGTGATGATGGAAGACATCACACCTTGGAGCTCTGTTCACCATGCCTGGCCATGGTCACTGCGATCTTGAATTTCACTGAGTCCTTTCAAGAACCGGGTGCAGAGTTTGGTAGTGTTCCAGGATCTCACAGGTTACTGGTGTCATTTACGTAAGAGATGCACAGTGCATTAATTTCAAGGCAAATGGGGCAGCACTGTGGCGCAGTGGTTAGCACTGCTGCCTCACGGAGCCGAGGTCCCAGGCTCTGGATCACTGTCTGTGTGGAGTTTGCACATTCTCCCTGTGTTTGTGTGGGTTTTGCCCCCATAACCCAAAAGATGTGCAGGGTAGGTGGATTGGCAATGCTGAATTGCCCCTTAATTGGAAAAAAAACAATTGGGTATTCTCAAAATAAAAATGTTTAAATAAAAATATTTCAAGGCAAACAGGTTCTGCAGACACAAAGGGTTTCACTACCATCACTGGATCTCCCCAGGTGCAGGGCATCATCAATTACATCTTGTGCCAGCCTTCAAGGGACCAAGTGAGAGCCAGTGACGGATTCCACCCCCTCAATATCCAACTGGTCTGTATCAACAACTTGAGCTTCCTGTGTGCGTTCACTTTCCAGGCAGCTGGCATGAGTCTTCATCCGTTGGTATTTAGGCTTCCCCAGCTCTTCATTCCATTCTATAGATTCTCGGGGACATTATCCCTTGAAGAGGCTACTCTGTCCTTTATGGGACAACAGGATGAAGCCACAGAGGCAAGGACCACCATCAAGCAGGCAATCAGGCTGTTAAAGGTGGGGTTCTGGTGTCTGGACTGGTCAGGTGGCACCTTGCAGTACACAATCTGCAAGCATCTCACAAATATTTGGTGGTCTGATGTGTTGCCCTTAACTAGTCCTCCAAAGCGGTGTGGTGAGGCCCTGGAATGATGCAGCTTATCAGAGGAAGAGGTGCAGGATGTGGTGGAGAGGGAAGGTGCAGAACACAAAGGTGTTATATGGACCCAAGCCCAGTGGTGAAGTACAAAATGAGCCACATATCTTTTTCCTTGTAAGTAGGTTTAGTCACAGGATGCAGCATTATAGATAACTGCCTCCTAACTCCCAACACAGTGTCCCAGCTGACCTTCTTTATACTCTTTGACTACTGTTGAACAAATTAACAAGTTAACTAAATGACTGACCCCTTAAGGGGCACTGTAATTAAAAGAACTTTCAAAGGAACCCTCTCAAATTATAACTTCTGGGGTTGATAATGCACTCGAGCTTCCATGGTCCCCACAAGTCATGGATGGCCTCATGCGTGCCAGTGGACACCACGTGCTCCCTCTCCAGGGTCATGAACGTGGCTGCGGAAGACAGTTTCACGAGATTATTGCATGATTAGATTATTTCCCTTATTGCATGGACCTGTTAATAGCCATCTTGGCCAGGCCCAGGAGTAAGCCTATGAATAGGTCCTCCTTCTTGTGCACTGGGTGACCAAAGATCAGGGGCAGGATAATCCATTTCCCAACTCCGAAATAGTGTTCGGGGATCGGGCAGAGAATGGGCTCCGACGCCGGAATCGGGGCCGGCGGCAGTTTGACGCCAGTCAGCCATGCTCCGCCCCCTCTGAAATGGTGTCATCGTGATGTGCGCCGCGCGCACTTGCAATGCCATTGGCGCCTCTGGCTGGCCCACTTGCCCCCCCCCCCCCCCCCCCCCCGATGGGCTGAGTTCCTGACGGCACGGACCACATGTGGTCACACAAATCGTGAACCAGGCGTGGCGGCTCCGGACTGTATCCAGTGTCGCAATACTCGGCCAGGATCTGTGCCACTGGCCCGGGGGGGGGGGGGGGGGGGGGGGGATATGGGGTCGCAGATGGTGGGTTGGGTCTGCGCACAATCGGCGCCATGTTGTATGGCACAACCGCTGCAGGTCATCAGCCGTGCACATGCGCGGCCCAGGAACCGGCCATTCTTGGCATCGGGGGCGGGAGTATCAGTAGGTGCCGGTGCTAGCCACCTCACCTGAGGGACTAGCACCGGCACCTACTGATACTCCCATCCCCCCATGCCAAGAATGGCCGGTTCCCGGGCCGCACATGATTTGCCGGTCGTGAAAAACCACGGTTCCCACGCCAGCGTCGGCACTTAGCCGCAGAAACGGAGGATCCAGCCCCAGGAATGTGGGGCTGACTCTTTATACTCTTAGGTAAATCGGTAACATAAAATAGACTAAACAAATTAACAACCCTTTTAAAGGGGTACTGGGAGAGAAACAAAATGTCAAAGGAAGGGGTCACTGTTTAAAATTAAGTGGTCACTCATATAAGACAGATGAGGAGAAATATTTCCCGTGAGGGTCGTATCTGTAATACTGTTCCTCAGAGGTGGTGCAGAGCCTTTGAATATTTTGAAGGCAGAGCTAGATAGATTCTTGATTAACAAGGGGATGAAAGATTATTGGGGGTAGGTAGGAATTTTGGGTTTCCCCTTCCCAGCACCCCCAACCCCCTGTCCCCTTCCCAGCACCCCCAACCCCCTGTCCCCTTCCCAGCACCCCCCCTTCCCCTTCCCAGCAACCCGCCCTCCCCCTCCCCAGCACCTCCCCCTTCCCAGCACCCCCTCCCCCTTCCCACCACCCCCTCCCCCTTCCCACCACCCCCTCCCCCTTCCCACCACCCCCTCCCCGCGCACTCCCCCCTATGCACCCCCCCCCCTCGAAGTTAAGCACCAGTCACAGTAATGGCTGCTGTGGTGCACTTAAATCTGGCCCACGTTTGCTCAGTTCCCTCCATTTCAACTCCCTTGGCTGCTAATTAGCTGCCCTCCATGCAATTAACAGCTGACCTCCAAGAAAAGCAGTTCTCCTCAGGGCACAAATCACTTAACTCCAAATAATGGTTGAGTACTACACAACACGTATTTGCTGCTCGGCCATTGGGCAGTGCATGGTTTTCAGAATGGGTTACCTGACTCCGGTGTTGTTTTAACAACTGCATTGCTGGTCTGTAAACCCTAATCAATCTTTCCATTATTCACGATTAAGAAAGTGCTAAGAAATACAAACCATTGAAATAACTAATAACGGACATAAGAATTCTGTGGAGGTGGAGTGATGCCATTCCCTATAGCTCAGGATGCAGTTGCTATGGTGCGTTGCTAAGGTCTTAATCTCCAGCCTTGCAAAAATATGCAAGTGATGATTCACTTCCATGTTTTGCAAAGAATTTCTGTACAAATAACGGTCCCAAGTATTTTTAGGAAAGAATAAAATTTGAGTTTGACTGAGTGCATAAACCAAATGTTTGATTTTTAAAACCCCTTCATGCACCTGTATGGAATAAATAAATGGAACATTACATTCTATTTACTCTTTACACAGATTTGGGATTGTCTCCTCATCTCACAGCCATGATGGCTGGTGGTCAATCACTAGGACACAGCAGTAGTACTGGAGATACTGGATTCAGCTTTTCTCAGGACTCGGGTAATTGTTTCTGCTATTTGCAATTGACACTCCTCTTGGCAATGTGGAAATCTAGTTTTAAAACTCAATTTTAAAGTTTTCAAATTTCTCCATGGCCTCACTCTGCCTATCCCTGTAATCTACTCCAGCCTCTCAATCCTCAGAGATCTGTGCTCTTCTAATTCAGACCCCTCGAGCATCCCTGATTTTCAGCACCCTGCCAATGGTGGCCCTTGAATTCCTTCCCTAAACCCCTCTGCCTCTTTATCTCGCTTTCCCCCTTGAAGTTGACCAAGCTTTTGGTCACATGTCCTAATATTGCCATGTGTGGCTCTGTCAAATCTTTGCTTTAGAATGCTCTTGTGGTGTCTTTTTGTTTTATGTGTAAAGTGCTCTCTAAATACAAGTTATTGTATTGCAGAAATTATGAGCACTACTAAAAATTGTCAAACTACCATAACCATTTGTTAATGTAACAATGCATACATTATATACTTTATCATTTGCGTTACCTTACATGAAATTGTAGCAGGGATTTTTTTTGTATGAATTTTAATATAGCTGTGTGATTTCTAATTAATAAAGCTTCAGCTATCCACCTGCATAGCCTGGAAAGCGTCACAGAAAACGCTCCAGGGCCATGCAGGGTCACAACTAACTGGGTTTGCAGGTACTTGAGGCACGAGCCAGCAAATTGTTACTGAAGAATACAGTCTCTTGAATTTGGCATTTTAAATGCTGTTTTCTTAGTACAGGTTTCATCCTTTTTTTATTCTACCAGACGGAAAGTAGGTGGTGTGTTCCATCTTATTTTTTTTTTGTACCCCCCTTCGCCTTTTCGTAGGAAATCACCGGACACCCTGTTTCATTTTACCGATTACACTCCTTTCCCTTTATTTCCCGTTAGCGTTCCTTGGCTTTTCACACAGTTAATACAGACTACATTTGATGCAGAATAAAGAGACCAAACATTCATTCATCCCTTTAATGGCATTCCTTATGAAAATGAGCTTGCATACTGGGTTTTTACTTGAGGCATTATCAATGCAGTGTCACTCTAGTTCCACGGAGGCTCACATCAAAAAACAGCCCATGATTTGTGGTGCACTCTAAGCCATAAGGTTTTGCGTCCAGTCCTCCTTCAAGAAAACCACATTTAATCTAGGCTGGCAAGAGGGAGTGCTGCAATTTCAGAATACAATCTCTTTGATGTGCTAAATTTAGATCCTACCTGTCTGTTGCAGTAATTTGGTTGGAAAATCTTATTTTACCACAAGTTCTAGTGAACATTCTTCAGCAACCAGCAAATTAACTACTAATTTCATTGCTGCATGTGGAATCCTTCTAGCTGAAGGAGCCCCAATTTACTGGATAAATTATTAATAGAACTTGGTTTGTGGAAAGGATCGTTCTGGTATTCTGTGTCTGTTCTTACTTATTTAAAACCTATTTTAGGCACTGATGTGATGCTCTTGGAAGATTTCAATTCAGATGGAACTCATTATTCTCATAACTATTGTTCAAATCGAAGGCGGAGTTCTGTGCCAATTGATGAACTCCCAGAACCACAAGGTATTTATAAAGGCGCTTTGAATTTATGTATATTTTTGCGCAATTAAATAGTTCATCAATTGAATTTTAGGTAATTGTGATTTAATAAAATTTCCAGAGCGGTACTTAATGCATTTCCTTTATGTATTTTTCTTGTTTTCATTTAGATTATTTTCTGATTATTATGCAGCAAGGAGAATTTGTATAGCATGTGCTTAGCGATAGTTTGTTATAGCTATTAATAGAATAGTTCTTGAAAACTAAAACAAAATGCATATTCTAAGCAAGCATTAATTGGGTTCATTCCCATTAAAATTTAAATAAAACCTATACAAGTATGTGGAAAATTGGTGTATATTATTTTGTATTAATGGTTCTTTATTTGGTTGATTTCCTTTGGAGCCTCAGACTACTAATGTACTGTATTTGACCATCTATCTTCCATGAACCTCTATCTACTCCTCCTCTCCTTCCACAGACTGCCCCTCTCAATGTTATGTCTTTCTCCAACATTTCTACCTTAATGATCGAGTCCCCTCCCACTGACTTCATTTTGATGAAGAAATTCTGCATTTCTGGTTGTGGGTTCGGTACGGGATTTAACTTGGTCAACAACTTTGAGTGTTTTTAAACCGTGTTCTTCTAGAATCATTACTTCGAAGAAAAACTAAATTCCATTCGAAGGGATGCTCGAACACTACCTCCAACTTTCCTTGCTATGTTTATAAATGTTGGCAGCCTGCAATTCCATTGCAGTAATAGCAGTGATATGATAATCCTTAACCTCGTTACAACAGTGACTACACTTTAAAAACTTAATTGGTTGTAAAGCGCTTTGTCTTTCTTTACAGTTGGGAGCTCTGGCTCGTCTTTTATGAAGATAGGATGGGGTTATTAGGCAAGAGCAAAAGGCCAGCCAAGCTCCCAACAGTAGACAAAGACTTATTCATAATCTCAGGCAATTAAGTACTTACTTGGTTGTAAAGTGTTGTAATGTGGGGAAGGGTTATCGTACCACTGTTACTATTGCAAAGGGATTGAAAGCTGCCACTGATGGACACATCCCTGCTATATTTCTTCACGTTACACCCAGACCTTGGAAACCCTTCCCTCATGTACACACCTTATTGCTTCCAAACTCTAGCATGCAACATGACATGTTAAGAATCCATACTTGTCCTGCCATTCCCATTTGAGAACACAGTTGGATGTGGCTGTGATGTGCTTGGATGGCTGTTTGAATCATGTGAGGATTTCCTTTGTGAAGTTAGCAACCATTGAATTTTCTTTTGATCAAGAGCATGGCTGATGTGCAAGAAATATTGAACTGAGTACTGGTAGCCCCAATTAAAGCTCATTCTAATGGCACATTTCATTTTAGCGTGATTTGTAAATGAGGGTCACTCCCTGAATAGCGCCACCTCCATTTTCAATTTAACCTGGTTACTCCGCATGCTCAGTCTTTTAAAAACAATCTGTTACCTGCCACTTCCCTCACCCAAGTCCTCCTGAACACGCCACCCCTCCCCAATCCTCCTGCTCATTTCCCAAGCCCTCAAAAGCTCAGGAGATGGGCAGCGAGAGGTGGGGTGAGCAGGGTGGGTCATAGAAAGCAGTGAGCGAGAGGATCAGGAAGGGAGGGCAAGGGTTGGCAAGCTGGGATGGCGCAGAGGGAAGCAAAGAGTGGGAGGTTGGGGGAGGGAAGCTGTGAGCTGGAGGAAGATTTTCGAATCAGTTAGGATGAAGGCATCCTATTGGTGTCCCACCTGTATTACATGTTTTCTTGCAGAAATGTGATTTTCATTTTTGCTTAGCACTGCCTTTTTAAGAACACATTAGGAGTGCTGAACAATTGATAGTTTGTATTTAATTGCAATCTTATGAATGGATTGATCTTGGATTGTGTGTGGGGCTGGGGTGGGGTAGTCACGACTAAGACAACTGAAGGATTGTTTGTTTGTCCCTTCTCAGCCTGTGCTGATGCCGGGATATAACAGGAC
>NC_052152.1:52522559-52543793 GCF_902713615.1 Scyliorhinus canicula | reverse complement strand
ATTAGTCATGAAGTTTCTCAAGCAAAATATTATTCTATTCAGGTTGATTCAACACAAGATAATTCAGTTTAGCATTATTATTCGGTATGTGCTTAAAGGTATTATCTGTGAGCGACTACTTTCAGTTGTGCCAAGTAATGATGGTACAGGACAGGGACTTTTTAATCTATTGATTGAAACATTACAGCATCTTAAAATTGACCCCCAAAATGTTTATCTGATAGCACAGATGGCGCTGCAAGCTACCATGGCCAGTATAATGGTCTACAAAGTAAAATTGCTGATGTGGCTGATCAATATGTTCATATATGGTGCTATGCCCATGTCTTGAATTTGGTGATAACTGAAACAACAAAATGTTGTGTGCCTGCAGTTTCTTTTTTCAATTTGCTCCAGGATATAGCAACTTTTGTGAAAGCATCATACAAGAGAATGGCTGTATGGATAGAAGTCGTTGGAAAACATCTAGGACAAGAAAAAATGAAATGATTAAAGCTAATTGGCGAGACCAGATGGTCAGGAAAATCCAATGCAGCAACAACTATATTTGGACGTTTTGATGATCCGCTGCCAGTACTTTCGTAAATCTATTGACATACTTATCAATGATACAAGATTCAGAAAAGTTTGATGCAAAAACAAAACATGGAGCAAATGTTTTACTTCAAAGTCTTCTAAAGTTTGAAACCATATTGACAGCATTTACTTACTTGTGTATATTTGAAGCTACAACCCCGTAATCACGTTATCTACAGACAAGTGGTTTAGATATGTGGTTTAGATTTCACAGATGAATATGCATGAAAATCAAACATTGGAAATTGATGCGTTGGAAACAGCGTTGCCAGTTAAGAGGCAGAGGAAGAAGAAAAGAATGGCAGATGAGCTTATTGATGATGAAAGAAATTCCTCAGATTCTCTAGCTGCTTTTCGAGTAAATGTGTTTAACCTAATAATGGATCGCATTGTCCAGTCACTAGAATCATGCTTTGTACAACACAAACAGTTGTATAAAGATTTGTCCTACTTGGACCCAGCAAAGTTTAAAACTATTGCAGAGAAGGACCTTGAAGATGAAGCATTGGAAGGTATTATTAAGCTGTTTCCACAAATCAGCAAAGATCAAGTAATATTGGAATTGTTTTCTTTTGCTTCAAACTTTGATGTATTAAAGCTATTGCTTAATGATGGTGAGAATATGGATTCCAGTTGCAACAATTGTAAAATTTGCAGCACTTTCCCACTGTGTGTACTAAAAATTCTGGCATCCAACAGACTTCATGACAAGGCATATGATAACCTTTATGAACTTTATAAAGTCATCTGCACACTATCAGTTACTCAAGTCCAATGTGAGAGGACATTTTCAAAACTAAAGATCATAATGACAAGGTTAAGAAATTCGCTGTCTGAGGAGAATTTGGAATCATACATGTTGCTATCCATTGAAAAGGAATTGTTAGATGAATTGGATGCAGAAGCAATTATTGGCAGATTTGCACAATCATCTAGCGAACACAAATGATTGCTCTTAATATAGTGGACTGCATGCAATGCTCTACTGTGCTTTAGAACTATCTGTTAATGTGTAAATTGTGCAGTAAACGATTAAAAAATATCAACCAATTACTTAAAATAAAAAAAATAAAAAAATTCAATTATAACATTCTGTATTTACATTTGGTATCTACTGCCAGTAAAATGTACAATACATGTATGCTGTAATTACTAAGAAATATACATTTTTTCCGCAAAAATTTTAATTGTACCCTTTTTTCCATATGTATTTTTTGAAAATTTTACTTATTCGTTATGAAAATTAAATGATAGCATTGTAGTTGTGGGTGGGCCCCCTTTGTCTCCTGGCAACCAATATATTTAGACCCAGTCCACCACTGAATGCCTTTACATCATTATAAAAACATGACAATACCATGTTTCCAATGTGTACAACAACCCAAATTTTCAGATGGATATAATTTTTAAACAATGTTATTTAATGCCTATGCTATACAATCCAATCAAAACTAAGCTAGAGTAGTAACATAAATGTGCGTGAAGTTTGTTCACTGTAACAGCAAATTAAAGGTCATTGGCCAATACAAACTGCATGGTACTGAGCTATTATGTTACCGTGTATCAATAACTGTGACACATGGGACTGTGATTTATATTAGTATCCGCTGTAAACCATAACCTACATTTAAGCCATAATCTAGCACATTGCACCGTGTTCCACAGCAAGACTTCCGAACAGTGTCCTGATGTTATATGATGCAGAAATGCTGGCTGAATTTAAGCGTCAAGGCGATAATTCGTCACACGGCGGATCAGCTGAAGATAGGAAAGTTACTTCACTACAAAACAATTCTCCACTGGTTCAGAATTCCTCCCTCAGAAACCATGTGACCGTGTCTAAATTTGCTCCCAGTGGGGGAGCAGGTACCGCGCCCCTCCTCTACATTCGCTAAATGGATGATGATGAATGAAATGCACATGGACTGAGTCTGGGGCATGATTTTTTTTTGCTGAGAACCATTCTGCATGCAAACAAGAACCTCAAAGGAGAATCCATATTCATTTGGTTAAAACTCTTCACCAGCCTACTCTTGAAACCTTAAGCTTCTTGTTTGAATAATCTGGTGACATGGCCGAGAGGTGCAAATGCTGGCTGCAAACTGCCTGGATTCTTCATTGTCTGATCATAGCAGTGTTGTGGGGTGAGTTTACATAAAACCATCTGCCTGATGATAATGAGAACGTTAATGAAGTGAAGTGTCGCCTTTAACCGCATAAGGATTTCCCCCCTCTCTTCTGGGTGCCTTGCAAGAGATGAATATATGGAGTACAAATGGGGCTGTAAATAGAAGTAACTCTGAATATGTTAGAACCACCAAAAGCTGATTATTATCAGACAAGATAGTTTAGCGCGTTCATTTCGTGTTTATAAATGAAGGTTGGCAGCCAACTTAAATCGGTATATACTGTGGCAGTGTTTCCATGTTTGGTACATGACTGGGATTGATATATTAGCATTGGTTTTACTCAACGTTAATTTCAGTGCCATTGCGTTCTCTTTGAAACCGGTGCATACTGCAGCAATGTTGAAACAAAGTGTTAGTGCCGGTGCAAGTGAAAATTAGCTCCATCTTTGCAGGGGTGTTGAACAGGGAGCAGAGCGAACTGATATCACACTATCGTTTTTAAAAAGGCAACACACTGTACGCGCCGAGTGATCAGAAGCTGAGATCCTGCAGGTGAATTGTTCATCTCATGATCCATCAAAAGTCCGTCTGGGATGCACCTCCCAGCAGACATTCACAGAGCAGCATTATTGGCAATTGTCCAGGAGCTGATACGCTTCCCATACTCTCAGTAGAGATTAGGCTGCATAGGTGGAAAGGGGGAGCATAAAAAAGTGATACAATTGATTTAATTTATACTATATAATTCTCCCCAAAACAATGGACATTGCAATGCTTTTGGAAAACTGTAAGACGCACAGTGCAAGGAGGATTGTGCAATACCGAACACAGTGCACAAATTATTTTTAGTAGGAATAATAACTCAAAACTACTGAATTTACACTCACAGCTGGAGAATTGAAAATAGAGAGTTGGAATTGGGCTAGCTTTAAAAATGTTACTGGCCACCACAGTTGCAGCTACCTTGTACTCCCAAGATAATATAATGTCCCAAACATAACCATATACGGAACAGTGCTGGGAGTGGTGGGTGGCACGGTAGCACTGTGGCTTCGCAGCTCCAGGTTCGACTCCTGGCTTGGGTGACTGTCTGTGTGGAGTCTGCACATTCTCCCCTTGACTGTGTGGGTTTCCTCCGGGTGCTCCGGCTTCCTCCCACAGTCCAAAGATCTGCAGGTTAGGTGGATTGGCCATGCTAAATTGCCCCTAGTGTCCAAAAAGATTAGGTGGGGGTTACTGGGTTACGGGGATAGGGTGGAAGTGTGGGTTTAAGTGGGGTGGTCTTTTCCAGGGTCGGTGCAGACTTTTTTTTCAATTTTTTAAAATATAAATTTAGAGTACCAAATTCATTTTTTCCAATTAAGTGGGGCAATTTAGCGTGGCCAATCCACCTATCTTGCACATCTTTGGGTTGTGGGGGCGAAACCCACGCAAACACGGGGAGAATGTGCAAACTCTACACAGACAGTAACCCAGAGCCGGGATCGAACCTGGGACCTCGGTGTCGTGAGGCAGCAGGGCTAACCCACTGCGTCACCGTGCTGCCCTGGGTAGTTGCAGACTCGATGGGCCAAATGGCCCCCTTCTGCACTGTAAATTCCATGTTTACAGGTCTTGTACATTTTTATGTTCTGATGGAAGGGTCAGGAGAATTGACTGAATTTATTGTTAGAGGTAAGTTTTAGTGAGTCTTTGAAGAGCGAGAGTATTCATGGGAAGGTGGAGAATCTCCAATTTGAAAAATTTCTCAAGGTCCATTTCTTTGACCAAGCTTTTGGTCCTCCCTCCCAAAATCTACCTTCCAGCAAAGCATTTACTCTCCTTCAATCTGCTTGTAAAGTGCTTTGGGAGATTTAAATGGTATATAGAATCATAGATCATAGAATTTAGTGCGGAAGGAGACCATTCAGTCCTTGGAAAGAGCATCCTACTTAAGCCCATGCCTCCACCCTATCCCCGTAACCCCACCTAACCTTTTGGACACTAAAGGGGCAATTTATCATGGCCAATCCACCTAACCTGTACGTCTTTGGACTGTGGGAGGAAACCGGAGCACCCGGAGGAAACCCATGCAGACACCGGGAGAAAGTGCAAACTCCACACAGTCACCCGAGGCTGGAATTGAACCCTGGAGCTGTGAGGCAGCAGAGCTAACCATTGTGCCACCATGTACTGTGCTTCTTACAGTTTTCCAAAAAACATTGCAATGTCCTGTGTCTCCCATCGTTTTGGGGAGAATTATATAATGTTGTGTTCACATTGGTAAGGAGTTCTAAGCTGCTTTTTGGTGGCCCTGTAAGTGGTGTTTGTCCTACTTCACAAAATCAGTGTGTGTAAGTGCCTCAGGTGTGGGTAAACAGCTGTGCGGCGGCCTGAGGTGCAGTGGTGCGACCGTGTTGGGATGTTTATGGCCTAGATTTTCTGGGTACATGGTCATATGTTGACGCCATGCCAGGCAGCAGGACTCACTTTCAGCATGATGAGCAGCCATCTTGGGAGGAAGCAGCATCATCAGACACTATACTGCTGCTATTCCCCAAAGGCTGGATGGCCAGGCAGGTTTACCAGCAGGCTGCCTTAGATTTGTCTGCCAGTTGTCTATGTTAGTAAAATCTAACTGTGACTGCTCTTTCCAAATAATCTGCTTGTCTGCCAAACTTCATAGTGACAGACTCCATTAACTTAGTTCCCAATGTACCAATGTTGTTGATCACAGAATTGATGAGAAAACATGTTTATGTGACACAATCTCCGATTTGGCATGGTTTGGTCTTCCTTAAATTTATCCTTGTACAGGAAGAGTTAACAAACAGCTTGTTTTCTCAATGCTTTGGGAATTCTGTGCAGATGGATGTGAAGATGTTTCTCACTGCATGGCGCCCCACATTTACATCATTTACGGAGCAACATTGGCAATTGCACAAGGGCTGGCACGTTCCCTATTCTCTCGGCTGGGAGTATGTAAATTCCCGCTGCAAGATTTCCACACACCCTCTACCAGTTGTTGTAGGCTGCTCATGGCAGAATCAAATGCTATTTCAAATGTTCTTTACTTTATTAACTCTTATCTTGGAGGAGGCGATGCATACTGGTAATGTCACTAGAGCAGTCATTCCGAGGTCCAGGGTAATACTTGGAGGCGGCGGGTTCAAATCCCACCACGGCAGCTGCTGGAATTTAAATTCACTGAATATATCTGGAATTAAAAGCTAGTCTCAATAATGGTGATCATTAAATTATTGTCGATTGTTGTTAAACCCATCTGGTTCACTACAGTCCTCGAGGGAACAAAATCTGCTATCCTTGGTCTGGCCATATGTGACACCAGACCCACAGCACTGTTAAATACTCTCTGAAATGGCCTAGCATGCCACTCGTACCAAACAAAATCAAAAAGGAATGAAATTGGATGGACCACTTAGCATCAACCTAGGCATCAGAAACAGGAATGGCACATCCAATCCTATCGACCGTGCAAAGCCCTCCTTACTAACATCTGAGGGCTCGTGCCAAAATCGAGAGCACTGCGCCACAGCCTAGTCAAACAACAGCCTGACATCGACATACTCACTGAATTACAACCTTATCGACAATGTCCCAGACACCACCATCACCATCCCCGGGTATGTCTTGTTCCATCGACAGGACAGACCTAGCGGAGTGGTATACCGTTGTGAAGAAGTTGCCCCCAGCTGGGAGTCCTCAACACTGACTCCGGACATTGTGAAGTTCCATGGCATCAGGTCAAATTTAAGTAAGGAAACCTCCTGCTGATTTTCTCTTACCCTCTACTGATGAATCAGTCCTCTTCCATGTTGAACACCGATGGAAGAAGCACTGAGGGTGACACGGGTGCAGAATGCACTCTGCATGTGGGATTTCAGTGTCCATCACCAAGACATCTCTGCTGGACTGGATCTGCAGCGGATGGTCAGGGAACCAACAAGAGGAAAAAACATACTTGACTTTATCCTCACCAACCTGCCTACCACTCATGTATCTGTCCATGACAATATTGGTAGGAGTGACCACCGCCCAGTCCTGTCTTCACATTGAGGATACCCTCCATCGTGTTGTGTGGCAACACCACTATGCTAAATGGAATAGATTTTGAACAATTCTGGCAACTCGTGACTGGGCAATCAACTGGCACTGTGGGGCATCAGCAGCAATAGAATTGTATACAACCACAATATCACTCTGCAATTATCACAAAGCCAGGGAGTCAACCATTGATTGATGAAGAGTGCAGGAGGGCATGTCAGAGTAACACCAGGCGTGCTTAAAAATGAAGAGTCAACCTAATAAAGCTACAAAACAAGTCCTCTTGCATGCTGCTGGAATTAGCATGCACTTGAGCAGGGCTTTTCAAACTGCGGGTCGCATCCCGCGGGTGGGTCGTGGGTGGATGTCAGGAGGGTCGCTGTGTCCCCAATCGTAGGCGAAGCACGCAACAGCCACGACCAACTTTTAAGAATGCCAGCCATGACGGCATTGTATTGCGAATTATGCACTCTTCCCGGCAGAATTGGAGGTAGAGAGCAGGTCACACATGCAGCACATACATTACTGGTTAGCAGACGGAAGCAAATAGTTGGAATAAATGTGTCTTTTTCTGATTTGGCAGCAGTGTCTGGTGGGATACCACAGGGATCTGTGATAGGAACCCAGCTGTTCACATTATATATTAATGATTTGGACGAAGGAAAGAAATGCATTATCTCCAAATTTGCAGAACAACGTTGGGTGGGAGGGTGAACTGTGAGGAGGATGCAGCGATGCTTCAGTGGGATTTGGACAGGCTGAGTGAATGGGCATATGCTTAGCAGATGCAGAATAACGTGGATAAATGTGAGGTTATCCACTTCGGTAGCAGAAAAGGAAGGCAGATTATTATTTGAAAGGGTGTAAATTGAGAGAGGTGGATACTCAGTGAGACCTTGGTGTCCTCGTGCATCAGTCGCTGAAAGTATGCGTGCAGGTACAGCAGACCTTAAAGTTGGCCTTCATAGTGAAAGGATTTGTGCTTAGGAATAGGGATGTTTTATTGCAATTGTATAGGGCTTTGGTGAGGCCACAGCTGTAGAATTGTGTGCAGTTTAGGACTGAGGTGAGGAGAATTTTTTTCACCCAGAGAGTGGTGAATCTGTGAAATTCACTGCCACACAACGTTAGGTGAAGCCAAAACATGTAATTTCAAGGAGGATATGAAGATATAGCTCTTGGGGCTAAAGTAATCAAAGGATATTAGGGGGGGAACGTGGGATCAGGGTATTGAACTTGATGATCAGCCATGATGATAATGAATGGCAGAGCAGGTTCGAAGGGCCGAATGGCCTCCTCCTGCTTCTATTTTCTATGTATGTTTCTACGTATTGCCGTCACGTGCCCTGTACGTCCATTCTTTTTGCACAAAATCACTGAGGAGAGATTCTTCCATTTTCTAGCTGCCAGCTAGCAAGGCAACTGAACTCGAAAGAACTGAAGATGGATCATTTTGTTATCCGAAAGAGAGGGCCAGAGACACAAGCAGGCCAGAATCTCACAACTGAATCTGCTGGAGAGGGCTTCTCGGGAGAGTCCACGCAGGAGCTAGAGCTGAGTAGAGAATCATAGAATAGAATTCCTACAGTACAGACGGAGGCCATTTGGCCCATTGAGTCTGCACCGACCCTCGGAAAGAGCATGCTACCTAGGCCCACTCCCCCACTCTATCCCCATAGTCCCACCTAACCTTTGGACACTGAAGGATAAATTTAGCATGACCAATCCATCTAACCTGCACAACTTTCGACTGTGGGAGGAAACCGGAGCGCCCCAAAGAAACTCGCGCAGATACGGGGAGAACATGCAAACTTCAGACAGTCACCCAAGGCCGGAATCAAACCTGGGTCCCTGGTGCTGTGAGGCAGCAGTGCTAGTCACTGTGTCACCATAAAACAAGCATTTTGTTGCTATTGCCCTTCGCAATGACCTACATATGAGGTTGGATTGTCCATCCTCACAAAGATGAAGATGGCACAAAGGAACCGGCTACAATCTGCAACTGATATGCACATTGCTCTCCTCCTGTGAACCTGATTTGGAGTGAGACTGTGAGGACTAAGCAGGCTCATCTGTCATATTAAAGGTAATCGAAAATTATGTTTTGCGAAGTTCAGCAGCCATGTGTCGCGAAGGTCAGCCAGCGTGGGTTGCGAAGGTCGGCTGGCGTGGGTCCCAAAAGTAGCCGGCTTAGGTTGCGAAGGTCAGTGCATCCTGAAGGTCAGCCGATTGGTAAAAGTGGGTCCCCGGGGGGAAAAGTTTGAAAAGCACTGCACTAGACAGTGCTATCCCAAAACCAATTGATCAGATCTAAACATCTAGTCAGGAATGGTGTGTCACAATCATGTAAAAGGCATTTCCTAATCATTTCGGGATCTGTATGGGCAAATAAGACCCCGCGAGTAAAGAGACTGTATATAGAGTGCAGTCGGGGAGGGGGGTGGGGGTGGGGGGGGGGGGGGGGGGGGGGGGGGGGGGCTGGCACTGCCGAATTTTAGCCATGATTAGGAAATGGGTATTGGGGGAGGGGTCGACGTGGGAGCGGTTAGAGGCGGTGTCATGCAAAGGCACCAGCTTAGGGGCACTCGTAACGGCACCTCTGCCATTCATGCCAGCGCACTACTCCTCAAGTCCAGTGGTGGTGGCGGCACTAAGGATCTGGGGTCAATGGAGAAGACACAGGGAGGTGGAAGTTTGGACCCCGATATGCAACAATCACAGATTTGTTCCGGGCAAGATAGACGGAGAGTTTCAAAGCTGACATAGGGCAGGTATTAAAAGGATGGGGGATATGTTCATAAACGGGACTTTCCCAGCCTGAAGGCTGGAGGAGAAATGTAATCTGCCCCCTGGAAATGCCTTCAGATACCTTCAGGTACATGCCTTTCTAAAAAACAGGTGGTGACATTTCCGTTACTACCCCCACATAGGACAGAGGATAGGGTGGTCTCTGGCACCTGGGTAGGGGAGGGAAGGTGTCTGACATCTACCAAGATACCAAGAACTACAGGAGGTGGAGGAAGCCCCAGTAGTGGAACTTAAGGGCCAGTGGGAGGAGGAGCTAGGCGGGGAGCTGGATGCGGGCCTGTGGGCGGATGCTCTAAACAGGGTTAATTCCTCCTCATCTTGTGCCAGTCTTAGCTTAATCCAGTTTAAGGTGGTCCACCGGGCACACATGATGGCAACCAGGATGAGCAAGCTCTTTGGGGTTGAGGATAGATGTGCGGGAAGCCCAGCGAACCATGGCCATATGTTCTGGGCATGCCCGGCTCTTAAAGGATTCTGGCAGGGATTCGCTAAGGCAATGTCCAAAATCTTAGACACCGGGGTGGTGCCGAGTCCAGAGATAGCGATCTTTGGTGTGTCAGACGATCCGTGAGTTCAGGAAGCGAAAGAGGCCGACATGTTGGCCTTTGCCTCCCTGGTAGCCCGGAGGCGGCTTCTTTTAATGTGGAGGGACTCAAAGCCCCCGAGTGCAGAGACCTGGATTAGTGACATGGCTGGGTTTCTCAGTCTCGAGAAAATAAAGTTTGCCTTGAGAGGGTCCATGATGGGTTCTCCAGGCGGTGGCAGCCGTTCCTCGACTCTCTAGGAGAGCGTTAAAATGTCAGCAGCAGCAGCAATTCGGCGGGGGGGTGGGGGAATGCTCACTTACTGTATTTTCTTTGTTTTTTCTTTTTATATAATGTTAACATTCACCTTGTTTTGTTAAATGTTGTTAATGGTTATGTAAACATTTTGTTTCGATTAAAAACCTGAATAAAAATAATTTTTAAAACAAGGCATTTCCTGAAAGTGGTCCATGAGCTAAGAAATTGTCTGTACATATGTAGCCCCCTTTAAATTTATAAGTGGTTCAAATTAAAAAATAACCCAGCAGACAAGCTTTAGTCTGAAGACACAGGTTAGCTTATTTAAAAGGCTGCTGCTGAAAGTTACTTAGTTTTAACTATATCACTTTTACCTAAGATACAGATACAAAGATTAAATGCAGGTAAAGGTAAAAAGATACTTAAGGTCGAGATTTCAAATCCATTTCTGTGAGACGTCATTGCGAGCCCCTTATTTGAATACCTTCTTTCCTAAAAGAAAGGGTTGAAACTTGAGGTTCAGCTTAGCGGTTGCAAGGGCGTCTGAAGTTGGAGAGTTGAAGTTTGCCCCTGCAAGTGAACTCAACAATCCGAACAGGTCTTGAGGGTGAGTGAAGGTTCCTGAATTGACTTTTACGCTACTGCAGGCAATGGCTCTAGATAGCCTGATTTAGTACAACCGTCCAATCGCTATTTCTGGAAAACTTCCTCTGTCTCTCCCTTTTGGGAAGCAGTTTCTGCTTCAAGGTGTCTTGATCATGATCAAAATGCATCTGCCCCCGGGATGGGGGAAAATAATCCCATAAATGTTTTTTAGCCAAGTTAAATAACCTTTTAAATCTCTCAGTCATTGGGCGCGATTCTCCGCACTCACGCCCGGTTCGGAGAACAGCAGGCCGCACATATTTACACGGCGACGCCGGTCCGACGCCCTCCAGCTATTCTCCGAACCCCGCACAAGCTACACGTCGGCATTCCCGGCAAACACCTCGAAAGCCCCCCCGACACGACCAGAATCGTTACTTACTGAACCCCCGCTATTCTCCGGCCCGGATGGGCCGAAGTACCGACGTCCTCACGCACTGTTTTCACGCCGGCCAACACACCTGCTTTTCAAGTTCGTCAACCAGTCGTGCTGGCTGACGAGAGCTTCGAGGAGGTGAGCGCACCGCTCAGCGCACCGCTCAGCGCACTGCTGGAGTCTGGCCACAACGGGGAAGGCATCCCCGAGAACGGGAGGGGGTCCAGAGCGGGGGGGGGGGGGGGTAGGGGAGACTGAGGGGGGAGTGGGGGAGACTGAGGGGGGAGTGGGGGAGACTGAGGGGGAGTGGGGGAGACTGAGGGGAGAGTGGGGGAGACTGATGGGGGTAGTGGGGGAGACTGAGGGGGGAGTGGGGGAGACTGAGGGGGGAGTGGGGGAGACTGAGGGGGGAGTGGGGGAGACTGAGGGGGGAGTGGGGAGACTGAGGGGGGAGTGGGGAGACTGAGGGGGGAGTGGGGGAGACTGAGGGGGGAGTGGGGGAGACTGAGGGGGGAGTGGGGGAGACTGAGGGGGGGGGGGGGGAGACTGAGGGGGGAGTGGGGAGACTGAGGGGGAGTGGGGGAGACGGAGGTGGGAGTCGTGGGGGAGACTGAGGGGGGAGTGGGGGGAGACTGAGGGGGGAGTGGGGAGACGGAGGTGGGAGTGGGGGGAGACTGAGGGGGGGAGTGGGGGAGACTGAGGGGGGGAATTGGGGAGACGGAGGGGGGAGTGGGGGAGACGGAGGGGGGGAGTGGGAGTGGGGGGGGTAGGGAGAAAGTGAGCGAGTGACCCGTCCAACCCCGTTACAAAATGTCTGCCACCATGCCATGGCGTGCCGGTCACGAGGACACGGCCGCTGGTTGCCCTGTGGCTAACGGCCACAGGCCACTGACGCACCGGTGAAGAGGACGTAGTTAACTGCCCATTGGATGTAGAAAGTGACCAGGGGTTAGGCTGCCTGCGTGTCAGCAGCGCGACCAGGCCACCGGGACACACAGGTATCCCGTGGCAGGCGGCTGCCGAGGTGTCGACTAACCTCCGTCTAACATGTCCCGTTTCTCGGCCCCCCACCACCCTTCTGTAGGTTAGCACAATGTCTGTGAACAGAACGGCTATGTTCAGCGCAGTGGTTGGGGCCGCTGCACTGCATTTGGAGATGCAGCAGCATCCACAGCCACAACCCGCAGTGGATGCAGGGACAGCTGCAGCAGCAGAGGGAAGGGCCGAGGAGTTGCCAGTCGTCGAGCAGCATGGGGGGGAGGAGGAGGAGGGGGAGGAGGAGAGAGTGAGGGTGCAGCCACAGCACCAGAGGCGACGACCAAGGCCGAGGGTGTACCGTGTCCGGATCTCTTTCCTAACAATGAAGGACATCACCTGCAGGAGGAGACTCCGGCTGAGTAGGCGGACGGTGATACATATCTGTCACCTCGTGGCGCACCTGGCCCCACGTGGAATGGGGGGAGGACACGCGATCCCGGTTGCCATCAAGGTGACGGTCGCTCTTAACTTCTATGCGACCGGCTCCTTCCAGTCTCCGAGCAGGGACCTTTCCGAGATCTCCCAGTCATCGGTCCACAGGTGCATCCGGGATGTGACCGACGCCCTCTATGCCATCGCGGACCGCTACATCACCTTTTCCGAGGACCAAGCAACTCAAGACTCACGAGCTCGTGGATTTGCCAGCGTGGCCGGGATACCGATAGTGCAGGGGGCAATCGATTGTGTTCACGTCCCCATGCGCCCGCCTGCAGGGGACAGGGAGGTGTTCACAAACAGGAGGGGGACATACTCCATGAATATCTAGATGGTATGCGAC
The DNA here is from genome assembly GCF_902713615.1 of Scyliorhinus canicula. Classification (NCBI taxonomy): domain Eukaryota; kingdom Metazoa; phylum Chordata; class Chondrichthyes; order Carcharhiniformes; family Scyliorhinidae; genus Scyliorhinus; species Scyliorhinus canicula. The sequence goes on along the minus strand of NC_052152.1, from coordinate 52,530,617 downwards.
CCCCACATGAGGATTCATGAACGTCTCTGTCAAGGTTCCCAGGGAGTGTGCATGACTCCTACATACTGGCGCAATCGTACATCCCTCCGATGTTTGAGGGACGTCCCCCCCCGGCTGAGGGGCTGGTTGCTAGGCGACAGGGGTTATCCGCTGAGATCTTGGCTGATGACGCCTATACGGAGGCCTCAGACCAATGCGGAAACCCGATACAATGAGGCCCATGCAGCAACCAGGGGTGTGGTGGAGTGCTGCCTTGGCCTCCTGAAGATGAGATTCAGGTGCCTGGACCGCTCCGGAGGGGCCCTGCAGTACCAGCCCGACAAGGTCGCTCGCATTGTTGTGGTCTGCTGTGCGCAGCACAACATCGCGATGCAGAGGGGAGATGACCTGCTGCAGGAGGCGGAGGGAGAAGCCAGTGGCAGTGGTGCCAGCACAGAGGAGGAGGAGGAGGAGAGGGAGGAGGAGGCAGGAGGAGGCTGGTGGAGTGGCGGGCGCAGCACGCAGACACGACCCAGGTGCTGGTGATGTCCAGGAGGCGGCACGACGGACCCGGCGATGACAGCAGGCACGCGACGCCTTGGTGGCAGCACGGTTCACGTGTCGCATGCGACGTCCCCGCTGAACACCAAACCACCACCTGCATCGCTAGTCGTGCAGAGGGTCAACACACAACTGCCACCACCACAACCCCCCCCACCCCCTCTCAGTGTACACTGCTCCACTTCGACATCACCATTACCACTGGGTCGAGACGGTATGGCACAACATTGATGGCTGTGTCAGCGGGTGTGATCAGTGCCATGTGGAATGATGACAGCCCGCTCTGCGAAGAGCTGTGAGCTCAGAATCATTAGAGAGAGTCTGACCCATGGCAATAACTGAACCATCCACCTTGGTGGCCGCTGAGTTCGTCATGGACACTCTATCACGTGCCCGCGTGGGCTAGCTGTGGGAGGGGGTGGGGGGAGGGGCAGGGACTGCACACCCGGCACCGAAGTTTCAGCGCTCGTCAACCCCAGCGACACTCGGTCACCATCACGAATCCTGTGGCTGTGGAACAATCACACGGTATTACAAGTAAGGTGGAACAGTGCGTTTAATGTGAACAATAATTTACAGGTACCCTAGCCCCTACAACTAAACTGTGGCCTTCACCCATGCCAACTTACTCAGTGTCTCTCTTTGTTGCCTTACGGGCCCTACCACTACGTCTAAGTGATTCCCCAGATGATACAGCAGGAGTGGAGGAGGATTGCTGCGAATCCCCCCCTTCGACTCGTTTCTCCTTCGGCAAGCGTTTCGTGGGGCGACCCGGCCTTGATGGGCCAGGCTGCTCTGCGGGCGTCTCGGGTGACATTGTGCCACCCTGCTCTGCCTGCTGCCCACCACATGCACCAGGGATGGGACGGGGGGAGGCCGAGAATTCCGGGACATCCCGTGATGGAGTTAATGGGACGGGCCCCGAAACCTCCTCTTCACTCGGGGAGCCCAGTGGCCCCCAGACCTCACTTTGGGACAGTGGTACGAGCGGGGAGGTGCCCCGTCGCGCCACCAACACCTGGCGCTGCCAGTCCTGGAGGCCTGCAACGGTATCCACCAGGATCCGAAGGTTTGCAGAGACGGAGTCCAGGGAGTTAGACATTCCCGCCAGGGACTGTGCGATCTCAACATGTGAGTGCACGACGCCATCCAGCACGTGTGTCAGGCGGTTGATGCTCTCCGCGACTGACTGCTGGGACTGTGCCATCGACTGCTGTGACTGTGCCATGGCGTGCTGCGACTGGGCCATGACCTGCTGAGACTCGGCCAAGGCCCGCAGGGCGCCGGCAATGTCGTGTGTGCTCCGGCGCATTGCTGCCTGTGAGAGGGCAACCCTGTCCAGGGCCGAGGATGACGCGTGCACATTAAGCCCAACGCCTTGCATAACCTGACCCATTGCCTCCACCGCGGATGCTACCCGTGCGGTGTGGGCCTGGGTTGCTGCCATGAGCGGCACCACTCCCTGTTCCTGGACGCGGTTCGACTCCTCTAACAGCGTCAGCAGAGTCTGGAAGACAGCCCTCATCCCGTCATTGTGTCCCTGGATTTCTTGATGCAGCGGCTGTGCGGGTGGGTTGAGAAAGTCCAGGAACTCGGAAAACATCTGGGAGCCAACTGCATGCTGCGCCTGGCCTGCCCTCCGCCAGTCCGGGCCCTCGGCTGCTCCGACATCCACCTGCTGTACCTGCTCAGCTGTGTTGTACGACCCAGACTGTGACCCAGGAGCCTCATCACTAAATAGGCCAACCGGGGTGAGTGTCTCTGGGATGGTGGATGGTGTGGGAGATAGCTGTGCCGCAAGCTCGAGGTCGTCTTGGGTTGACGCCTCCTCTATGTCATCGGCCCGCTGAGAGGCCGCAGGGCGTTCGCGGGCCATTTCTCTCTCTTCCTCTCTCGCCGCCCTCTGGGCGTCCTGCTCCACAGATTCGGTTGGGGAGGATGGGACTCCCCGCTGATCGGGCTCCCTCTGTTGTGCGGCCCTGGGTGCGGTGGGGGCAGATGCCTGTGTCCGCCTGGAGGCAGACGGCCCTGGTCGTTCGGCATCACGTCCTAGGGAAGAGAATGAAACGGGTTATTTAGATTCGCTCGGCCGGGCGCTGGACGGTCCCAGTGGGCAGGGTGTGAAGGGACAGAGGATGGGGGAGGTGTCCCAGTGGGCAGGTTGTGAAGGGACAGAGGATGGGGGAGGGGGGGTGTTTGTCATGCAGGGTTGTCTCACTTGTTGCAGCTCCGCCAACCTCGCATTGCGCGATCTCCTGGGTGGTAGATCCCCCAACAAGGTCCAGGGCCCTCTGCTCAAACGTGGTGAGGGGGTGCAGGATGGGCGAACCCCCTCCAGTCTTGTTCCGCTGACGAGTGTTGTGAGCGGTCTTGTCCTGTTGGGGGAGGGGGCATAGGTAGATCATTACAATACGGCAGGTATCAGCAGTCCGTTCAGATACTGGCACAGTTTGGGGGTCAAGTTGTAATAAGACCATTGCATCTCTCCACGGGGCCCAGAGCGCTGGGTCTGTGACTACTTTGTGAACCACCCTCAACTCACTCTGCCCCAATCCCCCTCCACCCCCCCCATGCCAGGGAGGGGGGGGGGGGGGGGGGTGATTAAGTAAAGGTGGGAGGGATGGTTGTGACCCGGGGGCACCCTCTTGGCACTTACCCTGACAGCCCTGGTTAAATCTGCTGGTGAGATGGGGTTAGAATCTCAGGGAAAGCCAGTCTTATTCAAGTGAGAATGCAGAGTGCTGGACCGTGCCCTTGAAAAGGGGTTTGTGGTTTATGGGATTTTGTTGTTGAATTGGAACAGTAGTTGACATTGGCTCTTTGAGAGGCTCAGAAGTTCTGGGGGCTGTAGAAGGTCATGTGCAGTACCTTACAAACTGAGAACAAAAAAGGCTTTTAGATTTGGCAAAAGCATTACAGTTGACATTACCTGACAAAGTACAGAAATAAGGGGTAATTGCAGCGGTAGCTGAGCATTTAAAATTGCCTGAGGCACAGTCAGAATCACTGGAAATGGCAAGAATTCAATTACAGATAATGCAGCTTGAGCATTAAAAAGTATTAAAGCAGCTTGAATTCGAAATGAGGGAAAAAGCAAGAATAGCCCCAGCAAAACAAACAGAAAAGGGGAGAGAGAGGAAAGGGAAAAAAACAATTAGCACTAGCAGATCAAAAAGTGAGAGAAAGGGAGGTACAGATCAGGGAAAAAGAAAAAGAGAGAGAGGAAAAAGTAAATGAGAGAGACTTTGAACTTCAGAAACTGGCCATGAAATATAAACGTCATTGGCGGAAGCAGAGAAACGTACAGTCTAAGGATAGTGATTAGGATGGTGAGAAAGAACAAAAGGGTCATAGTCGAAGGTTTGATGGAGATCTATTTAAATATGTCCAAGCATTGCCAAGGTTTGATGATAAAGATGTAGAAACCTTTTTCATTTCATTTGAGAAGGTAGCTAAACAAATGAAATGGCCACAGGACATGTGAGCATTACTAATTCAAACAAAGTTGCTAGGTAGAGCGAGTGAAGTGTTTGCCTTACTATCAGCGGATGTATCTAGCACACATGAGGAGGTAAAAAAAATCCATCTTAGGTGCATATGAACTAGTGCCTGAAGCCTACAGACAAAGGTTTGGAAATGTAAGAACCTGGTCAAATATACATGGAGTTTGAAAGGATCAAACAGAGTAATTTTGATAGGTTGATAAGGGCTTTGAAAATAGACCAAACGTATGAAGCTCTTGGAGAAATTATACTTTTGGAGGAGTTTAAAAATTCAATTCCTGATGCAGTGAGAACTCATGTGGAAGAGCAGAGGGTAAAACTGTGAGATTGGCAGATGATTATGAATTAGTTCAGAAATCAAATTTGGTTTCCAACATCAGTTTCAGCCTGTGAGGGATAGACACTGCGGAAAAGAGAAATAATCAAGTGGTGAAGGGGATCTGATGGGAGATAATGAGGATAGTCTACCTCAGATTAAAAAACAAATCCAGGAGGGTGGAAGAGAAATGAAAAGTTTCAGATGTTTTCACTGTAATAAAATAGGCCATGTAACGTCACAATGTTGGGGGTTGAAGAAAAGCACTGGGAAGGTTGATGTGGTAAAACAGGATAAGCCAGTGGGGTTTGATAAAGTAGTAAAGGAAAGACCAATTGAAGTGAAGGAGGTGCAAAAGAATGTACAGCCTGTACAAGAGGTGATTGATAAGAAGTCTTACAACACCAGGTTAAAGTCCAACAGTTTGTTTTGAAGTCACTAGCTTTCGGAGCGCAGCTCCTTCATCAGGTGAGTGCAGAGGTGGGTTGCACAAACTCATATATAGACAAAATCAATGATGCAAGGTGATACTTTGAATGCAACTCTTTGCAGGTAATTAAGTCTTTACAGGTCTAGATGGTGCGACTGGCGAGAGGGATAATCACAGGTTAAAGAGGTGTGAATTATCTCAAGCCAGGACAGGTGGTAGGATTTTGCAAGCCAGGGCCAGATGTGGGGGGGGGGGGGGGTTTGAATGTAATGAGACATGAATCCAAGATCCCGGTTGAGTCTGTACTCATGCATGCGGAACTTTGGTATCAGTTTCTGCTCGGTGATTCTGCATTGTCGCGCATCCTGAAGGCCGCCTTGGAGAATGCTTACCCGGCGATCAGAGGCTGAGTGCTCTTTACTGCTGAAGTGTTTCCTGACTGGAAGGGAACATTCCTGCCTGGTGATTGCCACGCGATGTCCGTTCGTCCATTGTATCAGCATCTGCATGGTCTCTGCGAGGTGTGGTATGTACCACACCTCGGCACATCCTTTCCTGCAGCGTATTAGTTAGGCTTCAGGATAACAGTGACCATGACAGCACACAACCCTGCCATGGCAACCTCTGCAAGCCATACCAGATCATCGGCATGGACACTTGAGAACACCACCCACCAGGCACGCGGTATATAATCGTGCGATAGTTTAGTTTGTTTTCTTGGAGTGCTCATTTTAAGAAAGGTTTCTGTCTTATCACATGGCTTCACAGATGTCATTTGTGGGCTGAGCTGTGGCTGCGATGTTTGTTTTAGTTTCTTTTTCAGGTTGACTGCTGTAGACTCTGGGAGAAAGAAGTGTTTTTTTCCTGTCTTTCTATGTTTTCATTTTAAAGAGTTGTTCCAGAAAAAAACATTAATTATAGCTACCTGCTTTGGTAACTTAAAAGATGTAGTTGGCTTTCCGGAAGGCGTTAAATCTGCTGGTGAGATGGGATGAGAATCTCTGGGAAAGCCGGCCTTATTCAAGTGAGAATGTAGAGTGCTGAGCCACGCCCTTGAAATGGGGTTTTAGTTTGTGGGATTTTGTTTTTGTATTGGAACAGTTAAGGGGAAATTCATTAAGTGTTATACATAGATTACTGTAGTTGTGTGGTGTCTTTATGTTTGTAATTGATAAAACATTTTGCCATGTATGTCAACTAAGTTCTTAGAATAAAGCTTGTTTTGATTAAAGTGTGTAGGAAGACTGTTGAATCACACCTGAAAGGATGGCTCTTGTGCTCATCCTCAACATAAATTCAACATAAAGGTTGTCGGTCAGGTGGACTTCAGAATATACTTTGGAGTTCTTAAGCCCTGGCCCATAACAAAATCTTCCGCTGCAGACCAAATCCGCAACCCCCCGTAGCCACCCCCCCCCCCCCCCCCCCCCCCCCCCCCCCCGCAGCTGCAGACAGAGGAGTCGTCCTGAATGTTATAGCTATCTTGTCTGTCACTGCATCTTGTATTCATGACTGTACATATACCAACCCTGCCTTTGCCAAGGTGGGGCATCTGGTGCTGTACAGTGGCCAGCATCAACAGCTGTCAGGGGAGTTGAAAGCTTTCTCCCCTAAGTTCTCTCGGAGCTGACCGTAGAAGATGGTGTCCTCCTCAGGGGCACGTCACGGTAGCATGGTGGTTAGCATCAATGCTTCACAGCTCCAGGGTCCCAGGTTCGATTCCCGGCTGGGTCACTGTCTGTGTGGAGTCTGCACGTCCTCCCCGTGTGTGCGTGGGTTTCCTCCGGGTGCTCCGGTTTCCTCCCACAATCCAAAAGATGTGCGGGTTAGGTGGATTGGCCATGCTAAATTGCCCGTAGTGTAAGGTTAATGGGGGGATTGTTGGGTTACGGGTATAGGGGTTACGTGGGTTTAAGTAGGGTGATCATTGCTCGGCACAACATCGAGGGCCGAAGGGCCTGTTCTGTGCTGTACTGTTCTATGTTCTATGTAAAGGACCAGGGAATAATGTTAAAGGACCTTCATAACGGGCACCCCAGAGTTTCCAAAATGACGATGCTGACGAGAAGCTATGTTTGGTGGCTGGCTTTGGCCACTGATATCGAGACGTTGGCCCAACAATGCTCCATCTATAAAGAGCACCAGAAGCTCCCTGCTGTAACACCCCTCCACCCTTGGAAGTGGCCAGGACTCCTCTGGGCTCGCGTACACACCGATTTTCGCCAGTCCATTCCTGGGTTCGATGTTCCTCATCGAGTGGACACCCACTCAAAGTGGCAGAAGGTTTACAGGATGGCGACGATCACCTCCCGGGCAACCGTCGAACGATTGCGTATTTTGCTTTCCACCCACAGAATCCCTGAGGTGCTCGTGACAGATAACAGCGCCTCTTTCACGAGGGAACATTTTGATGCTTTTATGAAAAGCAACGGGATTCGCCATGTCTGCACTGCCCCATGCCATCCGACACTGAATGGCTTGGCAGAGAGGGCAGTGCAAACGGTTAAACGGGGGCTAAAGAAACAGACTTTGGGATCGATGGAGACCAGACTGGCAAGTGTTCTATTCTCCTACAGGACCACTACCGCCCGCAGTAACTGAGGTGGCCCCTGCTGACATGTTAAAGGGTTGTAGGCTTCATACACGACTGAGTTTGATTATCCCGGACATTGGCACGAGGGTGCGCCACAGCCAAGATTTACATGGACATGGCCCAATTCGAGTCGATCCCTTCAACGCTTTCACACTGGAGTGGTGTTCATTTGTAACTTCAAACACGGTGCTCGTTGGCTGGCTGGAAATGTCATCCACCAAACCGGACCCGTTTCTTATCAAGTTCGAGTCCAGGGCAACTGATTGCTCACCGAGGCTGCTCCCTTGTGAGGTTCCTCGAAGGAAACCTGTCCTGGATCCTCCGACTCCATTGTGACGCCTCCAGTCTCTCCCGATGCCTACATGCCCAGCGTTGTATCTTTTGACTCTGAAATGGAGGTCTCAATGTCGATTGGCCGCCTCCCACTAATTGTCTGCCATGGCGTTCTTGCCACTAACGACATTCGCCTGGAAGTATATGCCGACCGAACCGACGCATCACCTCAATGAAGATTTGCTGTGGCCAAAAAGAACAAATGTTATCCGCCTCCTCCACCTCCTCACCTCACCTCAAGGGGGTCTTTGAACTTTGGGGGTGAGAAATGGGGCCTATGGCGTAGGAGTGATTATCTTCCCCATGGTCCTAGTGGAGTACGAGCTCCCCTGCTAGGTGAGGG